>NC_064559.1:205314055-205651139 GCF_937001465.1 Orcinus orca | reverse complement strand
TTGCTCAGGGGTCATCGGAAACCGAGCCAGGGATGGGAGGCCCGAGTGCCAAGTTCCCCGTGGGGTCTTACTGCCCACTTTCCTCCATCTTTCTCTGGGACGGGGTGGGTGGGGGGAGGCAGCTCGCATCCCTGCAGCCTCTCCAGCCAGGCCCCGCTTGTGCTGATCTGTACAAGGAAATGGAATGTGAACCCCGGGCTATTTAAAGAGCAAGAGAGACGGGGGCGAGGCTGGGACCGGGCCAAGCAGGGTGTCTCAGGTCGGCCCAGGGCTCCTCTTTGCACATGGTTTGATTTACTGGAGGGCTGCGAGCAACTCCAACTTCAGACAGAGAACTATTTGAAGCAGCTGCCAGATGTTGTGTCTGAGTTGGGTTTTTACAACTTGCTTACTGGTTAGCAGCCTGCCTCCCGCTGGAGTGCATCTCGCCCCAGCGGGTTCGGGGGCCCTGGCACTGGCCCACAGGCCTTTGTTCGGCGGCTTTGCCACTTCCCCCCGCGCAGCCCAGGCCTGCTCTTCCTCGAGTGAAGCGAGAGTGGGAGTCCGATTTCCAAAGCATCCAACCCACCTGGGGTGGCAGCGTGGCCCTGACTTCAGGGCATCCTGCAGGCACCCGAGGCTTGTGGACTGTTCCCCTGGTATAGGCAGGGTCTAAAACCAACCTCGAGACCCGAAGGACAGCTCTGCAGTGAGCGCCCCTTGGAGCAGGCCCTAGTGCCAGGAC
This sequence comes from Orcinus orca, assembly GCF_937001465.1. Lineage (NCBI taxonomy): Eukaryota > Metazoa > Chordata > Mammalia > Artiodactyla > Delphinidae > Orcinus > Orcinus orca. The sequence continues at coordinate 205,650,415 of NC_064559.1, read as the reverse complement.
CGTCCCCTGGGAGGCATGGACACAGACCTCACCCTTTCTTCCCTGCTTTTCCATCCTGGTCCCACTTTGGCCACCTGATGCCAGCCTCTTCTAATGGAGCACAGAAGGCCACAGGGAACCGGGCCTGAGACCACAGTTCATTTTAGGGGGCTGGTTCTGAAAGGTTCCCAAACCTCTGGAAATCCCAGTGAACCAGGGAAGTTCCAGGGAGGCACCAGTAAGACCAACCTTTGGATGGAGGCCACCGTGTCAGGCCAGAGGCCAACCCCATCAAGCAGGCCAGGATGTCCCAGCATGAGACTGTTGGGGTCCACAGGACTCAGGGTTAGGGGGTGTTTCTCATCCCCTCTCCCCACCAAGGAGGTCTGTGGCGAGAGTCACGTGATCCAAGTGTTCACTTCCTGAGGCCACTTGGAATGATTTCTCCAAAGTCTGCTCTGGAGCAGAGCAGGCGACCAGGGACAAGGGAGGGGATGAGAGGTGGGGATCGGAGGAGGCGGGAGGGAGGGGGGCAGGGAGGGAGGCTGTGCAATTAATCTTGTTGCATGTGAAAGCACACTTGTGTCCGTCCAGGAATCCCGAAGGCCGCCAAAGTGGACAGAGTGTTCAGTCCCCTCCTGAACGCGCCAGAAATGTTTTGTCCACTGGGCAAGAAAACATCCTCTGCTAGCGCGCCCGTGTCTGGCTCGCCCTCCTCGAATGAAACGCCTCTGAGGGCTGTGCTGGGAGGGGTGGGGCGGGGGGGTGGGTGATGGGATGCGGGGAAGGGGAAGCAGCTCGCCGGCCTGCCTCCCTGGGGTACAACGGGAGACTCCCCAGCCTGCCCGCCAGCCCTCAGGCACCCACCTCTGCACCACCCATTTGCAGCCCTGCTCGCTTTGAACTTCTGAATCTTCCAGAGAACCAGAGAGAGACGGCGACCAGGGTGCCCTCTCCCAAGAGCCCGTGTGCCCAGTCCAGAAATGGTGGCAGAATTTAGGAAGTCCCCAGGCCTGCCCACCACAGCGTGAAGCCCGCGACAGTCCACAGACGCACAGAGAGACCCAGGCAAGGGGGCGGAAGGGCTGGGGTTTGGGATCTAGATTCAGAATATCAGTTGCCCACCCCATGTCGCGCTCCTGTGGAGTCTCAATTTCCTCTCCTGTAAAGTGGGAATGATGATACCTTCTAGCCAAGCTCGCGGTGTTGCAAAAATCAAACGAGGCCTGGGTGTGGGGCAAAGCCTGGAGAAGTTGCAAAGCCCAAGCATGCCCGAGGTCTGATTGTTGTAATATGTTTACAAGAAAGTGGGGAAAATAAGCATCTTAGATAAACCTGCCCCTCCCAGAAAGCACCCGTCCTTCTGGTCCTATGGCTTCTCCTCATGTACCCTGCAGCCATCCCTGGAAGCTGGAGATCCCCTCTGAGTATATCCCACCAGTAGCTTCCTGGAAGGGTGAGCTGGGGTTGAACTGAAGCAGCAGCCTGCCCAGACTCAGCTCTGGAGGACAGGCCCTTGAAGTCATCCTGGCCACCTAGGAGGGAGAAAAGCAACCTCTTCCTGCAGGAGGCCCTGTGGGAATGAGGAGAAGAGGTGCCACAGCCTTTGTTATCCCATTAGGCAAGCCCATCTTGACCCCTTGTCTGTGCCAGACACGTGGGGACACCAGGGATTCAGACTCAGAAAAACTTGGGAGATGGGGCTCTGCATCCAAGTGAGGCAGAGTGAGGAGCAATGGACTCCACCAGGTGATCAGGCCAAGGATGCCCTAGCAGGGTTTTGAAGGATGAATAGGAGTTTTCTGGGGGAAGGAGAATGAGTTCATTTGTGTAGGCTCCTCTGTAAAATAGGGATGGTGATAGGACCTGCCTCATTGAGTGGCTGTTTGTAAGGTACAGGATTCAGTTTCTGGCACACAGTGAGTGCCATTTAAGTGCTGGGTAGAAACAGTAATACTACTACTGCTAATAATAATAATGCTGTCTAAGCTCACAGCCTCTCTGCCTCCCACGGGCAGCCCCTTGAAGGAACCTTGAACCCAGAACTTCAGGAATCCGGGGTCCTTTTTTCTGCTTGCATACAGAAGTTCTTCCAGCTTTGGGCAGCTCCTGGTCTAGGCTCTGGCTCTGAATTCCCCTGGGTGCTCCAGTCTCAAAACCCACCAGAGTCTATACTCCTGAGAAGATCCCAGGCTTATCTGTGTGGCTCCTTCAGCCCCGCCCTTTGGTGTCTGGTTTGTCTGGGAGCATCACGGTGGCTGCGTGGAGCCCGCTCAGCGCAGTGCAGAGTGTCCCAGGAAGGGGGTCCTGTGCTCCCAGACCTCTTCTGAGCACGGTGACTGTTCCCTCGGGCACCGGGGCTGTCAGTGGGTCAGCCCCCAGCGATGTTGCTGCTGTACCTTGGGGTGTGTTCGGGGGAACAGGGCCCAGCATCCCCAGGTGAATTGAGGCTGCCTTTCCCCTAGAGTCGTTCCTGAGCGGGAGTCCAGGAGGAGCTGGAGTCTGCCTCTCCTGAGGGATGTGGGTTCAAAAAAGGACTTAGAGGGCTTCCCTGGAGGCGCAGTGGTTGAGAGTCCGCCTGCCGATGCAGGGGACACGGGTTCGTGCCCCGGTCCGGGAAGATCCCACATGCTGCGGAGCGGCTGGGCCCGTGAGCCATGGCCGCTGAGCCTGCGCTCCGCAACGGGAGAGGCCAAAACAGTGAGAGGCCCGCGTACCGCAAAAAAAAAAAAAAAAAAAAAAGGACTTAGAGTGGAGACCGGGGCTCCAGCCCCAGCTCTGCTACTGGTTGGTGATTCTAGGGAAATGACCCATTTCTCTGAGCCTCTGCTGCCACCCTCCAAAGCAGGTGTGATCACAATGTCTACGTCTAAGCAAAAACGCAATCCTGAGATCTCGCCCTGTGCCAGCAGACTCTCTTTGCACACATTAACACGTGCGATCCCGTCAGCAGCCCTCTGTGGCAGGAGCTGCCATGACCTCAGATGCTCAGAGAGGCTCATTCCCTTGCCCAAGGTCACACAGCTGAAGTAGTGAGGCCAGAATTCAAAATCAGGCCTCCCTGACACCAAACCCTGGACTCGTCACCCCAGGCTCTACCGCCTCTCTCAAGAAGTCGAGAGCTTTCTGCCGCCCCTGCAGCCATGCTCCCATTCACTCAGCAGGTGTCCACCAAGCCCTTACTCTGTGCAGGACACTGAGTGTGGTCCCTGGGCACGGAGTGGACTTGACCTGCCACAGGAATGGGAGGGTGGGCATTGTGTCTGTCTGTCTTCCTCCTTGAACTTGGCACATAGTAGATGTTCAGCAAATACACATGGAGTGAACAAGAGGCTGGGAAGCAGGGCTCAGCTCTTGAAGGCCTGGAGGGCCAGCAGGAGAAACCCCTGGGCTTTCTGAAAGTGAAGGAGAGGCAGCCAAGTCTTCTCTGACCACAAAGGCCCCAGGCCCGGGGAATGAGGCAGGGGCCGTGTTAGGATGAGGGCTTGACACTGAGAAGCCAGGGCAGCCTCTAAGACAATGACGAAGAGGGAACTTGTACCTTCAGCTGGCACTGGGTGGGGGTCAGGGTGGGAGGGCCAGTCTGCCTGAAGGGTTTATCTGTCATGGGCTGTCACGCCCTGGCCTTCTGTTTATAGGAGAAGCTGGGACCCAGGTGTCCAAGCAGCATCCTGCGCTCCCAAGCCCCGGGTGCTCCGTCCCTGGCAAGCCTCCAGGGGAGCCACTAGCGCCCCCATTCCTCAGAAGCAGAGACCGAGGCTCAGAGGGGTGCCAGGATTTGGGGGCAGAGCTGGTGCTGCCGTGCTTAGCCCCGTGGGAGCTCTGTCCTGCCCCAGTTGGCCCCTCCAGCTCTGCCCCGCTGTGTCCACACAGCAGCCTTGACAGCAGCCGCCTTGCCCCTTGGGGAGGCCTGGATCAAGTCCACGCTTGCTGCCTTCTCTTCCTTCCCTTTGCCCAGAACTGACATTTCTGTGTTTGGAGCTTAGAAATGGATCCCGGAGCTGCTCACAGAGAGGGAGACTTCCCAGCAATCCTCCCCCTGTCACTTGGTTCGTGTCATCAGCAAACACCCAGCTTGCAACTCTGTGTAGGCCCCGAAGGTAGAAATTGGATCAAGTGACAACACAGAGCAATAGTGGTGCTAACACTGGGACCCCCTCACGGCGTGCCAGCGCTCTCTTGTCCACGCAGTCCTCCCCCCGAGGTGGAGGGTCCAAGTCATCCCCATTTTACAGATGAGGACACTGAGGCACAGGGCAGCTGGCTGCACCGTCCACACAGGACTAAGAGGTTCAGGCCCCAGCCTGCCGGGCTCACACGCACATGCGCTCAGCTCCCAGGCCACACCCCCCAGGATCTCAGACGGCAAGGGGGACAGTGAACCTTTACAGCCCACAGAGGTGGCAGTGAGGACCCTTGCCTGGGGTGGGGGCTGCCAGGGCTTCAAGGTGGGCACGTCTGGGATGGGTGCCCCAGGTGGGACCCGGGGAAACACCATCCGGAACAGAGTGAGCAGCCCGTGGACAGGCTCCGAGGAGGGGCAGGGGGGCCCTGGGGAGGGTGGGATGCCAGCATCGGGCTGAAGGGTGCAGAGAGGCAGGCAGGGGGCGAGGACTGAGGGGCGATGAGGCTGGTGGCGAGGAAGGCTGGGCTGCTGTGCCCGCCTCTGCCTCATGGGTACCAGGGAGCCCCTTAAGTAAGGGAGCAGTAAGGTCAGATCACTCCAACATTTCTCTCCAGGACACGAACCTGTGTTTTCAAGTCTGTTTCCCCTCATGTCCCTCTGAAGCATCTTGAAGACAAGACCTGAACGGCTGCCTGGCCTGTGGAAAATGCTCAGTACATATTTGTGAATTGATTGAATGAATGAACAAATGAATGGATAAGTGAATGAATGAATGAACATAGGAGGTATGCCCCAGACACGTGTCTCCTTGATCAGTCACCCAGAGCCTGGCTCTCTCTTGAAGCCCAGATAACTGGGATGACCAGCAAAGGCCTCTGCACTGAGGGTGGGAGCCTCAGGAGACAGCAGCTGGGCGCTTGGCAGCCCCGGGGAGGTAAAGGCTTCTGCAGATAGAGTCCTGGCTTCTCCAGAGGCCTGTCCTGGCCAGGTGGCAGTCCTTTGTCTCCTCCTGCCCCTGAGGGGGAGACTCTGCAGCTTCCCCCCACCCAGCCCCCCACGGATCTCTGCCGAGGGGCACCAGCAGAGCTGCTGGCTTCCCCAGGGCCACATCACTCCTTGTTTTCTCTGAAAGCATCCCTGTGTCCAAAATAAATGAGGACCGTTGACCGAGCTGGGTTACCTTGGTCTCCCTGGCCCAGTCCTGTTCCCAGCTTATTTTTATGAGCTATTTAATCTGCACACTGTCTTCTGTTCTCAATAAATGGGGTTGCGCATTCCAGGATGGCCTCGAATGATAACACCAGCTGTCTAGACGGAGGCCAGCCCACTGACACTGTCATAAATAAAAATAGCTTTGTCTTCCAGCTTCTTGCCAGAGCCTGGGGAGGGGAGAGCAGACTCCCTGCAGGCTGGCTGGGATACAGCTCCCCGTCGCCCTGCCTGCCTCTTCCCCTGCCTCCAAACCCCAGCCCTGCACCTGGGGGGCCGAGGAGTCCACACTGCCTGTGGGGGGAGGAAGGAGGCCAGGCACCCCTGGAGGGGCCCACGGGGACCCTGGCACTCCCTCCTTCACGTGGCCTGTGGTAGCTGCTGGAGCAGTGGACACCCAGGTGGCCACTGGAGGCTTTAACTTCGGACTCCAAGGTCAGTGCTCCACCCACTGGTCCCTGGGCCCAGGTCTGGGCTGGGAGAGGCTACAAACCCAAGCCCAGAACCAGCGGGGGTTAAACCAAGAGAAGGAGCGCTGCCTCTACCCGGCCCAGACCCCGAAGCCGACCAGGGTCCAGAGCTCTGCTCAGTCCAGGAGGTCAAGGCACAGGGTCAGGATTTCCAGCCGCTTGCCCTCTCCTTTTGTCATCATTTGCCTCAACTGTCACTTGCCCCCTCCTTCATTCATTCGTTCGCTTATTTGGTCTCTGCTTGTCCCTCAAACTCTGACTCAGGTCTGCCCTTGGGGAGCCCTGGGAGCAGCAGGCAGGTGGAGGAAACTTGGGGCATCCCCCAAGCTCAGCGGGGGATGGCACAGCTGTATGTGTGTGTGTGTGTGTGTGTGTGTGTGTGCCAGGAGTGTGCAGGCACCTCTCTGAGGGTGTCCAGGCCAGTGTGGGGCTAAGCACAGGCCTGGATTCTCACACTTGCCCACATGGTCTCATATAGGTCAGTTTATATCTACACTGACAACTGTCCTCACAGGTGCCCTTGTGCAATACACAACCTGAACATCTGTACAAGACAGCCCTGTGCCACTTCCTCTCTCTTGCCCCAGGTCCAGCCAGATTGAGTCTCTGTAACAGAAAATCTAGCTCCTCCGTGGTCAGTGTGGCCTCTGGTGTGGGCTGGGGGAGTCCCGAGAGTCACTGGGTAAAGCAGAAGAAAGATTTACACAGAGCCAAAAGGCAGATGCTTTGAGATGGACCCTGGCCTCGGGGAGTTGAGAGCTGTTCACCGTGTGCCCAGCCAGGCCCGTAGATGCTGGGCTGCTGGTCCTCTGCTGTCCCTGCCACCCCAGCATCTTCGACGAGTGCTTGTTAGGAGGCTCCATCCACACCGGGCAGGGCCTCTGGGATCCAAGTCAGAGGAAAATGGGGGCCGCAGGTAGAACGGGAGGGGTCAGTGCCAAGAAACTCGTGTACCTGGGCCGTTCCCCAGCTCCCCAGAGAAATAGCCGGGCGGGTGCAGGGGTGTCTTCTGCGGGGCTCTCTGGCCTATAGGGACTAAACGGCATCTTTAGGCCAGAATGTTCAGTGGGCAATTCCCCAAACCATGCCGAGCAGCTCCGCCATGAGGAGGGACCATCCCACTCACCCCTCTGGCTGCAGACAGGTCTCTGCCAGGACCGCCTCAGACAAAGGGGCAGTCCTGGGAGAGGCCTTTTTCTCTTCAGAAAGGAGACTGCACCCTCCTGAGAGCTTTTTCTCTCCTCCCCTTCTCTCTCCCCTCACACCAACAGACAGTGTGCACAAAACCAGGGGATTTCTGGCCCGAGCATTCGGTAGTAACACCGTGTTATGAGGGGAGAGTGAGTGAGACGCTTCCTGTTGCCCCAGATTACACCCGCCCCCAGTCATACAGACAGACTCCGACCACCAGGGCCAGAGTGCCCTCCCCTTACTGGGGGGCCAGCCCCCACCCCAGGCATCATCCTTCCCTGGCTGCAAGGAAGGAGGTCCGGGGAAATTCTGGGGAGGGGAGCAAAGAAGGGGACACCGGCCACGCATCCCCCGTTGGGTGATTCTCACGCCTCCAACCTGTTGATGCCGGGTAAGCAGAAGGGGGAGAGCAAAGGAGGAGGCCAGAGAATTAGCATGCGGAGGCCTCTGCTGTGTAAAATTGAAAGTGATTGAAAATCTGCGAGTCAAGGGCCAGGAAGGAGCGGTCTGACAGTGCACAGCTGGGAGGCAAGTGACGGGAGCAAAGTCCAGGCCAACCACTCCAGGCTGTATGATGAGCCAGCCACAAAGCCTGCGGCTCGGACCCGGCCCCTGCAGGGCACTGGAACATTCTGCCTCGCTTACAAGCTGCCGCACTTCCAGGAGCTCGGCTGCCTGTCCTTGTTTTACAGAGGAGGAAACTGAGGCCCGGGGGGGAAAGGCTGGCCCAAAGCGAGACTCGCAGCCGGGAGGAGGGGGGGGCCTGAGTTCAGACAGAGGCGGCTCTGATTCCAGGCTGGCCCAGCCCCTATGCCTCCCCGTGCCCCCCGCCGCCTGGCACCGGGTCGGAATAAGACGTGTTTCTTCAACGTCCGACCCGGAGAAAACAGAGCCGTCCCTGCCCCACTCCCACACGTCAGCCTCCCAACAAGCACTTATTGAAGACGCCGGGGTGGCAGGGACAGCAGAGGACCAGCAGCCCAGCCTCTATGGGCCTGGCTGGGCACACGGTGAAGAGAAGGACACAGAGGGGACCGGAAACACAGACCTTAGCTGCAGAGCACCAGCCCGTCGCAGGCCTGGAGGTGGAACTCAGAGGTCGGGATCTCAGGCTCGGACAGGGACAGGGTGCTTGTGAATGTCTGCTGAGGCCCCCGGCAGCCTTTTCTCATCCAAAGTGTCCTACTTAGTTGTCCTGACAAAGGCAGCGGGCCTCTTTTTTACAGCAAAGGAAACTGAGGCCCAGAGGGCAGAGGGGCCAACCAGCCCCTCACGCAGCGAGGATGTGGCAGACAGGGGTGCGGCCTGCTCTCTCACTACATCAGAGCCTCTGTGCGGCGCAGCTGGGGAGCTCTAGGGGCCCGCAGTGTCTGGAGCTGCAAGGGCAGACTGTGAAGTAGCAGCCCTGTCCCGCGGGAGGGTTTATGGTGTTGAAGTCCTGTCCACCTGCAACCAGCACCCAGGAGCTTGCACCTACCCCGCCCCCGACAGACTGTCCACCTCCTGCTTCCCGGGTCTCTGGCCAGGCAGGACCCCGGCACGGAGGAGGAAGAAGCCCCAGGCCCACGTCTGCCCGCCCCGCCCCCACTGCTGCAGGTGACTGATAAAACCTCCGCCCACCTACCTCACCAAGCTGGAGGACGCTGCACCTGACCTTTCCAGAAGTCTCCATGGTACCCTGACTTCCCCTAGGCTGGGGGCGGGGGGGAAGGTGCCTGCCCGGCATGTGATCCAATCCACCACTCTCTTCCCTGGGACTCCTGCAGGCTCTGGTGGGAAAGCAACTCTGCTGAGAGGCTGAAGCTGGGAGGATGAGAGCCACCTGGGCTCCCCCCACCTGCCCCCCGGGGCAGAGCTGCTGGAGGATGCAGCCAGCACAGGGGGACACAGAGCTGAGAGAGGGGAGGGAAACACGCCTATTGCGGGCCATCATTTGCACACCTGAATCCAGAGGCGCCTCAGGCCAGGCCACCCCCAGGGCTTCTAAGGCACATGAGCCAGTAAATTCTCTTCTTGCCGAAGCCTGTGAGAGCTGGGCTTCTATCACCTGCAGCGACGGGAGTCTGGAGCAGTCCGGGTGGTCAGACCCCACTCTCCCTGCATCTCCACACCCTGAAGGACCCCTCTTGGAGGCAGAACTGGCTTCTTCTGGGACCCTGAGAGAAGGAGGGTACTGCCCGTGACTGTGAAGCCCAGAGAAGTCCTACAGCCCCGCACCTCAGCCACACGGCTTTGGGCAACTAACTTAGCCTCGTGGAGCCTGTTTCTTCTTTCAAGTGGGGATGATACTAATTGTAGGGACGGGAGGAGACGGAGCAGGGGCTCAGTGCCCGTCATCGGCGTCCCAGCGAGAAGCAGAAGGCTCCTTTGGGTCCTTCAGGGAGGGCTTATTCACAAGCTGGGGAACCTCAAGGGAGAAAAGGGGAACGTGGGAGCCAGGGTTGGCACCAGGAGAGCCGTTACCACCCGAGATCCAAGAGGACAATGACGAGAGAGAGGCGTGCGGGGCAGGGCACCTTATCGGGCAGTGACCGTCGGGCAGGGGACACAACCAGTCCAAGAGGGCTTATCCCCCAAAACTCGTGTCTCCCCGAACCTCAGAATGTGACCTGAGTTGGAAGTAGGATCTTTGTGGCTGTAATCTGTTAAGGATCCCGAGATGAGATCACCCTGGATCTCGGGTGATCTAAATCTCTACCTGGCGTCCTAAGGAGAAGAGGACACACAGAGGAGAGGCCATGTGGAGATGGAGGAGGAGATTGGATGAGGCTGCCACAACCAAGGGAGAGCTGGTACCACCAGAAGCCGGGAGAGGCCAGGATGAATGGTCCCCTAGAGCCCTGAGGGACCGTGGCCTGGAGGACACCTTGATTTCAAACATAATGCCCCCCTGAACTGCGAGAGAATACATGTCTGATGCTTTCAGCCACCCAGTCTGTGGCGCCCGTAGGGACCACTCCAGGAAACTAACACAGGCCTTGAAAGGAGGGGCCTGGGAGAATGAACACCTTGCCTCAGCCTCCTGCCTCCCCCTAGCCTGCGGTGGGGCTCCCCAGACAGAAGATGGAGGGCACAGACCCGCTGTGGTTCATACAGGCAGCCTCTGAGGCGGGAATGCTGAGGCCAGGATCTGGAGGGGCAAGTGGAAGATACTAGATAACAGTTATTTTTACAGGACATCCCACCCCGATCCCAAAGGGAGAGCTGTGGTTCTTCTAATCTCAAGGAGGTGGAAACCGAAGCCCTGGGGGCCTCGGTGGACCCTGGCCTGCCCGAGGGCATGGGGAGTCCTGCCACCCGTGTCTGTGCTGATGACGGTAATGTTGGTATCTGTGCACATCACTCTCTGCCTATGATAACCTGGGCATCCACGAGATTTGCCAGCAAGACACCATGTGCTTCCTTTCCCGTGCCCCAAGCCCAAGCCCTCGGGTCCAGATCATCGTGGGTAAAATCATCAGCAAAGAGGGCCTCCCTCGCCAGGGGTGGGTCCAGGAGGACTGAGGTGGGGGCCACCTGGGGAGGGGTAGTTCTCTGTTTCCTTCCAGGCAGTGCAGTGATGGCTGGGGACATCCAAGCAGGGAGCGCTCAGGTTACCGCAGAAGCTCCCCAGTCAAACGGTCCGAGGAATAGGGCAATACTTCCTGATTACCCACAACAAGCACTGAAGCGGCTGCCGTAGGGATGAGCCAGGATGAGGTTGGGGAGGACTTCCCGCGCTGCGGCTGTGACTCCATCCCTTTCTTTCCCACCTGAGAAAACGGACCTTGATACAAATGGCAGGGGGTGACATCGTTATTGCAAGTGACAGAATCCCACCTCAAACTGGGTTAAGCCAGTCGGGGGCTCTAGTGGTTCATGTGTCAGCAAGTTCAGGATCGGGTTGCTCGGGGCTTGACCAGGAGGTCAGGAGGCACTTGGACCCCCTCTCAGTTCTGGGTCCCTGATTTCTTGCGTGGGCTCCATCTCTAGGAGGCCTCTCCCCCTGCAGTGGCTGATGGCCGTCAGCCCTCCCAGCTCCCGTTCATCCTCAGTGATTCTCCTCCACTGTTTCTGCAAAAGTCCCAGACAGAGCCTTTTTGATTCAGGTCACCTGCCCTGGGGCTGGGGAGATGTGATGCTGTGATGTTTTCATCATCTGGTCACCTGCTCCACTCAGGGGCTGGGGGCTGGGGTCAGTTCCACCCAACACAGGGAGGGAGTGACAGGAGGGACGGGAGGTTCCCAGAAGAAGGTCCAGGAGCTGCCACCAGGGAATGGGGAAGGAAGGCCAGACAGGGCAGGGCAGACCTCGATGGCCCCTGTGTTAGTTTTCCGTGCTATTATAACAAACTGCTACAAAATGACCTAAAGCAACACAAATGTATTATCTTACAGTCTGGAGGCCGGAAGTCCTAAAACCAAGGTGTCAGCAGGGCTGACTTCTGGGGCTCTAGGGAAGAACCTGTTTATTTGCCTTTTCCAATTTCTAGAGGCACCTGCATTCCTTGGTTCATGGCCTCTTCCTCCATCTCCTCTCTCCCTCTCTCCTTCTCTTTCTCTGTCTCTCTCTCTCTGCTCAGGCTGCCATATAAAATAACACTGACTGAATAACTTAAGCAATAGAAATTTATGTCTCACAGTTCTGAAGGCTTTGAAGTCCAAGACCAAGGTGCTGGCCAATTTAATTCCTAGTGAGAACTTTACTCCTGGCTCGTAGACAGTCATCTTCTCACTTTGTCCTCACGTGGGCTTTCCTTAGTGTATGCACACGATGGCGGGTGGCGGGAGCGGGAAGAGAGAAGAAGGAGGAGGAGGAGGAGGGGAAGAAGAAGAAGGAGAGGCTTCCCTGGTGGCGCAGTGGTTAAGAATCCACCTGCCAACGCAGCTGGCACGGGTTCGAGCCCTGGTCCGGGAAGATCCCACATGCCGCGGAGCAGCTAAGCCTGTGCACCACAACTACTGAGCCCGCGAGCCACAACCACTGAGCTCTCGTGACACAGCTACTGAAGCCTGCACACCTAAAGCCCGTGCTCTGCAACGAGAGAAGCCAATGCAATGAGAAGGCCGTGCAATGCAATGAAGAGTAGCCCCCGCTCTCGCTGCAACTAGAAAAAGACCACACGCAGCAACGAAGATCCAACACAGCCAAAAATAAATTAATTAAATAACTAAAATTTTAGAAAAAGCTTATAGAAAAAAGACTTCAAAAAAAAAGAAGAAGAAGGAGAAGGGAAGGGGGGAGGGAGAGGGGGAGGGGAAGCATGGGGGAGGGGAGGGAGGGGAGAGAGTGCAACCTCTCCCGTGTCTCATGAAGACACTAATCCTACCTGATCAGGGCCCCACCATTATGACCTCACTTAATCTCAGTTAGTTTCTTAGGTGCCCCATCTCCAAATATAGCCACACTGGAGTTGTTGGGGGTTGTTAGGCCTTCAACATGTGGATTTTGGGGAGACACAAACATTCAGTCCATAACTGTCTCTCTCTCTTTCTGGCCCTCCTGCCTCTCCCTTGTGAGGACCCTTGTGATCACAGGGGGCCCACCTGGATAATCCAGGTTAATCTCCCATCTCAAGATCCTTAACTTAATCACATCTATAAATCTCTTTTGCCAGGAAGGTCTCATAGTCACAGTTCTGGGGATTCGGAAGCAGACATCTCTGGGCAGCTCTTATCCTACCACATCCCCTGCGAGGATTAACCTCATATCCATCTTAACGTTCAAGCCCTAACTCCTACTAGTGGCAAATTATTCAGTCTTGCCTCAGAGAACCATCCTGCCTGTTAGATCCTGCCCCGAGTTTTGACCTATGCAAACGGGGCCCAGCACTCAGTCCGGTGGCAGACAGAGAACCGTCTCAAAAAACACCCCAGAGGTGGAGGAACAGAGGCCCAATGCTGCTGAAAGTCAAGAGGACACGGTGCCCGGTGCATCACTGTCCCCCGCTGCCCAGGAAGTCACAGGAAGGTAGAGCCAGGGGAAGGGCCCCCTGGAAGGAGGGAGGGAACCCAGCTGCTCCCTACACTTTCTCAGACCCACCTACGTGGACTCGGGTCAGAATTCCAGACTCAATAAAGAGATTTTTAAAAAGAAGAAAAAGGGAGTGATTTACAAGAGAAGGGGGTGGGCTCCGACATGGTCACCCTTCCCTGAGCTGGCACATCCAGGACGGACTTGCACACTCAGCAGGATGCTGGCGGCCTCTGCTCAGCCATTGGGCCCCAGCAGTGGTGTGTGTGGACAAGGGGCTGGGCCCTGCTGAAGGGTCCCGGTCTCAGCTAACCCCAGGAAGGGGAAGGAAGGGAAAGGGCTCCCAGGAGAGTATCCCGGCCGTGGCGGCTGCCCTGCTGCCTTCTGCCACCCTCGGGGCCACTCTGTAAAAGCCCAGCACCGCCCACGCCAGGTCCCGTCAAGCTGGACTCCAGGGGACTGAGGCCTCCACAGCTTGAGTCCCCAGGCTCGGGCTGGGCCCTGAGGTTTCTTTCCTGGGAAGGAGTAGGTCCTGCGGGGCTGGGGGCTGGAGCTCTCCCAGACCTAGCAGGCTTATCCCCTGGGATGGACTCCAGAGCCCAGAATCCCCTGGTCAGCCCTCAGCGACCAGCAGCTGGAGAGATTTCAAAGGACTCTTCAGTGAGATCAGTGGAGCCGAGCAGCGCCCTCGTTCAGGGTGGACAAGCCCGGGCACCGCGGCAGCTGCTCAGCTGGCACGGGGCCTCTGGCCAAGGCCAGCCGGCCACACCCTTGGACAAGCCAGGCTTTTCCTGAGTGGGATGAAGCAGGGTTCACATCCCGTGTGCCCTGCAGGACCCAAGCGGCAGGCAGGTCATCCGGGTCCCATGGGAAAGGTGGGGAATTCTGGCCGGCAGCCAGGGAGGGGATGGGAGAGGATGCTGAGACGCTTCCAGGCTGTTTCTCCACCCTCTTGAGTCACATGGGATCATCTGAGACCAGGAGGCAGGTGGCTGGGGGCAGGGGGGAGGGGGCCGGCAGCCAGCGAGTGAAGCTGGAAGAAAGCTGGGAGGAGGGTCCAGCTGTAGCTTCGGCCTAGTCACCCCTCCCTCCTTTCCAGGATGTAGCCCACCAGAGGCCTCACTCTCTGGATGCACTGGCGGGCCCCACCCACAAGGACAGGGGACAAGCCTTCCCAACCCCAGCGGATCCCAGGGCGTCCCACAGCCTGGACTCACATCCCGCCGCTCTCTGCCACCCCCGCGGGCTGCTCCTTCTTCATTCTACCCCCAAAGCATCCAACACAAGCCAGGCAGGCGGTTGGGGGGCAGTAAATGCCAGGGTCCTCTCCTCCTTAGTATCACGACACAGAGTCTTTCCAGTGTCCGCTTTGCCCCAGTAGGGTCACTCACAAATTGGAAAGTAAATAATCAGCGAGAGCTGGCTTGCGTGCCCTTGGAGGAGGTGACCGAGGAGCAGCCTGGGCTGCCCCCGCCCCGGCCCCGCCCCGGGGAGATGCTGGCGGAGCCCCTGCCTGGGCCTGTAAGCGGAGCCGCCCTCGAGCCCCACTCCCTGGGAGGATCCCGCTGTCACCCGGATCCGCAGGCTGCCTCTGGGCACCGTCCTTGTTTGCAGTTTGGCGCCTCGAGCAAGCAGAGCCCCGTTTTGCCAGCTGCCGGACTGGCAGCTCAGCCCATCTGCAACTGGGGGCCCGAGCCGGGAGCCCGGACGAGCCCTTGGAAGTCCCTGTCTCGGCCGACAGCCCTTCCCTCCGGCCTCCCACTAGGGGATCCCACTGCCTCTGGTGTGGACAGACACCCCCAGAGCTCGGAAGAGAGCAGCCATCTTTCCAGAAAACATGCAGCCAGGAGGGGCCTGCTGGAAGCCGCTGCCTGCAGCTCTCGGGGCTGGGACCGTGGGGGCCGTGGCTCTCTGCAAACTGACGTGGGCTTTGGGGTGCAAAGGGGAACCACAAGACCTCAAGGTGTCGAGGCCAGCCCGTCCCAGCCACCTGTCGCACAGGCAGGGCTGAGGAGAACCTTGGGGGTATGTTTAGCGCCAGCTGCTGCCTTGTACCAAGGACTAGAGGTCGGGCAGCTGGGATTAGTCAGAGATTCCGAGTTGGGTCTTCGGCCAGCCCAACCATGGGGATCTTCTCCAAGTGAAAACCTCGGCCCAGGCTTGGCTAGAAGTTGGCCTATGAGCTGGAATCAGACCGGCCCACCTGGCTGGACACACCGATGGCCCAGACCACGTGAGCCTCTGGGGCTCCGCAGGGAGGAGGAGTTTGGCTTCGAGATCTCTGGCCCCCGGAAGACAGGGGAGGGCTCCTTCCTGCCAGGACCCAAGAGGGGTTTGGGGACCAGCAACTAAGCCTCCAATTCAAGCAGCCAACAAATGCCCCTGAATTCTGCTCTGTGCCAAGCCCTGTGGTTGGTTTTGAGATGTGGAAATACACAAAACCAGTCCCTAGCTTAGAGGAATTCCCTGGAGACAGGTAAAATTACGGCATCACAGTATGTCTGCACAGGTGCACAGAAGCCCAGAGAAGCCTCCAGCGAACCGCCTGAGAAGTGCCCCGGAGCTGGGCCCTGCACGACGGGCAGACTGGGTCAGCAGGAAGGGGTGAGGATGCTGGAGACAGGGCTCTGCAGCGCTGAGGGGGCCCGGGGCTCATTTGTTCAGCCATCCCTCCCTTCCCAGCGTCCAGGGTTCAGGCCCTAGGAGGCGTGAGCCAGCGCGCAGGCCCCCGCCCTGGAGCCTCTGCCGTCCAGGAGGCCGCAGCTGCACCTGCCCGGCCGGCGGCGAGGGGAAGTGACTCGCCTCCCAGGCTCCTGCCGGCCGCATCCCTGGGGAGCCCACAGGAAAGAGTTTGCAAGTTTTACGGCCACTGAAGTCAGCTCGGGCCTGGGCCGGGCGCGGGCCAAGCCGGCCGGTTCTAATTAGGGGATTGGGCTCCTTGCAGGAGCCCTCGGGGCCGGAGGCGGCGCCAGGTTTGCAGAACGGCCAGCACTGTTTTGTACCGGTGTCTCCCAGCAACGGGGGGCACTCTGATACAGGCTGGGGGCGGGGGGGAGGGCGGCACCCCGGGAGCTGGCGAGAGCCGAGGCCAGCCTGCTGCACAGGCCTGTGAGCGGCCAGGCCTGGACACCCTGGGCTGGAGGCGGTACTCCCACTCTTGCGGCCCCCTTGAGGGCTGACCTTGGGGAGCAGAGATCCCTGTTGGGCTGAGGGAAAACTGCCCTCCCTTGCCCAGGGCACCAGTGCCAGGACTCAAAGGGATGGGGGCAGGGCCTGCTTCTGGGATTTACTTTATTGCCTTGGGTTGCCCTGAGCAAGCGTTCTACTACCATGCCTGGCACACACGTTACAGTAGGTGTTCAAGAAAATGCAGGGCAAATAGCTGGAACCTAGTATCCGGACAATGCCTAGCGCACAGTAGGTGTCCAAGAAAGGTACACTGAAGAGCGGAATCCAGTGCTTAGAACTTCGCCTGGCACATAGTAGGAGCTCAATATAAATGTGTCGAACAAAGGAAAGAATGAGGTTTGTCTTCAGCACGATGCAGTCGGCTAGAAGCAGGTACCCTGCTGTGCCCCCCGCCCAGGTTCCCACACCCAGAGTGCCTGAGCCTGGGCAGGATGGAACCCAGCGAGGTTCCTGCCCCGCTGCTGGGGGTGGGGGTAGGGGAGACGCCGGCAGGCAGCTGGTCAGACAGTGTGAGTCTGGACTTTGAGTGCTATTCCCGGCAGTTCCTCTGATTCACAGCTGTCCCAGGAACAGTCATGGCTGTGTCAATAAATATTGGTGACTCTGAATGACCTCTCCATCTCGCAGGGCCGTTCGGGCCTTCCTGCCCCTCCAAAGATCAAGTCCAGGCCATTGTTATTCCAGCCAGCATGTCACTCTTCTTGCTAGTGAGAGGGCCTTGGAGAATGAATGGCCTGGCGAGCTGATAATCCAGGAAGCGTGTGCCGCATCCCAGCTTTGCATTTTCACATACCCAGAACTGTCCAGACCTTCTGGGAATTCATGAACCTGGGTGCAGAGGGATGGGTGACACTGCGAGGCCCAGACTCAGAAAGACCCAGAAAGACGCTCAACTTTGACCCTGCCCTTCCCCCCACACCCTTGCCTGGGTGTCCCTTGCCTCCCTCTGTGCTCCGAAAGGACAATATCCTGTCTCAGATGGACGCCACCTACCGGGCAGAGACAAGCTGCCCTTGCCGTTTTCAAGGTTCACACTTCCCATGGTTTAGACTGAGAGTTTGAATTCTCAGTATTTCCTCAACTGCTCTCCCTTTACGGGGTACAGATTTCATCATGAGAGGAAAGGATAGTTGTGAGCACACAGAATTAACGGTCGTCTCCAGATTCAACTTCAAGAAATATGGATTCCCTGCTTTCTATATGCCAGGAACTCCGGGGAACACAACCAAACCCAAGACGGGCTCGGCCTTGCCCTTAGAGTATGTGCAAAGCAGAGGATTAAAGAAGCCGCTCCACAGGGAAGGATCAGGGCTTTGCTGGGCCACCTCTGGCGGGCGCTGCCGGAGGGATCACCAAGATGAAAAGGGCCTGCGACCAGACGCCACGTGTAATTCTTGCTTGGATCCCGGATTGAAGCAAACTAAGGCCAGTTGCTAATTTTAGGGACTATCGGAGAATTAAATCATGGATCGTATATTAGATAATAGTCCTGCATCAGAGTTAAATTCCTGGAGATGAACATGGAATTTGGGTCATGCAGGAGACTGATTTGGATCTTAGAAGACACTTGCTTAAATATTCAGGTGTGAGGGCGATTGTGCCTGCGATCGGCTTGAACATTTAGGTGTTTTTTGAGGAGGCAGCCACCTGCAGCCTGAGCAGGAATTAGCTGAGAAAAGCAGAGAGAAGGTGCCCGGGACAGAGGGCAGCCTGGCAGAGGCCAGCACTCAGGGGTGGCTGCACGGAGAACAGCTTGGAGGCTGGGACTCTTAGGACATGGCAGGCAGGATGCAGCAGGATGGAAGGACAGGGGTGCTGGTGGTGGGTGTGGAGAGAAGCAGGGGCTATCTGGGACGTAGAGTCGACAGGGCTTGGTGTTGGCTTGTGCGTGGGGAGAGGGGGTGGGGAAATATCGAGAGACCTGGTTTCCGGCTTGAGATCCAGGACGATGGAGGTGCCACTGTCAGAGGCGGAGACCCCGGGGAGAAGCAGATTCGGAGCGGGAGAAGGTCAGAGCTCGGTTCAGACCCGCCAAGTTTGGGGCTTGTAGGGCATCTCTGTTAGCGTCCCAGGAATTTGAAAGTGCCTCTGGCCAAATACCCGGGAAACCAGGACTCTGACCTCAGGCATGGGCCGTGGGATGCTGTGTCCTTTGGCAACGCCAGGCAGGCAGGCTGGACGCTGCAGAGCTGGGGCCTGATGAGGACGGACAGAGGGACGTCTAGAACAGAAACTGTGTGGCTGCCCATCCCACATCTGTTTTCCCAGGTTCCTCTTCATCTGCCGGGAGGGATGGGTTGGGCTGGGACCGTGCCATCCCTCATCCCCACAAGGCCCTCGACGGGAGCCAGGATTCTGAGATGCACCCAGAGGCCACCCACCTCCTGTCACGGGTCTGATTTCCCAGAACTCAGTGGAAACGAAGCCACACATTTCAGCCTGGATTTTCTGCGTTCCCACGTGTCTTGTTTATTCATCACCAGGGCAATGCCGGGTGGCTTGGTCAGGTGGGGGCAGGCTGGGCCAGCCTCAGGGATCAGGCTGGGTGCCTGGGCCCTTTCCAGCTCCCTGGAGGCAAAGACCTTTCCCCCACTATATGGTCACTCAGCACGTAATTACTGAGCACCTACTGTGTTCCAGGCATCATTCTAGATGCTGGCAATAGAACAGTAGGCAAAACAAGAGGCCAATCTATAGTAATAATCATTTTTATTGTGGTAAATCATTAACATGATATAGATAATAAGGGGTCAGTATATGGTCATGGCTACCATTTATTGAGAACTCAGTACATGCCAGGCACTGTGCTCAGCTCCCTCCATCCCCGTAACCTTCACGACCACCTATTGTGTAGTATTAGTATTCTGACTTGACAGATGGGACAACATGGGCTCAGAGAAGCTAGCTGCCAGCCCGCCCTCTGGCAGGTGGGAGTTAAGAAGTTTGAGACCACAGACGTACTGGAGAACGTACTTGAGGATATGAGGAGGGGGAAGGGTGAGCTGTGACAAAGCGAGAGAGAGGCATGGACATATATACACTAACAGACGTAAGGTCGACAGCTAGTGGGAAGCAGCCGCATGGCACAGGGAGATCAGCTCGGTGCTTTGTGACCGTCTGGAGGGGTGGGATAGGGAGGGTGGGATGGAGGGAGACGCAAGAGGGAAGAGATACGGGAACATATGTATATGTATAACTGATTCACTTTGTTATAAAGTAGAAACTAACACACCATTGTAAAGCAATTATACCCCAATAAAGATGTTATTAAAAAAAAAAAAAGAAGTTTGAGACCAGAGCCCGGTTCAGGTGCAGGTCTGCCCCCAGCGGTCCAGCCTGACACATCGCTTCGGCGTTCTCCCGCTCCTGGGCTCCTCCTTGAGCCTGGATCCCCACCCAGAGGGATGGCTGGAGAAGACGACCCAGGGTAGGTTCAGGCGGGTGCAGGTGGCACAGAGTCGCCAAACATTGCGAGGGATGTACTTAGACTAAAAATTTATTTGTCGTTTATCTGAAATTCTAATTTACCTGGAAGTCTTCTTTTCACTTGCTAAATCTGGCACTCTTAGGGGCGGCACTGCAGAGCAACGTGGCAGTTCCCAGCAGGAGGGGGCAAGGGAAGGGGATTTGGATGAAATATCCTGGGAAGATTCCCCTTTGGGCCTGCTATTTATCTATTTATTTGTTTATCGTTGGAGTCTAGTTGATTTACAATGTTATGTTAGTTTCAGGTGTACAGAAAAGTGATTCAGTTATGCATATATGTGTATATATCTATATTCTTTTTTCAATTCTTTTCCATTATAGTTTATTACAAGGTATTGAATATAGTTCCCTGTGCCATACAGTTAAGCCTTGTTGATCTATTTTATATACGGTAGTGTGCATCTGTTAATCCCAGAGTCCCAATTGATCCCTCCTCCCACCTTCAGGCCTTCACCAGTCCCCCGGTGCCAGTCCTGCCAGGCAGGAGGTGCGTGATCTTAGTCGAGGACCCACTGCACCAAGCATCCTCCCGGGTGGACTGGTCCTGCCACCAGGGATGTGCTTTTAGCTTGTGCCTGCTCAGGCAGGGGTCCTTGCAGGCTTTGAACCTCCTGCCCGGCTTACCCTCCCAGAATGAGGCTCACGCAGATTCTCAGACATTTGAGAACCTTTCCTTCCTGCCGCCTAGAAGTTCAGGTGTCAGCTTCCTGTCTCCTGATGGTTTCGTTCAACCAACATTCGCTTATGAGCTTCACCAGCAAAAGAGTGACATGTAAGCCTGGCTTAGAGCTTACTATTTACAGCGGTCACTGTGACCCTTCTTCCCCATGTAGCCCTGCACATGCGGCCACTCCCCCATCCTCCACCAATTCCAGCCATGCTCTAGAGCTGCCGGGGCCTGTCCCTTCTGCCTGGAACACTATCACCCCAAGAGAAAGAAAGATAAATGAGCTGGATGACAGCACCCAGCCCAGAGCCGGCACAGACAGGATGTTTTTTGAATGGTGTTTGAATAAATGAATGACTCAGTGCAAAGGGCCTGGTGCCCAATATTTTGCCTGCTAGGCTGGACTCACCCTGAGTGTGCCCCTCGAGGTCACCCCCCCATCCCCAAAGGTCACCTAGGCCCACATCCTGCCCTTCCCACCAGCTCAGCCCAGGTTCACCTGGGGTCTCTGGGCCATCTCCCGGGATGGGTGGGCACTGGACCCATCCAAACCAGGAGGCCCTCACCTTGGGTTCTCAGATGCCTCCCCGGCGCCCAGGACACAGCCTGTGTGTGTGCCAGGAAGCCACAAGGATGTCCAGCCAAGGTGTCTTGATGGGCAGGGAGAGTGGACCCTGCAGGCCATGGCTACAAGAACCAGTCCCCACCTCAGCTCAGACGCAGGTCACCTTCCCACGGGGCTCCGGCTGCAGGGCCATCGGCTGAACTGACGCTGCGGATGGAACACTGTCTCTGCATTAAGAACTTTGACATCCACGCTCACGTTCTGTGCTGTGCTGATAAATGCTTAACAACTGGCTCTCTGGGGGGAGGTGTGCCCGTAACTATATGTACATAAGGTTAGTATAAATTTTACTACAAATAAGTGCTTGATTACCATCCACCTCAGCAAAAGAAATCATTCACATCATTGAACAGAGAGCGCTGTTCTGACATGAAGGTTGATTAATATTTCCACTTATATTAATGCATGAGGAAGAGTGAAACAGTGAAGATATGCATCGGAACTTCACTTTTTTGCTGAATTGCATCACAGTGTTTGAACACAGGAAGAATACGTCCTTAATTTTTTGTGCTCTTCACGATGCAGTGACCCGAGACACGACTCACTTTCAAGTTTAACCTGCATTATTACCATTTTTCCCATCACCTTCTTAAACCTAGAAAATCAACAAAACAACCAAGCCAGCCCTGACTGATAGTGTTTACCAATTCGCTGGTGTAAAGCTTCCACCAAGGCTGATTCCAAGCCACCAAGGCGGTGTCACTGACCGTGGACTTGAGAAGAGACACCTAGCAGCCGCCGTTGTACAATGTTTCCACCACGCAGATGCGACAGACGTAAATAACCTTCAGAGCACAGACAATAGTAAAATATAGTAAAATAATGAGGAAGTGATGAGTTTTGAGTATTTGCTTCGTTTTTAATAGAATTTATTGAATTGTAAGCTTGTAAAACTGAATTGTTCATGATGGCCATATTTAACCGCTGGCTCACGAAATTCCTGAAAACTGACCATTCCACCTTCATGAGCCGGTCCAAGCTGGCTCCAGTGAAGGCACATCTCATCCCCCTACAACTCTGTAGGGTAGGATTTAGTCTCCCTGTTTCACAAATCAGGAAGCTGGGGCTCAGAGGCCACAGGACAAGGGCTTGTGCCCAGGACGGTCTGATGCCATGGTGACATTAGACATGCACCCGTCGCTCCGTGGGGCCGACGTGAGCAGGGACTGAACAGCAGGTGTGTCTGGGGAGTTGCTATTGTGTCAGGAATCCATGAACACACTCCTCTCAGTCTGGTGTGGCCTGCAGACATCACAGCCCCAGCACGTAGAATCCACTAGAACAAAGTTAACAACAGGAGACTTTCAAAAGAAGATAACATGGTGGCAGATTTTTCCTTTCCATAACACAGTACAGGAGAGCTTTGCCCATCTAGTTCTAAAAAGAGGGGTCAAGTCTCATAACCCAAATGCTGAAGCTCTTCAGACAAAAACATTGAATAGTTCAAAAGCGTGGAGTCAGGCCTCAGGGTTCCTCACACTCAGGACTACCGACATCTGGGGCTGGTCATTTCTTTGTTGTATTGAAGGGAGCTGTCCTGTGCATCACGGGATGTTGAGAGGTATCCCTGGCCTCTACCCACCAGATGCCCTAGCACCCCTCTGAACCCAGAGTTATGACAACAGCCAAAAGTGTCTCCAGACATTGCCAGGAGAGGAGGGAAGAACCATCCCCATGTTGAGAACCGTCGGGCTTGGGAAAGGAGGAGCAGGGAGAACCCAGCTCAGAGTGGACACTTTGAGGGCACAGACTGATGAATGGGCTACATGTGCCCTGGGCCCCAGAGCTGGCCTTGGTTGCTGGCTGAGCAACAGGAAGTCTTGGCGGGAGTGGGAGGAGCCAGGCAGTGGGAGGAGCCAGGCAGTGGGAGGAGCCAGCAAAACACACTCCGACATATCTGCCAGCCTTGAGTCGTGAAGTCTGGGCTTTTTCCAGAATGGCAGCCATAGGGATTTATGTGTGAGAGAGGACTGGAACGGTGGACTTCTTTCAGACTCACCCACTGTGGCTCTGATTAATTTAAGAGCTATGGAGTCCACCGGGTGCCTGACACTGCCAGGTGCTGGGATACACAGCTGAGAGGGGAAGAGACCCTGTGCTCTGTCCCCTGCTGGAACAGAAGCTCCACGGGGACAAGAATGTTGGGTTTTGCAGAACCCATAGTAGGTGTTCAATATATACCTGCTGAATGGAGGAATGAGAGATGGGAGTTTTCAGCCTGGCTGGGGGACAGACACATAAACAGATAGTTATACGGAGCCAAGGAAAGCTTTGTGGACCCCTGAGCAGAATCAGGAAGCATCGGAAGAAGTCAGCCAGCTAAGAGCGCCAGGCAGAAGGCACAGCATGTGGCAAGACATGAAGGTGAGAGAGAGACAGAGAGAGACAGAGCATTGCTGGCCGAGTGTATTAGTTTCCTACTGCTGCTGTAACAAATTACCACAAGCTTAGGCACTTAAAACAATATGTTTACTCTCTTGTAGTTCTGGAGGTCAGAAGTCTAAAATCAGTCTTGCTGAATGTTATAGACTAAATTGTGTTCCTCCTCCCAAATTCATATATTGAAGCCCTAACCCCCAATGTGACTGTATTTGGAGAGAGGGCCTTTAAGGAGAAAATTAAGGTTAAATGAGGTCATAAGGGTGGGGGCCTAATCCGATAGGACTGATGTCCTTTTTCTTGGCCACGCTGCACGGCTTGCAGCATCTTAGTTCCCCGAGCAGGGATTGAACCCTGGCCCTTGGCAGTGAAAGCGCAGAGTCCTAACCACTGGACCACCAGGGAATTCCCAGGACTGGTGTCCTTATAAGAAAAGAAAGAGATACCAGAGAGCTCTCTCATTTTTTCTCCATATGCACAGAGAAAAGGTCAGGTGAGGGCACAGTGAGAAGTCAGTTATGTCCAAGCCAGGAAGAGAGCCCTCACCAAAAATCCAATTTTCCGGCTCCTTGATCTTGGACTTCCAGCCACCAGAACTGTGAGAGAACAGATTTCTGCCGTCTAAACCACCTAGACTATGATATTTTGTTATGGCTTACCCAGTAGACCACACCCGGGGCTAAAAGCAAAGTGTCAGGGTTATGTTCCTGTGGAGGCTCTAGGGGAGAATACGTTGCCCGGCCTTCCCCAGCTTCTAGAGGCCACCTGCATTCCTTGTCTCATGGCCCCTTCCTCAATTCGCTCCAGCCTCGGTTCCTGTTGTCACCTCTCCTTCTCTGACTCTGACTGTCCTGCCTCCTTCTCTGACTCTGACCGTCCTGCTTCCCTCTGATAAGGATCCTTGAGATTACAGGGGCCCACCGGAATAATTCAGGACACTCTCCCCATCTCGAGGTCCTTAACTATAGTCACATCTGCAAAATTCCTTTTGCCGTGTGAGGGCACATAGTCATGGGTTCTGGGGACCGGGATGTGGACGTCTGTGGAGGACCCTTATTCTGCCTACCACAGTTTGGTCAGCCAAAGAGCAGCTTGTGCAGTGTGTGTGTTAGGGGCTGGGGGTGCCATGAGGACACAGAAAGAATCTGGGTCAAGACTTTGTGTACCAGGTCTAGTTGTTAAAAACATCAACTTGAATCGGTTCCTCCTGAGGACCCAAGCCATATCCAGCAGAGTGGAGCAGCAACAATAACCCCTGTGGTCTTCTCTCTTACTTACTAGTACCAGAAACCCAATTCATTCTAGCTTAAAGGGGGGAAAACCTATGAGCTCTGATCTGAAAACTTCACGATGGGCCAGCTTCAGCTTCAGGTACATCAAGATCTATGAGGTCAAATGATGTCATCAGGTCTCCATCCTTCTCTAAGATAAAGTCTCTCTAGGAGCAGATTGTGGGGGGGGGGGGGTCACCTGAAACCTAAAACTTGCCGTTTTTCCAATTCACCTGCCCTCACCAGCAGGAAGGAGAGCTCCTGCCCAGCAGAAAATTCCTGGGAGGGCTCTGATTGGCCAGCTTGGGGCATGTGTTATGCCTAAGCCAATCACTGCAGTCAGAGGTGTGAATGGGTACCCTGATTGGCAGGCTCTGAGTCATGGGCCCACCCCTGAGGAGAGGAGGGCCGGGTCTTGGAAATGCTGGGAACAGCGTGATAGTGGGCTGCTGCTACCAGGGGATGGGAGGGGTGCTGGTCCTGGAGAAAGAGCAGTGCCCCCTGGTTGGGGTGGCCTTGTTGAGGCTCCTCCCAGCTTTAGCTGTGCAGTCATCCTTCCAGTGGACACCCCAGTCTCTGGGGACCTTTCTGTCCCTGAAACCAGAGGAGTCCGATCACAGCACATAGGGTGGTTCAGGCCTCCTTCCTCTGCCTTCTGGGTCACCACCTTGTCCTGGGTGAGCGGCCACCTTGTGGGTTCTGCCACTGATTCTGGGGCACCTTGGTATCTGAGGCCCCCTCGTACCACCCACAAGGATGTTAGAAATACAATCTCAACCTAAAATAAATGTCTAATAGATTAAAGGGAAGTCGCTAAGAAGTTTTACTTAAATTCCAACACACCAGACCTAGACAGGAGGCCAGGTCTACAGAGCATCACTCCATCCCCTGAAGGGCCTAAGACGTAAGAGACAGCATCGCTCCAAGTCTGGGCTAGAGGTGAGCAGTGGGATGACAGAAGTTTCCTTTGAAAACAAACCATATATTCTGCACCCAGTAGGTGATTAGCAGATGTTTTCTGATGGATGTAGGCTGTTAGAGAATGGAACCAAAATAATTCCCATCACTGAAAAATAAAAACGTGGCCATATCCCGTGCCACATCCCCTTGGGCCTTGGGGAAGAGCATCTATTCTACAAAAGTACTCTGAAGTTCCTCTGTGTGCCAGGCTCTGGAGGGCAGTGCAGCAGGCAGTCCTTGGGTGCTGCGTCCCTCCCTCCCATGCCTGCTCTGGTCCCTGGTCCCTGGTCCCGAGCCCAGCCTTCCCACCCTGTCCTCACCCTGACCCAGCAAGCAGGGCTTGGCTAGCCTGACCTGTTTTGCCTTCTAAGTGGAAACAGTCTGCTGAAAAAGAAAGTCAGCTCAGGGCAGAACCCAGTAACTCTTGATTCATGTTCACCTCTGACCAAGACAGAAACCCAGCTGTGGCTATCAGAGAGCAAGTGAGAGGCTGGGAGTGGGAGTGGGGGGGGGCAGAAGGAGGAGGAAGGGTTACGGGGAGGGACGTTGGGGGGAATAGAGAAGTTCTGAATCACGGGATCTTATTCATGGGGCAGATGTGGCCACAGGATGGGATGGGGCGAGGGTAGGAGTCCGAGTCCTATGCCGAGGGCAGGCTGCACGGAGCAGGGCTTCTGCATCCCCTGCCTCCCTCCTGCCCCCCTCCCCAGAGTGCACGGCATTTCCTAGGAAGAGTGGAGGCAGCAACTATCCCTGAGATCAAGGGCGTGGAGATGGTCCCAGGCCTGGGAGGAGTGAGCTGGCCTGGTCTATGGGGGTGAATGAGTCAACAGTCACCTGAATCCTGCTAGCACATTACCAGGGGACCAGGGAGGTGGCCTTGGCAAAGCCCTGGAGCAAACGTCCCCAACTGAGCAGGGCGAGGCCGGGCAAGACCCAGCAGGCCCGGGACCCACTGAACCCCCAGGGCCAAACCTGCCTGATTGGCCAACCTGTGGAACTGAGATGGAAACCCCCAGCCTGTGGCCAACAACTGCCAAAACCATTTGAAAGGGAAAGTCTCCCACTGGTTAGAAACTTCAGACTTTGCAAAGGTCAGGATTAATTAGCAAATCGGTTGCTTAGAAGATCCTTAGACAGGCAGTGGAGGGCACAGGACCAGGACCTAGAGGCCAGAATGGAGAAAGTGGGCCTGGGGGCAGCCCGTCAGCAAGCTGATTCCCGGGGGGTCAGCTCTCAGGTTGGCGGTGGTGGCCTCACCCTGGCCCGAGACTCCACGCAGGGAACAGCTCTCGTCCCAGGAGCCTGAGCCAATGTCCTAACTCTTCCCATAGCCACAGGAAACTTCCAGGGAACTGGGACCTCCAAGCCCAGAGAGAACGCCTCCAAAATTCCTTGGGATTTTTCTTTTCTAGTGAACCGAGTGTCTATTTATAGATGTGGAAATATGCATGGAGAAAGGACTGGAAGGAAATACGTAAAATGTTCACATGCTTGTTTTCTTCTTTTTGGTGCTGTTTTATAAATTTAAAAAAAGACTCTCAAGATAAGAAAAAAGATTTTTTTTAATAAAATTAATCTTGATATAAGTATTCATGCTTGTTATAGAAAAGTGGGAAGGAGAAATTAGAAATCACCCACGGCACTGTCAACCATTAACGTCTCACTGTGTTTTCTTTCACTATTTCTCCTATGCAGACATGTCTGATGTAAGGTTGTTGTTTGCTTCACATAGCCGTGATCACCTTACATTATTACAAACCTTTTTCATGGGACCACAAAATCAACAAAACATCTTTTAAAATGTCTATCTAATATTTATGCAGTAGATAATACCATTACTCCTGTAGCCATTCTCCCATGTTAGCATATACAGGTAGTTTCCAGTTCTTCACGGTTATAAATAACACTGCTGTGAACATCTTCATCTGGAAAAGTCTTTCATTTTTTGGAGATTATTGTCTTCAGATTCTCACATTTCCAGATGTGGGATTACAATGTG
Source organism: Orcinus orca (assembly GCF_937001465.1). NCBI lineage: Eukaryota > Metazoa > Chordata > Mammalia > Artiodactyla > Delphinidae > Orcinus > Orcinus orca. The sequence continues at coordinate 205,622,908 of NC_064559.1, read as the reverse complement.
AAAGGTGGCCACACATGAAGTAACAGGGTGAACTTGAACCCAGTTAGTCTCCCTCCCAACTCCCCAGCCTTTAATCCTAACAAAGGGTGTTGAAAGAAAAATAGGAATGAGGCTCCTCTGGGGACAGGGCAGGGGTGGGATCTCTCCTGCCTCCCCCATGCCCCCTCCCCGACCCCATCCACCCAACACATGTGGTTTTTATCATTAGCAGTGGTGTCGGCTGTGAGCCCAGCCCTGCCACATTTGACAGGATGCTGTGGGGGGTGAAGAGGACTGAAAGACTCCCCAGCAGAGTTGGGGAGCTAAGGTCTTAAGAATGAGCAGCTTGGACCACGAGGGAGAAACCCCTTGTGCCACGAGTGGGAAGGCTTCTCACACATGATGCACCAGCCACATCTTCCAAGGTGGGTAGGGTTCCTGCTGACAGAGCCGAGGAAAGCACTCTCCCAGGGCTGGGGCCCCGGGTTGGCAGTTAGGGCCCATGCAGAGGAACCCAGGAGGTAAGAAAGCAGTGAGAGGCCAGGCTGACATAGGGGCAAGTCAGTTCCAGGTGGGCACATACGGAACTGATCCCCCAGTACATCCCCGGGGACGTGAGGCAAAGCCCCGCCCCCCCCCTTCAGTGTCTTGGAGCATTTCCGAAGTTTCTTCACCTTGCAAGCAACCCAGCCCCTGGCCTCCCCCACCCCACTCCAGGCCTATCTCCCACTCAGCCCTCGTAGCCACTGCCTCCCTGGTCCCTCCCTGGTTCCCGTTGTTCTGTGGAGACCACAGCATCCTGTCCTGGCCCAGGAGGGCTGCTGCATATGCCGAGGGTGAGCGACTTCCTGTTCCAGCCAGACTCCGTGGGGGGTCCTGTCTCCTGGCTGGCCCAGCCCCAGAACAGAGGGCAGGCTCACGCTCACACACACACACTCACTCCCACCTTCACACACCCTCTCCACCCTCCCCGTGGCTCAGAACACCTTGCCCTGCTGCCCCACGAGAGGAGAAGTGTCCTGGTCAACGGGACCAGCTGGCTGGTGTCCACTGCCCCCAGCAGCTGCAGCCCCCGCCTCAGCTCCTGCCCCCTCCATGGACACAGGGGGACATGCCCAGAGGAAGGACCCAGGTCCCAACCCCAGTCCCACCATTTGGGAAGAGACTGGGCTCGGAGCCTGTTTCCCTGCCTGCAGGGGGCTTGGGCAACTAAAGGACGTAACGCGTGCTAAGGGCTGGGCATGGTGGGAGCTATGTGAGTCCCACGGATGGGATTGTAAGTGGCAGAGTTAAATATCACTACCATTAGAAGACCTCACACGTTAGGTACCAGGCCGGCGCCAGGGCCCCGGGGCTGAGCGCCCTGCCGCTGCTCTCTGTGCCCCAGGCTGAAGCCCAAACCCAGCAGCCCGGGCCCTGCCCAGCTTCCTGCCAGCCAGACACACCCAGACAGCATTCATCCCCAAACTGGGGCAGCTCCGCCCTCGACCTGGGGACCCCTCGGCCCCTCCTGCCCAAGGGCCTTGATCAATAAGCATTTTATAACTATTTTATAACTGCCCTCAGCTCTTCCTCTTTGCTCTGATCACCGTGGTGCTTTTCTTCCCTCCAGCCCTGGGGTGCACGCTGCCCCCTCCCCCTTTTCTGGCCTCAGAGCCCCTTTCTGCTCCATCTTTCCCTGTTCTCTCTGCCCACATCCCACCCCGAACCGCTTCGCCACTTCACACCCATCCCCGCCTCCCTCTCCCCCCTCCCACCTCCTCCACACCTGCGGCCTCTTTCCATGACCTCCTCCCCCTCCCCTCTGACGGCTGACCATCCTTGCCACCTAATCAGACCAAGCTAGCTCCCTGGAACCCGGCCAAAATTTCAGCCCAAGAGAGTCCTCTCCTTGGAGCAGTCTCTCCGCAGACGAGGGCTGCGGTGGGGAACGAGGTGATTCCAACGGGAGTGTCAGCAGAGCAGAACCGGGCGTGACCAATGTGAACCGGGCTCAAGGGCCACACCTGTGTCCATCCTGCCGGGAGCTCCAGATGGCTGGGGAACTCTCGTTGGCTCTGCCCTCCCTCTCTCTGGGGCCAGGCGGTCATCCGAGAGGCGCATATTGGGGCAGACTGGGCTGAGGCCTCCTGCCTGTCCTGGAATAGCGCTCCTGCTACACTTGGAGAGATGCCCACAGCCAGGGAGAGTGCAAGCACCCAGCCCCTCCTGCAGAGCCGTGAGCCCATCCCAGGCTGATCTGGCCCATGGCAGCTGGGAGGCCCGGCTTTGCCCCCAGCAATCTGCCCAGGACCTTCCTGTGGGCTGCAGGTGGGGATCCGTACCTCGGCTGGGAAAATTCTACCCTGGCCATGGTGCCCAGGGCACACTCACGTTGGTGGCAGGCATTTGAAATTCATCTGCCCAGGATGGTTCACCTCGTGTGGGGCTGCTTGTCATGAATTCGGCGCCACCAGGTGAGAAACACAAATGCAGTTCACTCTGCTCTGCACTCTGTACAGCACGGCAGCCAGGTTTGGGACCAGACAGACGTGAGTCTGAGGCCCAGCAATGCCTCTTCTTAGCTGTGTGACCCCAGCAAGTTACTTAACCTCTCTGAGCATCAGCTTCCTCATCTGTAAAATGGCGACTGTCAGAGAACGTACCTCTAGGATTTGGAAAGTGAAATCAGCTCGTGCTTCTAAAGCCAGGCACAGGGTGGGTACTCAAACGTCTCCTCGGAAAGAAGTAGCAGTAGATGCTGTCATTGATATTATTTCTCAGCTTGGAGTATAGGAAATGAGGCGTTGTCCCAGATGCCCAGGTGGGGACAGCAGCCTCAGAGCCCCAAGCCAGGACCAAACGGTGGAATTTGAGCACGAGGCCTGACCCAGGCTTTCCCCATCTTTGCAACCTGGAGCCCACCCTCTCCCACACCCCAGAGACAGAAAGGGAGAATGAGTCCATACCGGGTTTGTTTCCACTCGCTCTCAAAGGAACAGCAGGCCAAGCTCTGCTGGGCTGCCCATTTGCTTTCGTCAGCATTGCTGCTCTATCAGGCTGTTGTCACTGGATGAAGGATCGCGGTAACCCTGCTGGTTTCCAGGGCTTGCGGGGGAGATAACACCCGACTTCCGCTCGGCTTCTCCCTCTTCCAAGAGGGCTGTTTCCTTCCGTCCTTCATCCTTTTCTTCTCCAAGAGGTCCCAGGTGGTAAACGGGTGGGTGGATAGACATCACAGTACAGGTGGAAGCAGGAACCGGTTGCTGTGAGAGATAGAACCATCCTCCTAGTTTCACCTTCTTTTCCTATGTGAGCCTTTGCCCGGCAGAATTAGGTATGAGAAAACCACTCCCATCCACCACATACACGCACCCCAATTTTAAAAAAATTTTTAACATCTTCATTGAGATATAATTTACTTACAATAAGCTGTACCCACTTAAAGTGTACAATTCAATGAGTTTTAGCAGATGAATACGCCTGTGAAACTACCACCACAATCAAGATAAAATCCAACTCTATTTAACTGGCTATGGGTGGCCCATCTGTATTATTCACGGCATTTTTAGTGGCAGATGGCAGGAACTCAACTCACACTGCCTAGGCAAAGAAAGGGGAATACTGATTTGTGTAACTGGAACATTCAGGAATATATCAGCTTCGGGTATGACTGGATTCAGGAGTTCAAGTGACATCATGAGTGTCCCTTTGCTCACTTGCTTTGTCTCTAAGAAACTCTCTCCCTGTGGCTGACAAGGTGGCTGCTGAAAGCCCCAGAATAACATACTATATCTCTTTATCAGTGCCAAGGGAAAGAAATGGTCTTCTCTGATAGCCCTAAGAACTCTGATACAGCACCTCTGGGTCACGTGCCCATCCCCAGATGGGGCAGAATCAGCACCACTGATGTGCTGTGAAGGTTCAGTGATGACATGTTTGTAGCTTGAAACTGGCCATGGTGGGAGCACAGGTAGACCTCAGAGATCCTGCGGGTTCGGTTCCAGACCACTGCAATAAAGCAAATATCACACTTAAGTGGGTCATGTGATTTTTCAGTTCCTCAGTACATATAAAAATTATGTTTACACATAATTTTTATATAATTATGTGGTCTATTACAGACTATTTAATTATGTAGTCTATTACGTGTGCAATAGCATTATGTCTTTAAAAACAATGTACAAAGCTTAATTTCAAAATATTTTATTCCCAAAAAATGTTAAGCATCTTCTGACAATGCCAGGTTGCCACAAAACTTCAATTTGTAAAAAACACAGTATCTGTGGAGCGCCATAAGGCAAAGCACAATAAAACGACGTGTGCCTGTATTTACACCACGGAAATTGGCAAACGCTAGAAATCAGGGCTTCCGCACTGCACCCCGCCTAGAGCCAGCTGTTGAACACAAACACACCACAGGAGTCGGCCTACCTAAACCAATGAAACAGGTTCTCCTGAGGAAAGACACATTCTGTTACCGAAAGAGGGGAATTAGAGGGGGGTCAGACAGAAACAACAGAAGAACTCCACTTGGTTCACGCAGAGCTGCCTAGAGCAGATGTCAGAAAGGAATCTTCCAGGGTTTCCTCCCACCCAAAACCCTCGTGAGAACACTGACCAGGCCGAGGCCGGACCCGCCACAGAAACAGTCCAGCCAACGTGCAGGAGAAGTGTCCAGGCTCTGTTCCCCAGCCTCCACCTCCCCCCACCACTGCCAGTCACGGAAAATTCAGGAACTTTCTGAGCCCTCCACTTTCTGCAAAGCCATACCAGCAACCAGAACCATGATTTTCAGCTTGTTCAGCTCTTTTAAAACAACTCTTTCAAAGCAGCCCAGAAATGGGGGCTGTGGCTTGATTTGAGGTTAAACAAATAAGTGTCATTTATCCAGCGACACTCTAGGAATGAGAGGTTTCTTAAGGCAAATTCCCCAGCTACGTGCTCCAGAAAAACTACTGCCCCCAATTGCTGGGTTCTAGTCCACTGTTCTCCATTTCTGAAGATATCTGGGTTGCTTCCGGCTGCGCTCTGCACAGAGCATTTGGACTGAGGGCACACAGCCTCTAGGCTGTGTCAGCCTCCCACCCAGTGCCCACAGGACCCTGGAGCTCCGGGGTATTTCTTGGCCTGCTGGCAGATGACCCCCCTCCAGCCAAGGGAGCCAGGCCAGACTGCTGCTATCTGAAGCAGACCGCTTTTCTTCTCATGTTTTGAGGGTAGGCAAGAATGAGAAAAAGGAAGAAGAGAAAAAAACAACCCAACAACCACATTCTCAGACAAATAAAACTCAGCTCTACCAGACAGGAAAGCTGAGCTTCTCAGCACATAGGGTGCAGGAGCAACTCAACGAGAAATTTTCCTTTTCTCTCTGAGAGATATCAGTCTTTGGGCCCCTGCTGGAAACCTGGGCCAAGAGTTTTCAGCTCTCCCTACTCTACGCACGAAGTACCTGGCAGCAGAATCAATGGTGCTCCCCAAGTATGCCATTTGCTCCCCTGCCTTTCCCAGCTGTGCCGTGTGACTCGTTTGGGCTGATGAAATTGAGCAGAAGGGATGCATGTCATTGCAGGCTGAAACAGTAAAAAGCCCAGGCCGTGATCGCCAGTCTCTCTTTCCTGGCCACTCTGACCATGGAAGCCAAGTGTTCCAGATAGTGTGGCTATAAGATGACGGAGATTCCGCCCGCCTGGGTCCCTGAGTGAGTCTGTGGAGCAGAACTGCCTGCTGATCTGCTGGGATGTACAGCGTGAGCAAAACCCTTGTTGTGTTCAGCCACTGAGACCCAGGGTTGGTTTGTTATTGCAGCATTACCTGGCATGGCCTGACTGATTCAAGCTCTGGTGTACTTTGCCATGTTGTCACTGGGAGAGCCCAGCATGCAAGAGGTGGAAAACCACACTTCCTCCCTTTCTGGCCAACAGCCTTCACCCAAAGGATTGCTTATATTCAGGGGCCCACGGTTCCCTGTCTCACCAAAGATTTAAGGAACTTCTCTGAGGCTTGGGCCTGTGCCTTCCTTTGAATTTCTTTGCAGCACTTGGTTGAACACAAGCATAGAAATGGTCATCTCTCACATTCTCTCATTGAACAGGAAATGAGGCACTGTCACTGGTGATCCCCCATGAGGAAGGTGGGATTGCCTTAATTCCTATGTTAAAGATGAGAACATTGAAGCTCAGAGGGAGTTAATGTCCTCCTGAGGTTGCACAGCTAATTAAGGAACTTGAACCTAGGTCTGTGCCTGTCATCACAACACTGGTATTTCTCAAAATGTAGCTCATAGACTCCGAGGTGGGGCCTGGGAATCTGCATTCTCAGAGCCCAGCGTGCTAACCATTACACCATGGAACTGCACAGGAATCTGCATTTTCAAAGCTCCTCAGGCAATAATGATGCTCGCTAAGTTTGAGAACATTTACACCACCTGCTTCCGTCAGACAAAGCCACCACCAGAGCGGTGGGGTTTGAGGGGTGCAGGAAAGGACCACCTCTCCAACTAAAACTACATAATGTCTCCCCTGCCAGACAGCTCGTGAAATTCTCCCCAAAGAGCCCTTTCTTTGGGTTCAAATACAAGTTGTCCTAGAAACACGTGAGGCTTTCTCGTGAATTAACTCAGATTATCCCCAGGTAGGAACAACCGTCTGTAAGACGTCACTCTGCAAGGGAAGTTTCTGCAGGGAAACAAGACCTTGCTCTGAAAGCGTGCATCCAGCTGGAGGCTGCAGACGGGGATGTCCTGGACTACAGGAAGAGGCTGAGCCTCATGGGGTTGGGGGTGGGAGGAGGACTCCAAGGAGAAGAAAGAAATGCAACTGCAGGAGGTGGTTAAACCCTCACACAGGAGAAAGAGTCAGAAAGAACTGGAGTAAAGTCTCAGCCTTACTATTTACTACCTGGGTGAACTTGCAAAAGTTACTTCATCTCTCTGAGCTTCAGTTTTCTCATCTGTGAAATGGAACTACTCACAGAACCTACCCATAGTTAGGCTGCTGTAAGAATCAAATGCATTTGCACATCCATAACAGTTATTGTTTATCCATCCCTTACCATCTGCCAGCAGCCGTTCTAAGTGATTCACATATATTAACTCACTTAAACATCACAACTATCCCATGATGTGGTTATTGCTTTACCCATTTTATAAATGAGGCAACAGAGGCACAGAGACGTGAAGTAACTTGCCCAAGGCTGCAGAGCTCATAAGTGTCAGAGTCAACATCTGAACCTAGTTGGTCAGACTTCAGAAGCAATGACCCTGGGGACTTGCCTGGTGGTTCAGTGGTTAAGACTCTGAGCTTTCGATGCAGGGGGTGAGGGTTCAATCCCTGGTCGGGGAACTAAGATCCCAAATGCTGTGCGGTGCGGCCAAAAAAAACCCCAAAGAGGCAATGACCCTAATGGCTACATTCAGGGTGTAAGTGGAAGCCTTATCTCAAAGGGAAGGATGCCACTGGAGGAGGGCTGGAGTGGAGTCTGTTGAAGGCTGGAGTCCCTGTTGCTCATGTCCAAATGCAGTCTGAATGGCAGCCATAATTATCAACACAAATACCAGCACTCTTGCTCTGCCTCCAAGCCAGGCAGTGTCCTGGGAACAATGTTTTGGTGGTTGTTTTATCTCTTTTGCCTTTTTAGTGCATCCCCTTAAATAAACTGCAGTGTTGCAAGTAGAAAAGGGAACCAGCATGTCTTGAGCCGTTACTACAGGCAACATTCCATATCAGGCAACTCCATGTGTCTCATTGGGCCTCACAATTTCATGAAACAGATATTATTGTCTCCATCTTACGGATGAGGAAAGTGGGCCTAGAGAGGTTAAATGACTTGCAGCAAATCAGCAGCACGGTGCTGCTTCAAACCCTTGTCTGTTGAATCCAGAGCCACTTATGAGAAGTGATGGCAAGCCAGGGCTTTTAGATGCAACCCCCGAAGATGAAGCTCCCTGTTCCTCACCCATTCCTCCACGTGCTGAGTGTTTTTGAAAGGCTGCTCTAGAACAGGCACCAGCTTAGTGACCGTGGCAACCCCGCTTCGGCTTCATTCTATTCAGCAGGGATGCAGGTCTATCCTAATAGTATATTTGGAGAGATTTCTATTGTCCCCGGGATCTGTGAGGGCCGACCACCAGCCCAGGGGCTGCTTCGCGGGGCTTGGGGGACTCAGCCTCCTCCTGGGAGAATCCAGGCTCTGGGTGTTTCAGGAAATGTCTGACCTGCCAGGTTTCCGTGTGACTGATCAGTTAGAGCTGAGGAAGGGGGGTCGGCGGCCGGGAGGGGAGGTTTCCCGTCAGCCCAGCTTTTGTCTCGCACATGAGCCCGAGACAGACAAACCACAACCACAGACTCGACCAGCTGTGGAAGCATTGAACAGGAAACCCAGAACATCTGGTGCCCCACTTCCTCTGAAGGCTGTGCAAGTCTGGGTGTCTGTGTGTGTGTGTGTGTGTCCCTGCCTGTGTGCACGTCTGTTTTCTCTCCCTCTGTTGTTTAGTGGGATGGGGATGCAGACAGGGTTGGAAACCACAGGACTTGTGGTGACAAGGGAGCCTGACACCCGCTCCCTAACCCTTACGGTGCCTCAACCCTCCTCAGACAGTGACCCAGGATCTGACCCACCCTCACAGGCCACCCTCCAACACCTAGCTTCAAGTCACCACGCACTTCAAGAAAAGGATTTTTTTTTTCCTTTAGGATTTGGGTGGTTTTAGTGGAATTTGTTTGGGGATGAGGTGGGAGGGCTCTGCTTAAATCTAATTTGGCCTCAGCACACAGACTCACAGAAAGCAGCGTCTGGATGAAGGTTGTTTTTAAAACAATTTGAGGAGAAACTGTGGATGACCTCTGAGGCTGTGTGCTGGTCAGGGGGCTGTTTTCCCACTAGTTGTGTTGTCCTCTGTGTAAGGCCTGAGAAAGACAGGCACTGAGAGGGGAAAAAATGTAAGGAAGTGGAAAGAATACCCCCCCACCCCCCAACCAGGGCACGAAGTTTAACTCTCACGTCTGTCATCTTTAGGAGGTAGGGTTATGCTCATTTTTACAAATCATGAAATTGAGGTGCAGATGGAGTTCAGAACTCACCCAAGATCATTCAGCAAGAAAGGAGCAGGGCCAAACATCAAGACCAAACCTGACTCCTGGCTGCACTGTATCTCCTGGATCTCACTTCATTCTTTCAATGAACAGTAATCATGCCCCACACACAACTGGTGGTCAATGAATGTTTCTTGAATGAATCAATGAAATGAGCTGTCACGGATGGCAGGGGCTGGCCTCATCACTGTGTCCCCAGGGCTCAGCACCAGTGGGTGCTTCCTAAGTTCCAGAATAGTGACACTTCATTTACCTGGAGGTCATTTACTTAGCCAGGTCAACTGCTTGGATCCTGGCTAAAAGTCTGAACGAAGGTAAAAGGAACCACAAGCTGTCCACAGAAGTCGCAAATCCTTAAAAGTTCAAATACTTGGCTCGGAGACCTTCTCAGGCCCTCAGTCGGAGTCTGGTTACCCTTTCTTTACAACTTGTGCTAATAAGTTTGCTTGCTGACCTTACAAGCGTTGGCTGAAAAGCTTCCTGCTAGAGGAAGCTTGCTGGCAACACAATCTGGGAATTCAACTAGCATTTTCAGACTAGTAGGTGGCATTATGGATGGAACAACGCACCAGGAGAGGTAACAGGCGAGACAAACTGCCCGATTCTCCGATATCTGCTAGCTTTGAGAAAGCCAGTTGGAACTATAGCATCTCTGACGACTTCTCTGGCCAAAATTAAAGAAACAGCAGCGAGAGCACGCAGACCTCAACTGTGCTCGCTCACGACTTGGTGTTTAAGAGCTACACATGCGCCAACCTGAGATGACACATGTGCAGTGTCCGAGGCCGTGCTCGTTTTCGTCGGCAGAGCCCACTTCTGAGCTGGGACTGACGTCATGCAAAGCGCCGCGGGGGCATGACGTCATCCGAGTGCGCCTCCCACTGTGCCGAAGCCCCCGGGCTCCTACTAAGGTGTTGCTGTGGAGACGGGGCGCCGAGCCCCACTCCCGAGACGGGATTGGAGGAGAGCTGGTCATCTGACGTTGGTGAGGTTTCGAAAGCGCGCGGGAGGCGCTGTGGGGCGCTCTCTGCGCGGTTCTCCTGGCAAGTCAGATACTTTTCCGCAGTTCTGCCCGGCAATTTCCGGGAACGCCCCGCCCCCGCCAAATTAGAGTCAGAGCCCCAAATTCAATTTGAGGGGCTTCTTGACTTACGGTAGTAAATTTCGGATGTACCTCTTGTCCAAGTAAAGTACAAATTCAAAGTGCCCTAGACCCTATTCTGCGTGGGGCAGGAGGCCCCGTTAAGGCTTAAGTTTATCACTTAAACAGCGTAGGGATGGGAAGAAGAGTCTGGACCAGAAGACTTAGTCCTAGGGGCAACCTAACCTTTTTTTAAAATAAATTTATTTATTTACTTATTTTTGGCTGCGTTGGGTCGTCGTTGCTGCACGTGGGCTTTTTCTAGTTGCAACGAGCGGGGCCTACTCATTATTGTGGCTTCTCTTGTTGCGGAGCACGGGCTCTAGGTGCGCGGGCTTCAGTAGTTGTGGTGCGTGGGCTCAGTACTTGTGGCTCGCGGGCTCTAGAGCGCAGGCTCAGTAGTTGTGGTGCACGGGCTTGGTTGCTCTGCGGTATGTGGGATCTTCCCGGACCAGGGCTTGAACACGTGTCCCCTGCATTGGCAGGCGGATTCTTAACGACTGCACCACCAGGGAAGTCCCAACCTAAACTGTTTGAGTCTCAATTTCTTCTCCGTGAGATCTTTCCCATAAGCATATAAATATATTATTTCTTCCTTCCTAAGAAATCCTTTCCTTGACTCCATTTCTCCCTCCAGTTCACACCTCTTCTCTCTCTCCTTTCTCTGAATATCAGAGCTCCTTGAAAGAGTGCCTACAGTCACAGTCTGCAGCTCTCCCCAGGCTTTGTCGAACCCTCTTCCTGCATACTCACTTTCTTCCCCATCTTCTTCTCACCTGCTCTGTCAGCAACGTTTGAAACAGTTTATCACCTCTCCTCTGAGAAACACTCTCTTCACTTGCCTTGCAGGACTGCACACTCTTGATTTTCTTCCTTGTACTTCTCAGTCTCAATTTATGGTTCCTCCTCATTCCCCTGACCTTTCAATGTAACAGTACCCCCAGGACTGGCTCCTTGGATTTCTCTCTCTTTTCACTTAATATATCTTGGTGACCTCATGCAGTTTCATGACTTTAAAGACCATCTATATGCTGACGAGAGCCTCTCCCCTGAATCTCAATACCTGAGTTTACAACTACCTATTTGGCATCAAAACTTGGATGCCTAGTCAACTGCTCAAACTCATCATGTCCAAACAGGATTCCTGAGCTTCTCTGCCAAAAGATGCTTCACCCGTGCTCTTCCTTATCTCAGAGAATGGAACCTCTGTCCTTCTAGCTTCTCAGCCTCCAAACCTTGTGTTCTTCATCCCGCATCCAATCTGTCAGCAAATCCTATTGGCTTTTTCTTTAAAATATACCCAGAATCCTACCTCTACGGACACCACCTTAGACCCAGCCCCTCATCTCTCACGGATTATTGTAAATGGGTTGTTGTAATTGCCTCCAAACGGTTCTCCCAGATTCTACCTTTACCCCTCTCTTCCTCAGTCGATGTTCACATAATGACAGCCTGAGTAATTCTGTTAAAAGTCATAACATGTGGCTCCTTTTGAGCAAAACCTTCCAAAGACACCCCTCTCACCCAAGTAGAAGGCAACGTTCAATCCTGGCCAGGAGTGTCCTCCACCACCCGGCGCCTGGCAGCTTGCTGAGCCACCGCTCCTAACTTCAGCTCCCCCACTGCCTCTACTGCAGCCACGTAGGTCATTTTGCCAGGCTTCCTTATGCCTCCAGGACACTGGACTTGCTTTTACCTCTGCATGGAGCTTGTCCTCAAATAGCCCCAAGGCTCCCCCTCTCAATGTACACTCAGACATTCCTTGCTCAGAAAGGCCTTCTCTAACCTCTGATTTTAAGTTACACATCTGCCTCCGTAATCCCACATTCCCATTGGGCTTCATGGCATTTATCACCTCCTAATATACTATGAAACTTACTTCTTTATCTTATGTGACATCCCTCTCCACATGAAGGCAATGATTTTGTTTTGTCATGGCTGCATCCCAAGTTCCTAGACAGAGACCAGCAAGTGATAGGTGCTCAAGAAGCAGCTGCTGGGTGAATGGATGCATTTCAAGATCAGAGGGTTCAGTACTGGTTTCAAGCCAGAGCTTTAGGGGCTTGTGTTCCAGTCCTCCTTTGCCACTTAGCTGCTTTGAGGCCTTAGGAAGTTTAACTGAATCTCAATTTCCTCATTTTTTAAAATTAATTAATTAATTAATTTGTTTATTTATTTTTGGCTGCATTGGGTCTTCAGTGCTGCGTGCGGGCTTTTCTCTAGTTGCGGAGAGCAGGGGTTACTCTTTCTTGCAGTGTGTGGGCTTCTCATTGTGGTGGCTTCTCTTGTTGCAGAGCACGGGCTCTAGGCTCACAGACTTCAGTAGTTGTGGCACGTGGGCTCAGTAGTTGTGGCACACGGGCTTAGTTGCTCTGTGGCATGTGGGATCTTCCCAGACCAGGGCTTGAACCCATGTCCCCTGCATTGGCAGGCGGATTCTTAACCACTGTGCCACCAGGGAAATCCTCAATTTCCTCATTTTTAATGTCAGTGAAGTAATACTTCTTTCATTCAACAATATGGAACCCCCCTCCATGTGACCAGCAAGCACTGTGCTAGTTGCTGGAGACTCTACAGAGGACCTAAATGCACATTTCCTCACTGCTCTGGAGTCTAGAGCCTGAGGAGGGGATACAGATAATATCCCTGTAGTCCTCCAAGTAAGTGACTATTTGCAAACTGTGATAAGTGTGACAGAGGAAAAGCAATATAGTGCTGAAGGGGGAGGGGTGGGGAGAATCTCTCCAGGGGAGTGACTTCTTAAGTATTAGTCAGCTTGGGCTGCCGCAACAAATACCACAGGCCAGGTGGCTTAAAAACAGCAAACATTTATTTTCTCACAGTTCTGGAGGCTGGAAGTCCAAAATCAAGGTGCTGGCAGGGTTGGTTCCCCCGAGGCCTCTCTCCTTGGCTTGCAGGAGGCTGCCTTCTCCCTGCGTCCTCACATGGTCTTTCCTCTGTGCACTTGCAACGCTGGTGTCTCTTCAGATGGTTCTAATCTCTTCTTATAAAGGCTCCAGCCAGATCGGCTTTGGGCCCACACTAACGGCCTCATTTTAACATACTTACCTCATTAGAGGCTCTATCTCCAAATGCAGTAACATTCTGAGGTCCTGGAGTTAGAACTTCAACATATGATGGGGCGGGGGGCACCATTTAGCTCATGGCATTAATTAAGATCCAAAGGATGTTGGGCTTCCCTGGTGGCACAGTGGTTAAGAATCCTCCTGCCAATGCAGAGGACACGACTCCAAGCCCTGGTCCAGGAAGATCCCACATGCCGCGGAGCAACTAAGCCCATGTGCCACAACTACTGAGCCTATGCTCTAGAGCCTGCAAGCCACAACTTCTGAAGCCTGTGCACCTAGAGCCCGTGCTCCACAACAAGAGAAGCCACCACCATGAGAAGCCCGTGCACTGCAAAGAAGAGCAGCCCCCGCTCACCGCAACTAGAGAAAGCCCACGTGCAGCAATGAAGACCCAACGCAGCCAAAAATAAAATGAATAAATTAAAAAATAAAAAAAGGATGCATAGGAAGGAGAGATGGGACAAGGGGAACCCCAGGGAGAAGGAAGAATATGCACAGAAATCCCGTGGCTGGAAGGAGTGTGACAGCTTGGAAGAAATGACAGCCCCATGTGGCTTGAGCTCGGGGTGAGGGGTCTTGGTACGAGATACGCTGGGGTTTGGGGGGAGCAGCCCACACAGAGCCCTGGAGGCCACCTAGGCCTGTGGTTGGTGATGTGGTAGGTGTCGTCTTATGAAAAGATTCCTCTGACCACGGTGGGTGGAGGGAGGCTGTCCCCAGCTCCAGGGTTGTGGTGTGCTGAGGGCTACCTGATAGGTTACACGGTGAGTGTCTCACTCAAGGGCTCAATAAAGGGTTAACTGTGAGTGTTTTTAATAATGCCCCCCCGACACAGTTGATGGGGAGACTGATGAAAAAGAGACCAGGCAGGGGCTTAATAAACTGAAGTGATAAACACACAAGCACAGGAAGGAGAAGCATGAAGAAGGACGGAGTCTCCACATTTGGGGTCTCTGGATATAATACAGCTTAGACAGATGTGATTTATGATTAAAACTGAGAGTTTTAGATGAAACTAACGCAAAAGAGAAAAGGTGTAGATAGAGCAGTTGAATGCTTACCCCCTATGTCTGTCTCCTAGAAGCCAAAATACAGTGGAAATGATTTGGTAAGAAGGAGCGCTCGTCTTTTTTATTTTTTTTTCAGGCCCAGCTAAAATCTTCCCTTAGGTTTTACCTTGGGGAAATGGATACACAGCAGGTAGTCCTAAAAGACTTGGAGGGAAGAAGGGGTGGTCATCTCCCATAGGCTCTCAGTAATGATGGGGGAGTGGGCGGTGTTCCCATTTCATTCCTAGAATTCGTATCAGGAAGTGAAACCCGGTGTCACTTCCCTCCCACCTTCAACTTGAGTGGTGAGTCTGCCCTCTGATGACTTAAGGCAGCAAAGACTCATTGCCTTTTTGTGTTGGAGGGAACCAAGATGAGCATTTCATCCCAGTGGCGAAAGAGCAATAACTATCCACTTTGATACTCCGGACAGAGGGCCATCTGCCAGTGATTGGGAATCTACAGGGCAGCCCATCCTAAGCTGGGGCAGAATGAACTGTTAGAATCTGCTTTGTAATATTAGGCCACATCTATGTCTTGTAAGTCTTGGCCTGGCCTTGAGGAGCTACACAGACCATGATCCCTCCTCTTTATAGTGTCAAGTATTTGACAATAGCTGTATGGTCCCCTTCTGAGGCCTCCAAGTCTTCTGTCCCCAAACCGAACACCCCCCTCTCCCCAAAAGTGTTCTTTTCTTAACAGTAATTTTATGAATATCCTCGTACATAAATCTTAACTTAACTGTCTTTGGATACATTTCTATAAGCGAAACTACTGGGGCAAATGGTACGTTTTATAGTTTTTGCTCTGTGTTTCCAGATTACCCTCCAGAAAGGGTGATTTTGTTTGTACCTCTTACAAAAGAGCCTGTTTCCCCACACCCTTGCCACCAAACTGGGGAATTTTCATCCCTTTAAGCACTGCCAATCTGATAGGGGAGAGTGATTATCTCATGCTTGCCTTCATTTGTATTTCTTTGATTACGGGTGAAGTTGGACATGTTTTCCAATCACATCCTATACTTTTGCAATCAAGTTTTGGAGCTGGACGCAGGAGCTTACATGTATTCCAGTTAAATTTTATCTTGCTGGATTCCACCAATCATTCCTTCCTGCTGAGATAATTTGGATCCTGGTTCTGTGATTCCAACATATTGGCCTTCCCACACAGCCTTGTGTTATTTGCATGGTTGATAAGCAGTTATCTTTGGCTTCATCCAAGTTGTTGATAGAATGTTAAAGAGTTTAGGGCCAAGGATAGAACGGCTTGGCAGGTCACTGGAGAAAGCCTTGGGAGGACACTGTCCCATGTGCTGTTAGGATTCTACCTGACCACGCCCAGGAGCCGTGGCCTGTGGGTGGAGCCTTCACCTGGGACAGGGGCCAGGCACAGACTCCAGCCCGGACACTAATCGGCTGTATGGTCTTGAGCAAGTGGTGTCACCTTAAAGGGAGATGTGACACATGATTATCTACTTTCTCTTCAGGCTCTGGAGGCCTTTTTGTCACTATTTTGTCCATAAAGATTTCATGAGAACCTTTCAAATTGTCAAAAGTCATCACTCTGGGACTTCCCTGGAGGTCCAGTGGTTAAGACTCCATGCTTTCACTGCAGGGGGCACAGGTTCGATCCCTGGTCAGGGAACTAAGATCCTGCATGCTGCACGGTGCAGCCAAAAAAAAAAACGATATATAGATATAGATAGATATATAGATACAAAGTCATCACTCTATGGCAAAACGCTCACCAGATTTACTAATCTAATGAAAGACGCTCCTTCGATGGTCAATAGTGACCCTTATGCTCGCCCTTTCTAAATGCTGGTCAACCATTCATGCGATTATCTGCTTTAGAATTTTGCCCAGGATCAACACTAAGCTCACTGGCTTTCCATTTATCCAATTCGTAATTTTTTTTAAATTTGGGACATTTGCCTCCATTCTGCATGATTCCTGAAAGGAGTCCGAGCATCGGAAGTGTCCCGTGCTCCCTGCGGAGACAGGGCGGTTCTGCCTCCCTGGTTGTTCTCTTCCATATCATGAAGGAGCACGTCCCTGGGATTGTCTCCTCTGCTCCCAGCATGGACAGAGGGTCCAGGGAATCTGAGGAGGGTTAATAAATAACTTGGACAGTATTGACAAGGAAGCAGGTAGAATGGCCCAGTTTGAGGGGAAAGAGGGTCTTTGTGAGGCTGAGGTTTACCAGCTGTTCTCGTCTTTGGCTGAAGAAACAGCTCCAGTGGGCCTGGGAGAGGGGCCTCTGGTTATCCAGCTCCGGGCGTAATGAAGGAAACAGGCATCAACGGCATCGCCTTGATGACACACGATGGGACTTTCCTTTGAGTGGCCTCCATATCAAAAATCAGACAAGACTATTCTAAGGAAGGAACAGTAAACACCCCCATGTAACAGATAAAGAAACTAAAAGACAAATTAGGTCACTGATTTAAGTGACATAATGAGTCAGTCCTAACTCTGGCCATCTGACTTCTTACAGCCATGTCTGCGAGGTAGCTGTTGATTTTCACCTTGTAAATTTACCACTAACGTACGTAAAAATGGTCGTTCCTTGCCGTGTGTTGTTGCTCAGACTAATAATAACCATAAGAATGATAATAAGGACTGATACTTAGCTCTCCTGTGTGTGTGCCGAGCACTGTCCTAAGAGCTGCGCATGAGTTAGCCCTCTAATCCTGACAGCAGCCCTGAAGGGCCACAGCTGGGGCGGGACTCAGGCAGCCCGGCTCCCCAGGTCAGGAGAGGTGAGTAAATGAGGACGAAAATGGAATAGCTAGTGGAAGTTATTTCTCCCCCAGATTGTGAATGTCTTGCCAACAGTGGTCTCAACCGCTGTGGAGGAACAAACCGACTCACCCCCTGAACGAGCTGCGTGAAAAGGAAGGAGGAGCCACGTGGAAACAGGAGCTCGGGATGTGAATAACCTGTCGGGTGGGCGCACAGGCTCTGCGGAATCCCGAGGGGACGGCATAAACCGACGGTGAGTGTGACCATGACGTGGGACACACAAACACCAGGACCCAGGATTACAACCAAGCCAGATCCGTGAGACGGGGCCTCGCTCCACGGGCCCCCGCCTTCCAGTAACAGGGCTGCGAGTGCAGTGACCACTGGCGCAGGGGAAGGAAGGGCTGCAGACCCGGCCAGGACTGGGCTCTGATCGGCAGAGTCCCAGTATTGTCTTCCAGTTGCTAGACTACGCTGCTTTCCAGTACATGATTAGGGATATAAAAACTAAAATGTAAGGAAAGCATTTTCATACAAATAATTTCAACCGCAACGAGGCAAACTGGCTTCTGATGAAGTTGGCAAGGGCAGGTAATGAACTCACTCCAGTTGACATATTGAGAGTTGCTCTCTCCAGATCCAACTGGCAGCTTCATAATTATGGAAACGTCCGTGTTGTTTCCACTTATCCAGGGTTAGGCCTGCTGGTATCTGATTCAGTGTTTACTTCATGAATGAGGTCAGTTCCCAGCACAGCTGGGGTTTCAGCAAAGGAACCAGAGCCGCTGGTCAGCAGACAGCATTCCCAATCACCTCTGAGCGTGGATGTCAGGGCCGCCTTCTCACAGCTCACCCACGCTGGCCACTCTCTCTGGCATTTTCTGGGGCTTGGCTCTCCTCCCTGCTCTGCAGACGGAACCCGAGCTGCAGGCTGAATGTGATGAGATCACATCCAAGTTTCCCACAGCCCAGCGGTTCACTCTTCAACCTGCCCCCCGGCATTGCGACATCTCGCCCCTTCTGAGGTTCAGAACTGCCAGGAAACCGGGTCGCTGTTTAAAATTATTTATTCCAGGCTGGTTCCACTTGTGTGGCGTGAGAGTGACTCAGAATACCTTGGAAGCCACCTCCAGAGGTAACTGTGTCCCACAGGCCAGAGCATTCTCTGGGCCAGCTCCCCACACTGGGGAAAACAAGAACAAAACCTCACGGGGGCTCAGAACACTCGTTTACGGAGTGACATCCCCAAAGTTCACGGAGGTGACAGGGAAGCCTGCTGAGGGCAGAGAGGAGGGGCGGCGCTCCAGGTGACTGCAGCAGCGGCTGCGGGGGTCTTCAGCGTCACCGATCTGCTCCCCTGCGTCCCGAGCCGCAGCCTTGGGACAGCAGCGGCAACAGAGCGTGGAGCCCAGTCTGGAGCGGCTTCTCAGCTCTGGCGGGAATGGCTTTACCTCAGCGAGAGAAGGTGGCAGGAGCTTAGGGACAGCGATCTGGTTTGGATTGCACAACGATCGTGGGAATCATATGCTGAGACAGTTTCACGCAAAATCTGTGGGCTGTGGGGGGAATCTGGAGTAGGACGTGGTTTAGGAGCATGAGGCAAAGGCAGATTCAACAAGGAGGCTTCCTCCTTCTCACGCTGACAAGGCAGAGTATGTGCCACGACACACGTTGTCACCGCCTAACAGACCGGGGGCTGCTGACACAGGTGCGAGAGAACAGCGTGGAGGAGCCACAGTCCCAGATGTGAAGAGGTGAGCTCTCTCCTCCATTGACCTCAGCAGAGGGCGTTTTAGGATAAAGACTTCAGTCTCTCTCTCATCTCAAGGGTTGGTCCAGCGGCCACGGGAGACTTCAGAACGTCTCTGCCCACCGGAGGGTCTAAAGAGCCTGTTCGACTCGAGTCAGATTCAATCACTTCCCTGACATGCTCCCTCAAGAGCACAACCTGCCTCAGCCCCAGGATGCTCCGTCCACCGATTCCTGTGACCCAGACCCCGTTACTTGCTGGCGATTCTGTTGCCCGTTGTATCCACCGTTGTCATGTCAACTTCTAGTCTAAATGATCTTTTCCCTTGAATATGCTTCTGGAAGTTTTTGAAGATGAGGCCCTGAACAAAGTTCATTCCTGCACCCTCTCTGGCCTCGTCACCTTGGCCCTCTGCCCGCTTGGCTGCCGCTGCTGACACTTGAACGTACCAGACACACATGCACCTCAGGGCCTTGGCACGCGCTGCTTCCTCCGCCTGGAATACTCTCTCTGGGCTGTCCACGTGGCTCCATCAATCAATCCCTTCTTTTAGGTCTTCATCCACATGCCTGCTGGCCAGTGAGACCTTCCCAACCACTCTCCTCCCCAGACCCTCCCATGTGTGTCCTCCTTCCATACATGTTTGTCCCTGGAGCTTTTAACCCCATCTCAGACAGCACCCACTACCTGTCTGTTCTCCACCTACCTCCCCCATTGGAACGCCAGCTCCACGCCGGCAGGGATTTTTGACTCTTTTGTCCACTGTCACAGACTCATACCTGTAACAGTGCTTCGCTTATCCACCCTGAAATATTTAGTGAGTGTTCCCTGCACACCAGGCACCAGTCTAGACACTGGATGTTTTTGCAAAAGTTTGTCCAGGGCTTCCCTGGTGGCGCAGTGGTTGGGAGTCCGCCTGCCAATGCAGGGGACACAGGTTCGCACCCCGGTCCAGGAGGATCCCACGTGCCGCGGAGCGGCTGGGCCCGTGAGCCATGGCCGCTGAGCCTGTGTGTCCGGAGCCTGTGCTCCGCAACGGGAGAGGCCACAACAGTGAGAGGCCCACGTACCGCAAAAAAAAAAAAAAAAAAAAAAAATTGTCCACTGAGTGAGGCATTGGCTCAGTAGGTCCTATAAGCTGAAAGAAGCTGTGTGTCTCCTGATTCCTCGCGGAGATTTGAGGACTTGGATGAATACTTTGCCTCTCTCCCTCTCCTTCGCTGCCCCCTTGATTCTGTATATTCTGCTTTCCCAACAGACACAGGAAAGGGGGCTCATTCCAGAGGAAAGGCAGAACCTTCTATGATTTAGGAACACAGGTGTTCGCTCTGCCGGGGCCAACTGAGCCTGCTTTTTACGAGCTTCTGAGGAGGAAACGCATCTGACGTGCTGTCACCTCCCGGCCGTTAACTGAGAGCCCTGGGACTGGCTGAGCTGTGGGCGAGGCAGGCGGCTGGGGCCCTTACACAAGCTTTCCAGAGAGATGGGGGGGAGGGGGGAGGTTGGCGGGGTGAGCTGATGCCTCAGCCACAGCAGAGGGACGGAGGCTGCAGCCTGCAGCCAGCAGCCTGGCTGGAAAGTCTGCGTAAAGGACACCTAGAGGAAGAGGGGCCTCCGTCCCTCTCCACCTCGCTGTAACCCTGCATTTCTCACCCCCTCCCCACCCCAGAGATTTGCAGCCCGGGAGGCTCCCTGCATCTTGATCATTTAAAAGCTTGCTGGTTTCTCCCAACAAATCAGAACTTCTTTTCTTTCCTCCCTTTTGAAAAGCCTTTTGTGAGATTGGGAGTGACCCACAAGTAACCTCTCTATTCCTGTCTGAAGGGAAAATATTTCCAGATCAGAGTGGGCAGTCCGCAGTGCCAAGCCCGGGCATATATGAATACTCGATTATGCCTCCTGAGCCGCCAGCCAGTCACAGTTTCAGAAACGAACCAGAAGCAGAGCAAAGAACTTGCGAATCAAGAGGTTTATTCTTTTCCCCTATGCAGTATTTTGAAACCGAAGTTTCCACATTTTTAAGGGTTTGATGTCATAAAATTCCCATGTATGACTGCATTTTGAAAAATGGAGTCATTGTGTGTGTGTCGGAATGTGAGAGGTTTAGCGTATCACTTAGAACCAGGAATCTGAGATGCACAGACAAGACAGGCCACTGGGCATTTTTTGTCATGAGTTCATGTGATGATAAGACTGTTCCGGAACCATCTGGAAGTTAAGTGTCAGTCTTCTGAAAAGAACTGGGACCTCTGAGTGCCAGCTGTTGTTATGACAAGTGCAGTGTAAGCAGGTTTCTATTTAAAACATTCACAGCTGGTACTTGACTAGTTCTTGTTGTCCGAAGGGCACCCTCTCTCCCTCGGATTGTTTTCCACGCTAGTCTGGTTTAACCCAACCTGCTGGGTCCAACCCAACCCAAAGGCATGCAGAGAAGGACATTGATAAAAGGAGCAGGGAAGTTATGGTCTTGTGCTGCCGGAACCAGGCTCAGATGAAGACAAGACAGCCCTGCAGACAGTGCTGGAGGGCGAGGGGTGGAGAGCGGCCAGAGATGGCGAGGAAGGAGTGTTTCCCTGGCTTTGCGTGAAAGAGGAGGCAAAGGCAGACACCCAGGACTTATCCCTTCACAGCCTGTCTAGTAAGGCCCTTGGGTGCCCCCTGGGATCCAGGACGCCTAATCTAAGTAAACTCCAGATCTGGACAGCAGTTGCCTATGGCGGGCAGGGGACACTCAAGAGAGGAAGAAGGAGAATTCAGAAGTGGGGTGAGCGGGGCTGGGAACGGGGAGATGGAGGGATCTGCAGCACAAGCAATCGAAGGCAGAGACCAAGGATGAGCTGGGTGTCAGGACGGGAACCCAGGGTCTTTATTATCATGTAGGTCCCCGATCTTCCTCGCCTTAATTACGGAATGAAAAGTGGTGAGGCTCGGATACTCGAGGACCGGGGCTTTAAGGCTGTGCATTTTGTTCCTATATTTCCCCAGTTGCGTAAGACTTCTCCCTTCTGATCTTCAGAGGGCCCTCCTCTCCGTCCTCCCACCTCCATTCTCCCTCTTCCCTCCTCCCTCCTCCTTCATCAGCCCTCCTCCCTCTCTTCTCCCTCCTCCTCCTCCCTCCTCCACCCTCCCCATCCCTCCTCCATCCTCCCTCCTCCATCCTCCATCCTTTACTCCATCTTCCTTCCTCCCTCCTCCATCCTCCCTCCTCCATCCTCCCTCCTCCATCCTCCCTCCTCCATCCTTTACTCCATCTTCATTCCTCCCTCCTCCATCCTCCCTCCTCCATCCTCCCTCCTCCATCCTCCCTCCTCCTTCATCAGCCCTCCTCCCTCTCTTCTCCCTCCTCCCTCCTCCATCCTTTTCTCCATCTTCCTTCCTCCCTCCTCCCGCCTCATCTCCCTCCTCTTCCTCCTGGGCACAGCCAGTCACAAAGGGGCAAGAGTGACACCAGTGGGGACAGAGGTGTGCTGGAGCTGGGCCTGCAGTGGTCAGCCCTGGAACAAGGCAGCACTTGTGTATATAGAAGCTTTTCAAGGCGGTTTCACAGATACAGGGACGTTGGAGTGAGAGGAACAGAGAAATTCCAGAGATTTTTCACGTGCAAGCAGATATTTCCTTTGAGAGTTCGTAGACTAAATACTACTCCTTGTGTCTGAGGGACGGTGTATACTGCTGACCTGGCAATGTTCTCTGCGCGAGGCAGGCACCAGGAGCCCCCGGCGGCCTGGAGGGAGATGGAGGCAGAGGAAGGTGAGGCCGCCTGAATAAATGTCTTTATGGAAGAACATCGGGGGTGTTCTCCCCCCGCCGGACAAGAAATCCATTTCAAATATGGAGGAAGAACGTGTTGGCAGATCTTGGGAATGAAATGAGCTGGACTTCTCAAGATAAATATACCCAGGCCTTTCTATTAACCATTTTCACATATGTACATATATTTTCATCGACTTTATTTTTTAGAGCAGTTTTAGATTTACAGCCAAAGTGAGTGGAAAGTACAGAGAGTGCCCATCTACCCCCTGTCCCCACACGCACAGCCCCTCACTATCAACGTCCCCCACCAGAGCGGCACGTTTGTCATGCTCAACAAACCTACACTGACGTCACTGTCACCCAAAGTCCACACCTCACATTAGGGTTCACTCCGTGTTTTGCATATTCAAAAATGTTGACAAATGTATAATGACATGGTGTCACACGGCCTAAAAGTCCTCCGTGCTCCCCGTATTCATCCCTCCCCTGCCTCCAACCCCTGGCAAACACGGATCTCTTCACTGTCCCCATGGTTTTACCTTTTCCAGAATGTTCTATAGTCGGAATCATGCAGCCTTTTCAGATTGGCCTCTGTCGCTCAGTAATGCATGTAAGGTTCCTCTATGTCTTTCATGGCTTGATGGCTCCTTTCTTTTTCGTGCTGAATAATACGCCATTGTCTAGATGTAGCCATCTTCATATATATTTAAGCAGCCAGATTTTTTAATGGGGTGACATAAGTTACTAATAAAATCTATGATCAGATAAAGGCAACACTTGGCTTAAATGGAACAACCTCTATATCAACCCTATTAATATGAGGGCTATTATCAATCCTTCTGGTTGTAATAAGTAAACTGAGGCACAGAGACGACCTGACAGTTAAGTTAGTGTGGGGAGATCCATAAAAAGAACAGAAGAGTCTAGAATCCCAGCTGTTTGCTCTAGCTCAGATCAGAGCGTAATAATACGTTAGTAGTGTGTGTTTTTTAATATAAATTTATTTATTTATTTTTGGCTGCGTTGGGTCTTCGTTGCTGCGCGTGAGCTTTTCTCTAGTTGCGGCGAGCGGGGGGCTACTCTTCGTTGCGGTGCGCGAGCTTCTCATTGCGGTGGCTTCTCTTGTCGTGGAGCACGGCCTCCAGGTGCGCAGGCTTCAGTGGTTGTGGCTTGCGGGCTCTAGAGCGCAGGCTCAGTAGTTGTGGTGCATGGGCTTAGCTGCTCCGCAGCATGTGGGATCTTCCCGGACCAGGGCTCGAACCTGTGTCCCCTGCACTGGCAGGTGGATTCTTAACCACTGCGCCACCAGGGAAGCCCGTTAGTAGTGTTTTAAGTTGATAAATGTGGGGAGGGGGGACGGACCCTTACTCCCAGCTCTTCAGGTTGCCAGGCAAAGGGAATTCCTTAGAGTAACACTCCTTGCCTCTCCGCCTCCCCACACCACTTCCTCCTTTCACCCCAGGGGAGGAGGAGCCACTTTCCCAGTTGGGTAGATGGGGGAGAACTGGGCATGCTCAGAGTATCCCCCAGCTCCTCTCTGGGATAGCCTGGCTGTGGAGCACGCACTGGTCAGCTGGTCAGCTCTCAGCCAGCCTGTGTAAATCAGCAGGTCCAATTCAGGAAGGTGACATCAGCAAGCCCACTGGCCCACACACCCAAGCCATGTCCTACAAACAGGTTCATAAGAATAATGACACTAGCATCCCAATCTCATTTTCTCTGACTCCTACCTCTGACTGGTTGTCCTGATTTAAGTGGGGAGGACACCCACTTCCAAACCTATAATGTCATCATGAGTGGCTCTGACAGGCTCTTAGCACCTTATCAGCCAGATTCTTACTGGTGCCAAAGTGTCTCCACCATCACTGAATCTGGTAACTTTGAAGCTATTTTAGGCCCAAGGGACAAGATTTAGTGAACTGAGGTAGTAAATTAATTAAAAGCACTGAGCTAGCCTGGAAGCACAGCCAGCCTACTTTCAGGTAATCATTTGATCCCTTAGAGAAATCCAACTGAAAAACTAATTTTAGACCAGAAATTTAACTGCTTACAGCCTATACAACAAGTCTATCTGGAAATGTCTACATAGAACCAACTGCAAACTAAAATTTCCATGAAAGAAAACAGATATTAAGACTACATCCAAATTTTTATCAGGAGTTGCAGAAAACTTCCCTCTTCTGCCCTAATGGTTTTTTTTTCCCTAAATGATGTTTTATTTATTTATTTATTTATTTTGGCTTCGTTCGGTCTTCGTTTCTGCGCATGGACTTTCTCCAGTTGCAGCGAGCGGGGGCTACTCTTTGTTGCGGAGCATGGGCTCTAGGCGCGCGGGCTTCAGTAGTTGTGGCATGTGGGCTCAGCAGCTGTGGCTCACGGGCTCTAGAGCACAGACCCAGTAGTTGGGGCACACGGGCCTAATTGTTCCACGGCATGTGGGATCCTCCCAAACCAGGGCTCAAACCCACGTCTCCTGCATTGGCAGGTGGACTCCCAACCACTGCGCCACCAGGGAAGCCCCCATCCTAATGGTTTGATACACATTTTCATGCCTTGAGTCCATCCCAGTACATCCAGGTCATTTGGTAACATCTGAGTTTTCTTGAGCCAAGGTTGAAATACCACCATGGCTTATTAACATCGACAGCGACAGTAAAAAGTGTAATGTTTCTGTGTCTGCCTACGTAGGGACTACACAAGAACCACGATGAGCCCCTTGAGAACAAAATCTAATTTACATATATGTCGTGTGTCTAGTCCACACAGCATCATTCATGAGAGCCCATTAATATTTGACAATTAGGGGAAGGAGGATGGCGATGATGATGGAAAAGGTTTTCCCGAGCTCAGTTACCATCTTGGCTGAGGTGGGCTGCTCAGTGAGACAGACACTGACTCACTGTGGCTAACAAGTTACCACTCCCAGCCCCCTCCTCCCTTGTCTACCTCAACTCAGGCTGCAAGAGCCAAATGCACCTGGCCCAGTTCTACCAAAGGACAGGGGCATGGATGTCTTCTGGAGGCCCTCTGCAAGAGGTTTTGCTTTTCTTCTATGAGGTGGATAGAACTGGTGATGCCCCTTCCCCTTCTCCCTGCCTTGACAGTGGGCATGATTCCTGGAGCGGCAGCAGCCAATCATGACCATGAGGTGACCAACCAACTCTCTGAAGCCGCAGGTAGCCTAGTGCACAAAAGCTACTCTAGCTGCCAACCTTCTCTCCCCTGGGTGTAACTATGGCCATCACAGGCCATCAGAAATGCCTGGAACATCATTAATCCAAAGAAGACAAGCTGCACTATTAAAATTAACTGCTGGCCTACTACCCTCAGCTAATACGAATGGAACAAGATGTTAAAAAATGATTCTGTTTCAACTCTGGCGAAGGTCCTGAGGCAGTACCAGTAGGTCCCAACTACTCTCATGTTGCAAGGAGGCACTAGACCACGTCTGCATGGCCTGCAGGGCTGTGACCACCCACGGGTTGGAGGTGGCAAGGCCTAGAGGGAGAGATTGGAAATTAGATGATTTCTTTAAAGGTAGTTGTTGGACGCTGTGGCCCCAGCTGTGGACGAGAGGAGGGGGCCTAGTATGGAGGACTTTGAGGAGGCCATTCACAGGGCTGACATACGTGCCCAGTAGTTTGGGGGACCAGACAACTGGTGTCTGTCATGTGCCCGAGAAATCTTAACAGCAAGAAGCCCTAAAGTTGGGACTTCCTTGGTGGTCCAATGGTTAAGAATCTGCCTTCTAGCGCAGGGGACTCGGGTTCGATCCCTGGATGGGGAACCAAGATCCCACATGCCTCGGGGCAGTTAAGCCCGCACGCCGCAACCACTGAGCCCGTGTGCTCAGGAGGCCGAGTGCCGCAACTAGAGAGAAGCCCACGCACCACAACAAAGATCCCGTGTGCCACAACTAAGACCTGACACAGCCAAAGAAAGAAAGAGGCCCTAAAGTCATTACAGGAGAGGTGGCTGCACAATTAGGGAGAGTCCCACCCCTGGTTTTCCCATGGAGCAGAGCTGGCCCCAGAGGGCTGCCGGCGGAAAGGGGCTGAGCCATGAGGCTAAAACACTGGCTGAGCAAGTCTCCATCCCCCTCGAGGGAGCCACATGTGAGCCAATCCCCCAGCTCATGGGGAGTCTCCAAGAAACCCCAAAGCCCGTCACAGCTTTGAGTGGCCAAAGGAGGCAATGGCTGATTACATGGGGGCCCCAATCACTTCACCCTGGAGGGGCCCAGTGAGTGGGAGGGAAGAGAGTAGACAGAAAATGCGGAGAAACCCAGTGTGAGGGTTCATTTTATATGTCAATTTGACTAGGCCACGGGGGGCCTAAATACTGGGCCAAACGTTATTTCTGGGTGTGTCTGTGAAGGTGTTTGTGGACGAGATTAGCATGTGAGTCCGTAGACTGACTGAAGCCGATTGCCCTCCCCCCAACCCGTGAGTGGGCCTCATCCTATCCATTGAAGGCCTGAGTAAGAAAGAAAGTTCCCTCTCTGCCCGACTGTCTTCCAGCTGGGACATCATCTGCTCCTGCCTTTGGACTCACGCTCGCACTGGGACTCACGGCTTCAGCTCTCCTCAGTCTCCAGCTTGCTGTCTGCAGATCTTGAACGGCTCCACCTGCATGATCCGTGACGGTCAGTTCTTTAGGGTAAATATATATCTCTGTCTCCTATCCGTCCTCTGGAGACCCCAGCCTAAACACAGGGGGAACTTCGAGAAGGGCACCTCTGCCATCTCCCACCGCAGGCTGCTGGCGGGGCGCGGAGTTCTGGAGCTGAGTGGGAAGAAATGCAACCTCTATACATCCATGTTGCACAGAGACCCTGTGGACTTGAAATTACCAGAAGACTTTCTGCCATCCACCGGCTGCTGGAAGGTCACAGAGCTGCAGAGATTGCCCTGGGGAGGGGGGTGGCGGTGGCTAGAGAGAAACCAGCCCCCCAGGAAGCGTGGGAGGGGCCCTGGAAACTAAAGAAGAGAGTTTCACTCTGCTGCACCCACAAACCCCATCAGCGCCGCACCTCGTTTTCACAAACATGGTGCGTGACGCCTGCAGATGATTTGTGTGTTTAGGCAGAACCCAAACATTTCCCAGGTCTCTTCTCCCAAACGCTAAACTCCTTTCTCCCTCCTTGGCAATCTGTGTAGGTTTTAGAGCACAATAACGTGTGGAATTGAGACCTTTGGTTTATTAAAAGTAAAAAGTAGCTTCAAGGAGCATAGAGTTACACAGTTCCGTTTTAAATGTGCTTGAAAAGCAACTCCTTCCAAAGCCGTATCATTTCCCATCCTGCAAGAATCCCGCTGGAATTGGGAGGGTGGCCTCAAATCGAGTTCCAAGCTGTGTCTCAGCCGGTGAGAGACGCGGCAGACAGTGTGTTGAAAACCACCAGACCAGGAGTAGCTGATGTTTATCTGTCTCTGTCGAATTCCCAGGGATACCACGGGGGTTTCCAAGCCCATGTGGGAAGCGTCGTCAGCCTGTGTCCAGAGGTGCAAAAAGCATGAGATTGGGCAATTTCTGCGTCTTCACCCCCGCTGCCCTCATCTCGCTCGGTGCTGGCTCTCTCCGAGTCCTCTGGGCCCCTGGGCCAAGGCAGGCTAGATCCAGCTGGATATTTATAGCGCTGCTACATGAGAGCAGCTAGTGGGAGCAGGTGGTTTCTGATAGGGGGAAAGGAAGCTGTTTATACCGGGAGTTGGATGAAAATTAGCCAGAGGGCGGGCTGCAGCCATAGTTGGTGTTCCTTGCCTTCTCAACGCTGGGGAAAGTCCTCGGGATCCTCAGGTGAAAAGACCTCTCAGCCTTGCTGCCTAGACAGTTCAATTCAGCAGGTGCTGGTGGGGCACCAGGTGCCGGGTAGGCCCTGAGGTGAGTAAGACAGGCCCCTCTCCTCGTTACAGTCCAGGAGGGGAGACCTTGTGAAAGTAAACCGTGATGATGTGGTCCACCTCTGCCTGCTGAGAGCGCCTCGGGAACACAGACACCAACGTGATGGAGACTGCTGGGCCTTGGGGAATGGAGATGGGGTGGGGAGAGGGGAAGGAGTGGTCAGGGAGGACCACAAGGCCATGACTGCTAACCTGGCCTGGTGGGATGGACAGGAAAGGTCCAGGGAGGAAGGAATAGAATTCAGGGTGTGGAGGTTTTGCAGCCTGACCTGGTGCATTCTGGGAACATCCAGAAATCAGACGTGACCTGAGGGGAGAGGGGCTTCCTGAGGGATTTCGGAGGCGAAGGCTGAACAGGTGAGCAGGGCTGGGCCGAAAAGGGTCACTGTCCATGCCCAGGAATGCGCACTAATGCCAACTTCGCCTTCAGGCAGGAGGAGCTGGCAAAGCTTTCTAAGCCGGGAAGCGGTCATTATTCCAGGGAGCAGGGGAAACTGTGGATCTGTGGGCAAGTTCCTCCTGTGTCTCTGGTGGCACCATGCCTGGCACAGCTGGTACAGCATAAATGCCTGTTGAAAGAGCAGACTCACCAATCTACACCCCTGTCTGGAGGTAATGTGTGCAGACCATCCATGAGATGAGTCCAGGCAGATGCGCTGGGCGCCGATGGCGGCTGCAGGCACCGTCCCCTCCAGCCCCTTAGGCGGGTCCAAGCCTCCCCAAGGTTTCTTCCCATCTCACTTCTCTGCCCCACAGTCCAGCTCTGCCCTGCCTCCGCTCTGATTCTGCCTGTTGCTTTATCTCCACCTTGGCATCCACCCTGGCATGGGTGTGGCCTCAGGCCTTCTATTTGAAACCCAAGTAATAACCATAACAACAACAAAAGACACTCCTGTGTGCTCTGGCTGAAGGTTTGGGGAGTTGAAGCAAGTTTACAAACGCTAACAACTTGAAACGGAGTGTTAGCCTTCTGCTTGTTCTTAAACAACCGTAAGCCAGTTCTGCTCCCCCCGCTTCTTGCTTCTTACTCTCCCTCCAGGCTTCTCCCCTTCTCTCTCTTCCCAAGTGCCTGTTCTTTGACTATGCGGGATAGTTTAAGGTGTTTGGGGTTTGGTTTGGTTTCTTGGTCTCCTTTCCTGCGAACTCTGACCGCTTCACCTTTCACCCTTTAGTGGTGTACTTTCGTAAACAAAGACCTTTTGTTCCCTAAGAAGAATGCTGGTCCCATAAGGTAAGAAAGTCATTTTTCCCATATCACAGCATGATGGAGCAGCCGTGTGATTTAGTTTATACCTGGCACCATAGGGGACAAGAAAAATAAGAACTGTCCTTGGGGCAAATGTTGGAAAACGACAAAGATTCTTTGCTTGACCAAATTTTTTCAGACTCCTGAACCTTCTAGGTCCATCTGTGCCCTTCCTTGTAAAAGCCAGTTTTAGCAAGAACCCTGCTAAGTCAGCTCAGCAAGAGCCCCCAGCCCTTGCTATCTGATCAGTTTCTTATGCCCCACTAGCCCCCAGGGCTGTCTGCCCACCCTGGCCTGTTTCCAGCAAGAATCCTCTGAGGTTCGTTTAGCCAGAACTCCCCTAAACCCTGAGGTTTCCTCTTAGGAATTTTCCACCCACCGACCCCACCCCTGCTCCTTGGCTGTTAATCCCCACCTGCCTGCGCTGTGTTCAGAGCTGAGACCAATCTCTCTCCCACTGCAAGACCCCACTGCAGGGGTCCCTGTGCCCATCGCCATGGCCCCCCTTTGAATAAAGTCTGCTTTCCCGTCTTCAACAACTGTCATTGAATAATTTTTTCTTTAGCAGGAAAAAAGACTTAACCTAGAGCTCTTTGACTCGGTATTTAATCACATGTTCCATGGGTGGCCACACTGTATAAAGTGTAGAAAGCAGAGGTGAAACGTGCCCGTGGTGCTGGGAGCAGACAGGACGGGAAAAGCGCTCTTCCCCATGACCTCGTATGGGAAGAATTAACACTCCAGGGCAGCTAATTGGTTTTCCGAGATGGAGCTGATGGAGGGAAGAGGAGGGGCTGGCTGGATCAGCTCTGGGGATGAGGGAGAGTGGGGAAGGGCGATGACGAAATGGGGAAGGTGGAAAGAGAAGCCGTTTGGAGGAAGGAGAAAATATAAGTTTGGTTTTTTTTTACATCTTTATTAGAGTATCATTGCTTTACAATGGTGTGTTCGTTTCTGCTTTATAACAAAGTGAATCAGTTATACATATACATATGTTCCCATATCTCTTCCCTCTTGTGTCTCCCTCCCTCCCACCCTCCCTATCCCACCACTACCAAACTAGTGGGAAGCAGCCGCATAGCGCAGGGAGATCAGCTCGGTGCTTTATAAGTTTTAAATGGATGAAGTAGAAGAAGCCGAGAGGCAGCTACCCGAGCTGTGAACAAGAAGTGCCCGGCAGCACCAAGGCCAGGGCTGGAGAATGCTCTGGACCAGCAGGTGTGGGCCGTGCTCAGCAGAGAACATCTCCAGGGGCAGCACCTGGTCCTCAGCCCCCAGGGGGTGTCAGATTCTCAGTGTGCCTTGTCTTAGAGGGATTGGGAACTTGCTGAAAGTTCTGGTATGTTCCCGACCCTTCGATGTCTGACTCAAACTCTTGGTTTCTTCTTGGAATGCTTCAAAGGTTTTCAATGTAAATCCAGACTTTTCCCCCCTCACTTATATATTTCTGTCCCGTGTCCATTTGGCTTGGCCAGGGCTTAGCAGAGGAAGCAAGGAAACACACGAGCTGGGTGCCACCGGTCCAGCCACTCTGAGCAGCGCCCCCACCCACCATGATTCAAGGTTATGAGGCCACTTTGGAGGAGCCTTAGAGACATGCACTAGGACAAGCACGCAGAGACGTGCAAAAGGCTACAATGCAAGTAAGTGTCTTTGTGACAAAGCAGTGCCAATCCCACCAGAGGCAGACACAGGACCCAAGGTAGAAGAGGACAGTAAGAGAGAGGCCCCAGGTCTGCAGGGCTTGCTGGGCCCTGAGGACAGGTCACAGATGAGCAGGGAAATGCAAAAACACCAGGGCAAAGGTGGCAAGTTTTTCATAAAGCAAACCTACATTTCATTTAAAGGCCATTTAAAGGGCTTCCCTGGCGGTCCAGTGGTTAAGACGCCATGTTTCCGCTGCAGGGGGCATGGGTTCGATCCCTGGTCCAGGAACTAAGATCCCACATGCCATGTGGTGCAGCCAAAAAAAAAAAAAAAGGCCACCCGTTGGTCATTCATTCTAAGAGTAAACGATTCCTTGGGAAGAGCTTTCTGTTTCAGAAATGATCAGCTCAGCATCACTAATCATTAGAGAAATGCAAATCAAAACCACAATGAGGTATCGCCTCACATTGGGCAGAATGACCATCATCAAAAAACCTAGAAACAATAAGTGCTGGAGAGGGTGTGGAGAAAAGGGAGCCCTCCTGCCCTGTTCGTGGTAACGTAAATTGATACAGCCACTATGGAGAACAGTATGGAGATTCCTTAAAAAACTAAAAATAGAACTAACATATGACCCAGCAATTCCACTACTGGGCATATACCCAGAGAAAACCATAATTCAAAAAGACACATGCATCCCAATGTCCATTGCAGCACTATTTACAATAGCCAGGACATGGAAGCAACCTAAATGTCCATCGACAGATGAATGGATAGAGAAGCCGTGGCACATATATACAATGGAATATTACTCAGCCACAAAAAGGAACGAAATTGAGTTATTTGTAGTGAGGTGGATGGACCTAGAGTCTGTCATACAGAGTGAAGTAAGTCAGAAAGGGAAAAACAAATACCGCATGCTAACGCATATATATGGAATCTAAAAAACTGGTACTGATGAACCTAGTGGCAGGGCAGGAATAAAGATGCAGACATAAAGAGAGGACTTGAGGACACAGTGGGTGGGGAGGGGAAGCTGGGACGAAGTGAGAGAGTGGCATGGACATATATACACTACCAAATGTAAAATGGATGGCTAGTGGGAAGGAGCTGCATAGCACAGGGAGATCAGCTTGATGCTTTGTGACCACCTAGAGGGGTGGGATCGGGAGGCGGGGAGGGAAGCTCAAGAGGGAGGGGATATGGGGATATATGTATACGTGTAGCTGATTCACTTTGTTGTACAGCAGAAACTAACACACTATTGTAAAGCAATTATACTCCAATAAAGATGAAAAAATATTTTTTTAAATGATCAGAATAGGGACTTCCCTGGTGGTCCAGCGGTTAGGACTCCTTGCTCTCACAGCCGAGGGCACGGGTTCAATCCCTGGTCGGGGAACTAACATCCCCGCCAGTGGCGCAATGCAGCCAAATTAAAAAAAAAAAAAAAAAAAAAAGAATAGTATGTGTCTGTTGCCCTTAAAGTTCTTACTTGGCAAAGCAAGAAGTCAGAAACATTAAGTCCTTCCAATTAAAAAGGAAAACAATGGCTCTGGGAGGCCATGAACTTGAGGGCACCTCTCCATCGCCCAGCTTGGCACTGGCAAGCGAGGCCCTCTGCAGGGAGAGCTCCAGAAGGAAGGCCTGCGGGGGAGAAACAAGTTTTTCTGACTTCTTTCTGGGAAAGAGACCGAGCTTCCTTTTCTCTCCACACCCCCAGCCCCGCAACAATCACCACATGAAATCTCTGTTGTAAAAATGTCCCAGGGCAAAAGCTTGCTCAAACTAGGCTCAGGGACATGGCGTGTGTGCACAGAGGCCGGTCCCATCCGGGCCGGTGGTGGCCAGAACACAGATCCCAGGGGACCAAGGGCCAAGCTGACCTGTAGAGGCCCTGTTTGAAACCAGAGCTGCTTTTCCCATCCAGGGCCCCCAGCCATCCCAGGAGCGGCCTGGGGGCTCTGCAATTAAAGTATTAGATTGTGATGCCTCCTGGGCCGCCCTCCCCAACGTTCCGGGCTCCCTGGAGCAGGTGGGTGGGGATCAGGTGGGAAAGCCACCTGTATTATCAGCGACATGGAGCCCAGTGAGGCCAGAAACACCCATGGGTGGAAGAGGCACAGTGAGACCGGCCACCTGCGGAAATAGAAACAACACAGACCCCCAGGCCAAGAACGTTGACTGCTCTAGGGCCTCGCTTCTGCTGCCCGAATGCAAACTGCACTGATGGGCAGAATGGGGTGGGGGGAGGGGGGGAGGGACCACCCCGGATTGCATCCTTGTGACTTTTGCACACACAGGCGCTCACACAGGTGCACACACACCGTTTTGTGGTACGACCCCCTCCCTTCGCTCACCTGGTGGGAGAGTTGAGATCCCTCTCCAAGGACTCCTGGGCTGGGCTCCCCCAGATAGTGTTCTGAGCAGCTTTCACGCATGGGGCCCATCACAGGGAGTACTGTGACAATGGAGAGTCTGTCCTTGGACACCCTCCCCTGGCACCCCTGGCCGAGGACCGTGGCCCACCCCCTGTGTGGCTGAGCGCTTCCGTCCTGGTCTCCTTAGAACGACCAACAGCACCAAGAAGGAAAATGTCTTGGTGTAGTTCCTCGGCGTAGCAGCTGCAGCCAAGATCGACAGGTCTGTAAACAGGCTCTTCTTAGAGAAAGTCTCCATTTTTTCAGATGTACTTTTTTCAGATCTCTTTACCACTGAAGATCCCAAATGGGGTTGATGCTGTCCTTGGGAAAGGGGGAAATTATTTTTGAGTCATTAAATGGAACGGAAACGAAGAAGAAAACCCCGTTTGCAGTCTGTTGTTCAGTACAAAAGTTGGTCATTTGATCGAAGAGCCCTTGTCAGGTCCACTGAGTTTTCTCTCATAAAATCGTCAGGCTCCCCAAGAGGCAACCTTGATGCCGTGAGTAGTTTGCAAAATGGTGATTGTGAGAATCTGGAAGGCACGCCCACCCACTTTCCTGGGCCTCTGAAATCTGGAAGCGAGACCAGGGGAGCAGTAAAGGAGTGTGGCGCCCTCTGGCGAGAGCGGATCAAAACGTCCCTCCCGAGCGCCCAGAGTGGGCACCCGTGGACTCGGGCCTCCTTCTCCTAAGGCCCAACATCTCCCCACCTTTGTGAAAAACCCAAGATGACTAGTTTTGCCTGTGGCCCTTCGGAGTCTGCATCCTCGGGCAGAGTGGAGCTGACGTGGTTCAATCTTGGAAGACCTAATTGAGATTTTGGCCAAGTGGGGAGGGAAGTGTTTATCCCAGGGGAGATACACAGACCATGGAGGGGCTGAGATCACGGAAAGCCAGATGGCTGAGGGGTCCAGGCCTCGTGGTCCCAAACGCTGACCACAGGACTCAGGCAAGGAAGCCATAACCGGCCAGCTGTCACTACTGGGGCCCCAGGGTTTTCCTCCAAGATAAGGAAGGACCGGGCAGACACCAGGAAGCCTCCAAGTTGAACCAAGCTTCTCTGTCCATCTGGGATCAGAGCACACTTGTCAGATATGATTACAGAAATTCCCAGGGAAGATTCAAAACAAAAGCCACAAGCTTGTGAAAGGGCCTGTTCTCGGAACAACCCAACACCAGGACTCGTCTTCTGGGTCAAGTGGAAAAGTTTGCGAAAGGCCAAAGAAGATGGATTCTGTGCTTTCCGGGCCCCAGTTACAGCCTAGAGGAAGTTATAGGGAGTGAGCTCTGGACGCAGCCCCGATGCTGCAAGAGTCTCTCCAGGCTCAGATTTACACGCCTGGCGTTTCCAGGTCCCAGACCGAGATTCCATTCAGGGGCGGATGATCTGATTCCCGTAAATAACATATGTGGCTGCGCAGCGTTAATCAGGGGATCTGGGCGTGAACCGCGAGTCACCGGGGATCCAACAGGAATTTCTCTCTCCGCCATATGTGTTATTTGGAAGCTGAGCTCCTTCCAAGCATTCTGATATTCCTTGGAGGGATTGGCCACAGACTCAGAGCCAGGCAAGAGGGGCTTCAGTGGACCCTGACACGTGGAGGAGGCCGGCGCCCACCTCCTGCAGAGGGTTTGAAGGTCCTTGAGTCTGAGCTCTAGGAAGGCCCAGAAGGGACCCTGAGAAACAAACTCAAAAGATTCCTTCACAACATTATGGGCCCCACTAGAGACAGTCTGAAGCTTGCATATACATGCCAGATTTCAGATAGTTTTTTTTTCTGGAAGTACAAGAACACCAATGAGCAAACTTGAAAACATCCTTGTCCTTTCAGGGGAGCAGGAAAGCAAAAGCTGTCTCAGATTCAGAGCCTTGGTGGTGGTGCTGGGGGGAGTCTGCCCTCCAAGGAGGGACTTGGGCTTGGGGGGAAGAGGCCTCCACACTCCCTTCCTCCCTCTGATGTGTCCATCCATTCTTTTTTTTTTTTTGCTGTACGTGGGCCTCTCACCGTTGTGGCCTCTCCCGTTGCGGAGCACAGGCTCCGGACATGCAGGCTCAGCGGCCATGGCTCACGGGCCCAGCCGCTCCGCGGCATGTGGGATCTTCCCGGACTGGGGCACGAACCCGCGTCCCCTGCATCGGCAGGCGGACTCTCAACCACTGCGCCACCAGGGAAGCCCCATCCATTCTTTTTTTTGGGGCCATGTGGCATGTGGGATATCTTAGCTCCCCAACCAGGGAAGGAAACCGTGCTCCCTGCATTGGGAGCACAGAGTCTTAACCAGTGGACCACCAGGGAAGTCCCAATCCATTCTTCATCTTTGTGATGTCTACAGCTCTCACCCCTATTCACTTTTTTCTTATTCTTAGTTTTGTGACATATACATTTTTTATTGAGATATAATTCACACACAATATAATTCACCCTTTTAAAGTTATACAATGCTGTGGTTTTTAGTATATTCACAGAGTTGTGTAACCATCACTACAGTCCATTTCAAAACATTTGTATCACCCTAAAAGGAAACCCTGCACTCTTTAGCCATCATCCCCAATCCTCCCATCCCCTCTAGCCCTAGAAAGCCACTAATCTACTCTCTGTCTCCATGAATTTGCCTGTTTTGGACACTTCGTATCAACGGGATCGTACAATATTCTGCTTTTTGTATCTGGCTTCTTTAGTTAATATTTCAAGGTTCATCCATGTTGTAGCATACATCATTACTTCATTTCTTTTTAGGTATGAATAATTTTCCATTGCATGGACATACCACATTTTATTTATCCATTCACCAATCGATGGTCGTTTGGGTTGTTTCTAATTTTTGGCTATTATGAGTAATGCTGCTATGAACATTTGTGAACACAATTTTGTTTACACATAGGTTTTCATTTCTCTTGGGTAGACACCAAAGAGTGGAATTGCTGGATTATATGGAAATTCTATGTTTAATCTTTCCAGGAACTTCCAGGCTGTTTCCACCCCTATCCAGGCTGTTTCCACCCCTAGTCACGTTACATCTAAGAGTTGGTCAGTCATGTCTGGCAAAACAATAACAGAATCACTGGACCTCTCCAGAAAGATTCTAAACAAGTACCAGGGTTAAATTTCAATTTTAGCTAAGAAAGTTGGCTAACTGGCTGCTTTGTAGATGAAATTAATGGTAATACTTTTTAAAAATCCCATTTTGTTTTAACTTTTGCTGAGAAATATGCTAATTCGATTTGGCACGTTATAATGTCATCCCTTAGAAAGAAGGGAGCAGGGAAGATCATCTGACTTTCCTGGTCAGCTAGGATGCACCATCTTCAAGGATCGCTCATCCGTTCACTAATATTTTTTTAAATGGGGTATAGCTGATTTACAGTGTTGTGTTAGTTTCAGGTGTACAGCAGAGTGATTCAGTTACACATATATATATGCATTCTTTTTCAGATTCTTTTCTGCTCTAAGTTACTACAAGATATTGAATATAGTTCCCTGTGCGGTACAGTAGGTCCTTGTTGCTTATCTATTTTATATATAGTAGTGTGTAGCAGTTAATCCCCAACTCCTCAAGTATCCCTCCCTCCGCCCCTCACTAGCACTAATTAAGGGCCAGTTGCAGGTCAGGCCTGGGGGCTGGGTGCCCCAGATCCACAGGCGAACAAAATAGACAGTGTCTTTCCCTTCCTGGGCTAAGTTGTAGTGTGGCAGAGAGAGTCAGACGAAGCAGACAAAATTATTTCTTTGAAGGTAACAGAGGAATGAAAGTTACAAAGGTGTTGGATGGCCGGGGGTAGGGGTGGGCTGCTTCAGACAGGATGGTCAGGGAATTCCCTCTGAGGAGGTAGATTAGTTTTGCTGCCATAACAAGTTACCGCAAATTCAACAGTTTAGAACAATACCCATTTATTCGCTCTCAGTTCTGTAGGTCAGAAGTCTGGTTGGGCTCACCTGGGTTCTATGCTTAGGGTCTCACACGGCCAAAATCAAGGTGTCGCCTGGGCTGGGGTCTTCCCTGAAAGCTCTCAGAAAGAATCCACTTCCAAGCACATTCCAGTTGTTCACAGAATCCAGTTTCTTGCAGCCATAGGACTCTGTCTTATCCTGTTGGAGCTGCTGTAACAGAATACCATAGACTGGGCGGCTTACACAACAAACATCTACTTCTCACTGTTCTGGAAACTGGGAAGTCCAAGATCAAGGTGCCAGCAGATTCAGGGTCTTGGGAGAGGCCACTTCCTTGTTCGTAGACAGCTCTCTTCTGGCTGTGTCCTCACATGGCAGAAGTGGGTCAGGGAGCTCTCGGGGGTCTCTTTTATAAGGGCACTAATCCCATCCCTGAGGCCTCCACCCTCCCGACCTAATCACCTCCCTAAGGCCCCACCTCCAAACACCACCACACTGGGGACTAGGTTTCAACATCTGAATTTGGGGGAACACAAACATTTAGTCTATAGCAAGGACTGAGATGGGAATTCCCTGGTGGTCAAATAGTTAGGACTCTGCACTTCCACTGCAGGCACCACGGGTTCGATCCCTGGTCTGGTAACTAAGATCCTGCGAGCCCCGTGGTTCAGCCAAAACAAAACAAAAGCAAGGACTGAGGTACTATCTTCTGGCTGGTGTCAGCAAAGGGTTGGTTACTCTCAGCAGCTCTGCGGCACCCACATTCCTTCTCACGTGACCCCTCTATCTTCAAAGCAACGGTAGTATCCAGCCTTCCTCGTACCTTGCAGCCCTCGACTTCTTCTGTCACCAGCTGGAGAAAGCACTCTGCTTTTAAGGTCTCGTGTCTTCCCACCTTAAGGTCAGCTGTGTCGTAGAACATCGCACAACAGCAGGAGTGATGTGATGTCCCCTCATATTCACAGCTTCCAGGGTTTAGGACATAGGATGGGGAAGGGCATTTTTATAATTCTGCCAAGGACAGAGGTTTATTTGTGTGTTTGACCTAGAGATTATTATATATTTTAAATTAATTTTTATTGGAGTATAGTTGATTTACAATGTTGTGTTAGTTTCTTCTGTACAGCAAAGTGAATCATTTATACAACATATATCCACTCTTTTTTAGATTCTATTCCCATATAGGTCATTACAGAGTATTGAGTAGGGTTCCCTGTGCTATACAGTAGGTCCTTATTAGTTATCTATTTTATATATAGTAGTGTGTATATGTCAATCCCAATCTCCCAATTTATCCCCACCCAGTCCCCCCTGGTAACCATAAATTTGTTTTTTACGTCTGTGGGTCTCTTTGTGTTTTGTAAACAAGTTCATTTGTACCATTTTTTTTAGATCCCACATATAAGCAATATCATATGATATTTGTCTTCGTCTGTCTGACTTACTTCCCTCAGCATGACAATCTCTAGGTCCGTCCATGTCGCTGCAGATGGTAGTATTTCGTTCTTTTTTATGACTGAGTAATATTCCATTGTATGTATGTACCACATCTTCTTTATCCATTCCTCCATCGATGGACACTTAGGTTGCTGCCATGTCCTGGCTATTGTAAATAGTGCTGCAGTGAACTGGGGGTGCAAGTATCTTTTCAGATTATGGCTTTCTCCGGATATATGCCCAGGAGTGGGATCGCAAAAGCAGAGGTTGACGCTGAGACCTGGAGCAGGAGGAAGAGGCGAGCATGTGGGCTTTGGAGGCAGCATCCTCTCTGGGGGAGGAAGGTGCTTGGTCTGTGT
This sequence comes from Orcinus orca, assembly GCF_937001465.1. NCBI lineage: Eukaryota > Metazoa > Chordata > Mammalia > Artiodactyla > Delphinidae > Orcinus > Orcinus orca. Next base: position 205,583,427 of record NC_064559.1, on the reverse strand, counting down.
GAGGGATGGAAAGGCCAGCGTGGGCTGCAGGAAAGCATGTGACGTGGAGCATGGCTTGAGAGGGGGTGAGCTGCAGGGCGAGACCCTCTCAACCATCAGGGTTGTGGTAGACAGCCGTGGACAGGACAGAGCTGGAAGTAAACCAAGCCCAGGACACTTGGAGGAGACTGCCTTTGAAAATTAAACCCCTGAAATTGATTTTTTTTAAAAAAAATAGCTTGATTAAGATATAACTGACACACAATACACAGCACATAGTTAAAGTGTACAATTTGAAAACCTTTGACATACGTATACATTCATGGAAACACCTCCACAATCAAGCTAATGAACATATCCATCATGCCAAAAAGTTTCCTCAGGCCCCTTGTTAGTTCTTCCTCCTACCGCTTCTGCTCCCCCATCCCCAGGCAGCCACTGATCTGTCACTATAGATTGGCTTGCATTTTCTAGACTTTTACATAAAAACAATCATACGGTATTTTGTGGAATGAATTGTACCCCCCTTCCCAAATTCATATGGTGAACTCCTGACCACCATGACCTCAGGGGGATTTCCCTGGCGGTCCAGTGGTTAAGATTCCATGCTTCCACTGGAGGGGATGCAGATTCATCCCTGGCTGGGGAACTAGGACCCCGCATGCCACACGGTGCGGCCATTCAAAAAATATATTAAAACATAAAAATTGAACAAATGTAAAATAGAAAACTGGGAAATAGTGTCTTTAAGAGGTAATTAAGTTAAAATGAGGTCATTAGAGGGCCCTAATCCAATATGACTGGTGTCCTTATAAGAAGAGGAGATCAGAATACAAACACACACACAGGGATGACCATGTGAGGACACCAGAAGGAGGTCCATCTATAAGCCAAGGAGAGAAGCCTGGGAAGAAACCAGACTTGCCAATGCTATGATCTCAGACTTCCAGCCTCCAGAGATGTGAGAAAATAAATTGCTGTTGTTTAAGCCACACAGTCTGTGGTACTTTGTTATGGCAGCCCTAACAAATTAATATAAGTATGTGTGGGTTTTTTTCTTTCTTCATGAGGCATCATTATTTTGAAATTCATCTATGCTTTTGCATGTATCACTAGTTCATTTTTTTATCGTTGAGCAATATCTCATTGTACGGATACACAATTAATTTATCCACTCGCCTGTTGATGGAGGCCCAGGTTGTTTCCAGTTTTTGATTATTATAAATGATGCTGCTGTGAACGTTTGTTTTTGTATGGACATATATTTCCTTTTCCTTTGGATAAATTCTTAGGAGTCGAATGGCTGGGTCATAAGGCTGGTGTATTTTTTTTTGTTTTTTTTCTTTCTTGCGGTACGCGGGCCTCTCACCGCTGTGGCCTCTCCCGCTGCGGAGCACAGGCTCCAGACACGCAGGCTCAGTGGCCATGGCTTACGGGCCCAGCTGCTCCGTGGCATGTGGGATCCTCCCGGACCGGGGCACAAACCTGCATCCCCTGCATCGGCAGGCGGACTCTCAACCACTGCGCCACCAGGGAAGCCCAAGGCTGGCGTATGTTTAACTTTTTTTAAAACTGCCAAACTATCTTCCAACGTGGTTGTACTATTTTTCATTCCCACCAGAAATATATGAGAGTTCCAGTGGCTCCACATCTCCATCACTCGGCATGGTCAGTCTTTTTAATTTTAGCCATTCTAATAGGTGTGTAGCCATTATCTCAGTGGTTTTAATTTGCACTTCCCTAATGAGTAATGATTTTAGCATTTTCTCATAGGCTTATTGACCATCCAAAAATACAAGCTTATTAAACAAAATAAGCATTATTTATTTGTTCAAATATTTCACCCCTTTTTTAATGGGTTCTTTTCTTAACTTCTGAAAGTTCTTTATATATTTTATCAGACATATGATTTGTAAATATTTTCGACCAGTCTGTGGCTTGTCTTCAGTCTCTAACAGTGTCTTTCAAAAAAAATAGAACTTTTAAATCTGGATAAGCTCAATTTTTTGTTATTTTATGGGTTGTGCTTTTGGTGACATATCTAAGAAATCTTTGCCTAACCCAAGATTACAGGGTTTTCTCCTGTGTTTTCTTCTAGAAGTTTATAGTTTTAAGTTTTACATTTAAGTCTGTTTGGGGTTAATATTTTTACATGATGCAAGGTATGGATCAAGGTTCTTCTTTTCTTTTTTTTTTTTTTTTTTTTGGCATATGGATATCCAGTTTTTCCAGAGCATTTGTTAAAACGACTCTCCTTTTTCCATTGAATTGCCTTTGAACCTTTGTTGAAAATCTGTTGTCCGTGTTTGTTTGGGTCTATTTCTGGGCTCTCTATTCTGCTTCATTGATCTATTTGTCTTTATGCTAATACCACACTGTCTTGATTACTGTAGCTTTACAAGGCTTAAAATCAGGTGGTGTGAGACCTCCTCCTTTGCCCTTCATTTGCAAAGTTGTTTTGGCTATTCTAAGTCCACTGCACTTCCATTTGAATTCTAGAATCAGTTTGTCAAGTTCTACCCCAAAAAAGCCTGCTGGAACTTTGACTGAGATTGACAATCTACAGACCAATCTGAGAATTAAAAACTTGACAGTATATTTTAAATTAAGATATAATTTACATACCATAAAGTTCACCATTTTAAAGTGTACTGTTCGGTGGTTTTTAGTATGCTCACGACATTGTGTAACCATCACCACTATCACGTTTTCATCACCCCAAAAGGAAACCCTGTACCCATTAGCAGTTAATTCCCATCGCTCCTTCCCCCCAGGCAACCACTAATCAACTTTCTGTCTCTATGAATTTGCTTCTTCTGGATATTTCCTATCAATGGAATCATACAACATGTGACCTTTTGTGTCAGGCTTCTTTCACGGAGCAGATTGTTCCCCAGGTTCATCTAGGTTATAACAGACATCTTAACAATATTGATCCACAGCATCTAAATCAACGGAGAGGTAGACCAACTTGGAAAGTTTGCAGAAACCTCTTTAAAAAAAAAATCATTAGTTCATTATAAGAAACATGGAAATTATTTACACGATGAAAAGATTTCAGAACTTCAGTGGAATGGGCACCCTCACATGTTGCCACTTCAATAGTGAAGTATTTCAGTCCACATATTTTCCAAGAACGTCACCATCTCCAAATAAGAAGTAATCCTTGTCATCTAGAACGACTTTGGTGCCTCCACATTCTAGTAGAACTTTATCTCCAACTTTAACGCTAACTGGTGGAATTTCTCCACCCTTTCCTTTAGAGCCCAATCCAACAGCTACTACTGCTGCTTGCAATACTTTCCCTTGAGATTTTTCTGGAAGCATAATGCCTCCTTTGGAGAAAACGCTTTTTAGAATGAACCCCCTGGAATCAGCTTTTGTAACACATATATCTGCTTATATATCTCACTCAAAGTAAACCATGTGATTCGTTTCCGGTTAACTGAGGGGACGGCTGGCTGGTTAAATAAAATCATTGAACTTTAGAACTGACGGGAAACTTAGAAATTGTGTAGCGAAGAGGTTGCAAACTGGTTGCCCAGAGGCCAACTTGGCAACCGGAGGTGTTTGTGCGGCCTATACAGGATGTCCTTAATTTGTGAGCCAACATTTCAGAATTTGGGAATTTTCACAAAAAATTCTTTAAAAAATCAGATGTCTGGCAGCCCAGGGCCCGCATTTTGCCTGGAGGTGATGGGCTGGCTGAGGGGAGGAGCCTCTTTTCCAGGTCTCCTTGGTCTCACCATCCCACAGGCCACCTGTGTCCCCAGACCTGCCCCCTTCCCTGTCAGGTTATCTACCCTGCCTGTAAAGAGCTGAGCTTGTTCCTCCCCTAATAGTCAGTCTCTCCTTTTTATAGATAAACCCCGGGGAGTTTACCCCATTTTGCAAATAGTGAGTTAGGGGCAAACCATGAATGCTGACGTTGAAGCCTGCGCCTTTTCCTGCTGTGAACATCTCCTCCACCAAGGTGACCGGCTTATCCCAGTTTTAGAACATAAAGTCCTGTAGCCTGGAACCCTCTCAGTCCCAGATAAACCGGGATGGTTGGTCACCCTCCCTCTCACTTTCCATCCTTCTCTCCCAACAAAAAACATATCACGAGGGAATTCCCTGGCAGTCCAGTGGTTAGGACCCAGTGCTTTCACTGCCCGGGTTCGATCCCTGGTCGGGGAACTAAGATCCCAAAAGCCGTGCCGTACGGCCAAAAAAATAATAATGATGACATGACATAACACAAAAAAGTGGAGGTTTTTTGACCTAAGATTTCATCTTTCCTCCGGCCAGCTTGCTGGGCCAGACATGGTGCTGTCAGCACCGCCATCCCCGGCCGCTTCCTAGTCCAAGTGGTGTGCGGTGGTGCATCCTGACAACAGTGCCTGGGGGGGACATTCTGGGCTTCCAGGGGCCGCGCGGCTGACACCAGGCCTGGGGGTGGAGTCCACCTGGCACTGAGGGGCCTGGGTCCCAGCTGCCAGCAGCACGCTCACCCTTGCTGCCAGATGGCAGAGCGCACCCCTGTTTATGATCAGGTGGCTGACTGCACTGGGAACCCAGCAAGCCGATGATGAAAGCTGTAAAGAGAACATTGTTATTTGACTTTCCATACTTTCCCAAGTAAATATGACACTCACTGCTGCTTGAATTACTAATGCCTTGGATGTGAGGGCCGAAATCTGTTCCCAGACAGACTCCTCTTTTTTTTTTCCTCTGTCACCTAGGCGCTCGGCATTGTTGTCGAAATGTTTTCCTGGGCTCACCCATCCTGGTAACTCAGTACATTCCCTCGGAGAGAACTTGGCGCCCGGGAAGCCCGGATGGCCCAGCAGCCTCACTGCCCAGCGCCTCTGCTCCAGCTTCGTCCACATCCAGCAGGCAGCTTGCCGCGGGCAGGTGACCCCACTGTCCTGTGATCGACTGCAAAAGGCGGCAGTGGAGAGGCAGACACCGCCCCTTTCCAAGGAGACACTGCTTTGCACGGGCAACTTCAGGTAGAAAGGAAAGGACCCTGCCGGACACGCGACCTCCAGGGCCCACTCTGGGGCACTTAACTCCTTCCTTGGGCCACCTGGGGACAGCCAGAGAAGGTTCCTGGACCCAAGGGGCTCTCAGGTCTCTGCTGTCTTTATTACTGCTTAGAAAAGCTAGTAAACAGATGGTTTGGTTTAGAGAAAATATGCAGCCAGGGTTTAAAAGGAAAAAAAAGCAGAAAAATGAGGAGAGGAAAGGGAAAGGCAGGAAGGCTTGTACACAGCAGGACCGGTGACAGCTCGTAAATCCCAGTGCCACTGGTTCTGCATGTGTCTCTGGCTGGGCTTACTGGGTCCTCACTGAGCCCATCTGTCCCAAAAGAAGCCCCAATAAAACCAATCGCAGGTAGAAAACGCACTCCTCCCTCCTCACCATCCCACACGTACCCATGACACTCTGGCCAGATGAGGCTGGGGGCTCTTAGAGCCACAGAGGTCACGTGGGCTGCCCTCTGGAGGGGCCGGTCACACCGTGGCTGGTCACAGGGAAGCTGTCCCTCCGCAACGGTGACGGACGATGAGCAACCTCGGAGACGCCCCTGAGCGAAAGGAGCCGAGACCACGGATCTCCTGCGGGAATACCGAGGACGAAGTGGGCGGAGGGCGTGGCTACGTCCCTGGTGGTGACCTCAGCCGGGATGAAGCTGCCAGCCCACTTGGATCCTGAGAGCGTTCCCTCAAGGAAAAGCCCAGGACGTGCGGGCTCAGGATTGAACCACAGGACGGAGACTCTTAAGCAAGGAAGGGGCAGAGATGCCCCGTACCCCTTCCAGCAACCCCCTTCCCATGCCCTCAGCATCTCCCGGAGGGTGACATCGGGCTGCCAGGATACAGTGGGTTGGGGGAGGGGGAAGCACAGGGAAATCGGGGTGCGGCACCGTCTTCATGTCTGCAGTGCAGTATTCCAACCCAGCCCCAGAGGAAACCTGTCCCACATCTAAGGCAGAGAAGCCACGAGGTGCCAAAAGAAACAAGGTGCGATTCCTAAGGATCTGTAAGAAACTGAAAAGAGCAAGGCTTCTGCGCTCGGGGCTCATACAAGGTGGGCAGAGGCTTCTCTCTCTTTTACTTCCGCTAAAGCAACATACACGGGAATAGGAAGAGGACGGGACCTGCAAGGAGCTGGGAAGGGGGCCCCAGGCAGACGCAAACAGCAGGGACCACTCCAGGTCAGCCCAGGGCGGGGCAGAGGGCGGTCTAAGGCAAGGCTGCTCCAAGTGTGGCCCACAGACCTGCGTCGGTCAGCGAACAGCGTGCCCACAACCCACAGAATAAGTATAGAAATCGAGCGTCAGCACTCAGAAATTTCTACGTTCCTTTTGCCCCTCGTTAGGTTTGTCCTGTTAGATCTTGTGAGATGCGATTTTGTGACCATTGAGTCTAAGGATAAGAAAAGAAGTGGGAGCTTGTACTTTGGATGGCTTTTATTTCTCGCATTTCTTTTTCTCACCTGTGTCATGGCTATTGTATTTCACAAAGGCAGCAGTCTGTGATGGCCTGGAAATGTTGAAAACTGGTCCTTCTCTGCAGATACTCACTGGCCCGAGGGATGTGAAGCACCCAGAAAATAAACCCCTCCTCGGGACTCCCCTGGCGGTCCAGTGGTTAGGCTTCCGCACTTCCACTGCAGGGGGTCCGGGTTCAATCCCTGGCTGGGGAACTAAAATCCCGCAAGCTGACACCCCCGAATAAGAAAGAGAGAGAGAGACAGAAAAAAAGAACCCCCTCCTCGATCCCGGGACAGAGAGTGAAATCCGCGTGGCAGCAGGGGCTACACAGGGGTACTGAGCCCAGGACTGCCAACCCCACCAAGACACACAGGTTAGGGTTATCCCTGCCCTGCCCCGACCAGGCATAAGAACGAAGGCGATCAGAGCCAGCCCTGCAGTGGAGAGGTTCACTGGACAGTAAAGAGGATGTGGGTGCCCCCAGCGTCCTGCCACGAGACACGAGGACTTCTGGGAATGGGGCTCTGGAGACCCACTGGGCAGGCTTTGTTGTGACCCCGCGGCCCCCTCCTTTCTCCCATCATGCACGTCGGGTGGAGACTCGAGATCCACAGCACAAGGGAAAAGGATACTGCGGCTTCTTTCTAATATCAGACCACCCCCGCCCCGTTCTCTACATGCTCTCCGTCCCTCTCCTGACACCCACATGGCCTGCGGGACAGGGAAGGTGTCTTCTCCTCCTCTGCGTTCTCTCTTCCCCGGAATGGTGGTGAGAAGGGCCACGGGAACCTCCTAGAACCTAAACATGCTGTTGGCTTCAACCCAAGATGCAACATAGCGTACACTTCCCTCTATGTGAAGTACAAAAACAGGCAAAACTGTGATCCGCTAGGATCATGGTCACCCTGGGGGTATAGTGACGAGGGGACAGGGGACCTTTGGGGGGGCTGCTCTTGTTGGGGTGCTGGTGAAAGGGAGAGTTCACTTTGCAGAAAAAAAATTGTACCTTTATAACTTGTCCACTTTCCTCACGCACATTATGCTTCAATAAATGTTGGAAGAACCTCTCGTTTCCAACCATAATGGCAAAAACAAAATAAAATATCGGGGTAGAGCCTTGCTCTATTCTCTTCCTGTTGTGTGAAAAGCGCCGAGTCGTAGGCCCCCCGAAAAGAACAGTTACCCTGTAAGAGAAGCTGGGATCTGTTTTTTGGGTCACTGTTTTCCCAGGTGGTCGGGGGGGTGGGGGGAAGGTTGACTCATTTTCCTTTCTCCCCTCCTACCCTTGTCCCCTCCATGTGGGGCTGGCCGGGGGCCAAGGGCTGGGAGATTTCGGCTGTTGCCTTGGTAATGCTTAAATATTGGCTTCAGGTTATGATGGTAAAATAAACAAGCAGAAGCCTTGGGGAGCTCTAAGTGGCCCTGCCCGGTGTTCCAGATGCCTGTCAAAGCCCTTGCGAGGACCTGGACTTGGCTCACCAGCAGAGAAGCATGGAGCTCTCTCCTGGGGAACGGAGCACAGGTTAGGGGCCGCGTGTGTCCCGGATACTCAGGGACCCTTCACCATACTAGATGCACGGTCTCGACAGACTGTCCTAAAATCCTTGCTCACGGTCGTGTGGTGATACAGAGGCCAAGAACCCCAATCCAGAGCCTCGGGAAAACTTTCTCTCTGAAGGTGGGGTGGGCACGGAGGAAATTCATGGAGCTAAAGTCACTGCTGAAGGTAAGATATACTCACTTTCAGAAGGTGAGGGCCAAGAAAATAAGAGCTGTTTCTAGAGCCCAGAAGCCACCATGCCGTGACTCGGGGGCGGGGTGGGCGTGGGAGCACCTCCAGGACCCAGGAGCGGGTGAGCTGAGATTAGCAGCAGTGGCCGAGAAGATGACAACCCTGGTCCAGGAAGTAGAACAAAACTTTGCCCAAGATAAGTTCTCCATTCCAATCCCGGCTCTGTTGCCAAGAAGCTCTTTGACTTGGAGGTGTATGACAGGTCCTTAGCAGCTCTGGGCCTCAGTTTCCCCATCTGTAGGCCATGATTTTTATAGACAGAGGTGAGAGAGAGAGTGGGACTCCAGCCCCAGGAACAGTCCCTGCGAAGCTCATCCCATCACACGCTCCCCGGGCAGCTGTGGCAGATGTGCAGTGCGTATTCCAGGATTTACGATGCGGCTGCCCTCGGGGAAGTGGAAACTGTTCGCCTCGCCCATTCCGAAGCATCCAAATAATAAACCTCCACTGGAGTCCTGGCTCAGGCAGTCTGCTTGTCCTGCTGTGTGTGCAAGGGAGGGAAGAGCACACAAGCTTGGGCAGGGGTGGGGTGGGGACAGCTCCCTCTGGGCAACGTTGAAGCATGAGGGCGGTGCTGGGAGGGGCCCTGAGTGTTTGACACCAGCATTAGGTCACCACTGTCTTGCCCCTGGGGTGTGATATGTCAGCAGGCAGCCACTGGCCCGCATGCCATGATTCGAGGGGCGGGGGCATTCCTCGCCCTGGGCCAGGGCTGCCCTTCCCGGCCCTCTCCTTGGTGCTGTCCCCTCCCGGCTCCCTGCCCAGGCTCCAGCCTCTGGAAGCCAGGAGGGAGTGGAGTGAGGCAGTGTACCGGCAGGGCCAGCCCGGACACACTGGGCATGCTCCTTTTGACTGGTTGGTCCTCTCCAGAGCCACGGGCTGCTCCCTGAAAATTTACTGAGCTCTCTGCTGTTCCGTCTACACAGTGATTGAGCCCCTTCTGTATGCTGTGTGTCAGATGTTCTAGGTGATGGCTGTCCTTTGAGGCAGTGTTTTTGTTTCCTAGGGTGCCCACTACAAATGACCATAAACAGGGTGGTTTAAAAGAACAGAAATTCTTTCTCTCACAGTTCAGGAGGCCGGAGGCTGGAAATCCAAGTATTGGCAGCCCATGCTCTCTCTGAAGGCTGTTGGGGAGAATCCTCTCTGACTTCCTCCAGCTCTGGGGGCTCCAGGCCTTCCTGGGTTATGGCCACATCACTCCCCTCTCTGCCTTGTCTTCACATGGCCTTTTCCACTCTGTGTATATCTCCGTGTGTCCTCCTCTCCTTTTCTTTCTTTCTTTTTTAAATTAATTAATTAATTAATTTTATTTTGGGGCTGCGTTGGGTCTTCGTTGCTGCGCACGGGCTTTCTCTAGTTGCGGCCAGCGGGGGCTACTCTTCGTTGCGGTGCGCGGCCTTCTCACGGCAGTGGCTTCTCTTGTTGCGGAGCATGTGCTATAGGGTGCACAGGCTTCAGTAGTTGCAGCACACAGGCTCAGTAGTTGTGGCACACGGGCTTAGTTGCTCCATGGCGTGTGGGATCTTCCCAGACCAGGGCTCAAACCCGTGTCCCCTGAATTGGCAGGCAGATTCTTAACCACTGCACCACCAGGGAAGTCCCCTCCTCTCCTTTTCTTACAAGGACACCAGTCATCAGACTTAGGGTCCACCCTAAATCCAGGCTGATGTCATCTGGGGGTCCTTAACAAATGACATAGGCAAGGACCCTGGTTCCAAATAAGGTCATATTCAGAGGGCCTGGGTGGACAAGAATTTCGAGAGCCGCCTTTTTAGTTTTTTTATTTTTTTACTTTCTGCCTACACTGTGCGGTTTGTGGAATATTAGTTCCCCCACCAGGGATCGAACCCGGGCCCTCAGCAATGAGAACACGGAGTCCTAACCACTGGACCACCAGGGAATTCCTGAGGGACCCCTTTTTAGAGATGAGGAAACCGGGGACCAGTGAAGCAAGGTGGTTGGTCCGGAGTCCCCCAGCTGGAAAGTGACAGAGCGGAGTCAGGATTCAAACTCAGGCCCCATGGCCCCAGGACCCACTGTAATATTTCTGCTGGAGCCCAGCATCTGCAAGAATTCCTAACCTGCACGTCCAGGCAGGAGGTAAAGCAAGTAGGAAATCCTCAGCTTTTGGGAGCAAAACATAGTCCCATCCTCCAGTCACTCTCTAACTTCAGCTGGTGAACAAATCCCCAAACGGAGTTTGTAAAATCCCTCTCAGAGGTTCTGACCCAGTCAGCTGGATCTGCATTGTAAACAGGACGCTAAACCCCAGATGACCAGGTACAGGTGATCCAGGCGGGTCCAAAACCATGACCTGAGAAGCCCCGAAGCATCACTGAGATCAGACCCTGGGGTTGAGATCAGCCCGTCACAGCTCAAGGCAGGAGCAGGGAGCACAGCTCAGCCAGAGCGACCGCTCCCCGTGCCTGTGCCAGATGAGCCCAGAGGGCCAGGCCTGCCAGGGAGCAGAGGGCCTCATCCCGCCACAGCCAGCTGGTGCCGAGCAACCCAAGGAGGAGTGTTTGGATTCAAACTCCCATGCCTGAAGGAGCTAATGCAAGCTCATTCTGGGAGAGCCCCAAGGCAGCTCTGGGCTCTGCCCAAACCCCAGCATGGAGGATTTGGAAAGGCCCAGAGAATGAGCCAAAACCCTCTTTCCCCTTTACAATTCCAGCGCCAATAGCTTTTCCCCAAACCAGCCCTTTCATAGCGGCATCATCCGTGCATCCTCAGGGCCAAGCGATGATGGAAATCGGCATCCAAGTCTTCCCGGCCAATTGGAGCTGCAGCCTCGTACCCTACGGAGTACAGCTCCTGTCCACCACCCAAAGCGGGGAGGAAAACAGGTACAGCTGGTGAACAAGACGTCCTTGGCCTCTCACTAGAGGCCTCTGTACCAGGTCTCATGAAAAGACATGAGCTCAGCTTTTGGACCAACCATCCAGGTCTCCAGGGCCACTGCAGTGGGCAGTGGCTCTGCCGGTGGCCACACCCAGAATCACCTCTGGCTTAAAATTCACTGCAAGTCCCAAACCCTCTGAGATTTAAGAAGGGAAAGAACAGGGGAAAAAGGAAAGAAAGGAGTCGCACCATCCAGGCGGCTCTGTGAAATAAGGAAGCATCCCAGGATGCCTGGAGAGTAGACATCCACTGTGTTTGGGGTTCGTTTGTTTGTTTCTAACAAACATTTTTTTAATTGAGGTAAAATTAGTATATAACATTATGTTACAGATGTACAACAGCGTAATTCGAAATTTGTGTACACTACAAAATAATAGACCACAATAAGTCTAGTTACCATTATTACCATACAATCACGCCCCTTTGCCGATTTCACCCACCCTTCCCCCTTCCCCTCTGGTAACCTTTTATTTTGTATTAAGACATGGACCATCTATGTTCCTTTTTTTCTTTTTTTTCTTTTTTTTTTTTTTGCGGTACGAGGGCCTCTCACTGTCGTGGCCTCTCCCGTTGCGGAGCACAGGCTCCGGACATGCAGGCTCAGTGGCCACGGCTCACGGGCCCAGCCGCTCTGCGGCATGTGGGATCTTCCCGGACCGGGGCACGAACCCGTGTCCCCTACATCGGCAGGCGGACTCTCAACCACTGCGCCACCAGGGAAGCCCCCCTTTTTTTCTTTAACTTCCTTTTTTTTTTTTTTTGGCTGTGCAGTGAAAGCACCGAGTCATAACCACTGGACCACCGGGGAATTCCCGACAGGGACCATCTAAAAGCAATGATGCTGGTATGTCCAAACCAAGTTCCTTCCTCTTCCCCATTGCAATTTATCTTTTCATAATTTTCTTATTCCTCTTAGCACATTCAGGGTATAACATATTATCTTCTAGGTCTGGGGATGGGAAAGTGCAGGCAGGGAACATAAAGAGAGAGATCATCCCCCAGGGAGTGTCAGGCACCCAGGCCTGACCTGCACGGAACTGCAGGCGAGCCCAACCTTCTGTGTCTGCCAAGAGCGGTCTGCCAGGGACCACACACCACTGGACAGCTGAGGCTTGCGGCAGAAGGGACTCAACGGAGGTGGGAAGGGGCTGTGAATTCACAGCCTTGGGCTGAACGTTCTTGCAGCAATTCTTGACCATGCTGCCAACATGGCTTCCTGAGCTGAAGTTATCACTCCACCCACAGTAGTCCTTTCCTGCTCTCCCTCATCCTACTTTTCCGAACACTTGTTCTGTTGGTCACCATCTCGCGTTTCCTTGAACGTGACTGCAATCTGGACTCCTGTGATGATTGAGGAATATACTGATTCTTTTTGGGATAAGCATGTTTCTGGAGTCTCAGATAAACCCCTATTTTCTGGCCATCGGTACAGTTCCATAAGGCGTCCCAACTCACTTTATTAATTGGAGGCATCATGGTCGGCAAGAGATAAACTGGTTTACTACAACTAGATTTGGGGCAAGCCTTGAACCCTTCGCTTGTTTCAGGAGAATGAGCTTGATCATCTGTATTCAGTGGCTCCACACTGACTTCTTTTTTTATATTTTTGTTTATTTATTTATTTTGGCTGTGCCCGGTCTTAGTTGTGGCACATGGGATCTTCGTTGTGGCCCGTGGGATCATTTAGTTGCGGCATGCAGACTTCTTAGTTGCGGCACGCGGACTTCTTCTTAGTTGCGGCGTGCGTGCGGGATCTAGTTCCCTGACCAGGGATTGAACCCGGACCCCCTGCATTGGGAGCGTGGAGTCTCACCCACTGGTCCACCAGGGAGGTCCCTCCAGGTTGACTTGTGAAGTTGAAGAAACACCTGGTTCCCTTTGACGGTCTTCAACAATTCCCTCAGTAACTGGAACCAATGTAAGAGTCACACTTTCTTCATCTAATGCCTCTCGAAAGAAATTCTTCTCGTAATTTGGGTATGCCATTTTTCTGGGGTTTTTAAACAATTTTTTATTGAGGTGGGATTCACATAACATAAAATGAACCACTATAAAGTGAACAACTCAGTGGCAGTTAGTACATTCACAGTGCTGGGCAAACACCACCTCTATTTGGTTCCAAAACATTTTTATCACATCAAAAGGAAACCCCCTGCCCATTAAACCACCATCACTCCCGTTACCCCTCCTCCCAGCCCCTGGCAACCACCAATCTGCCTTCTGTCTCTGGATTTACCTGTTCTGGACGTTTCGTATAAATGGAGTCATACAACATGAAACTAGACATCTGTTGTTCGTAGCTGCCCAGTGCTCCATTTCCCCCTCTTCTGATCGCAGCGACCATATTTCACTTTGGGGAAGCCACCCCACAGCTCGCCTAAGTCCACTTGGCTGCCCACCCGCTGCGTGCAGGGGCGGGCGCATGACTCAAACCTGGCAAATCAGTCAGCGTGATTGGTTCAGGGATGGGCTTGTGACTCGATCTCCCCCAATGAGAGCAGCCACAGGACTTCTGGAGCAAGCGGCTTCTCTGCTTGGCTCACTGAATCAGCAGAATGGGAGACTGAGGCTGCCGGCAGCCACCTTTGTCACCATGGAAGGAGTGCCCACCTGGGAAAGAAACGCACCTGAAGGAAAGCAGAGACAAAGCACTGAATCCGCGCAAAGGGCTCGTGTGTCCGAAGCAAAGAAAGCCAAACTGAGGGTGGGCGTTTGCAACAAAGCAAGGATTTTGTTGCAGGGTGCCAAGCAAGGGAACGGGAGACAAGTCTCAGATCCACTCCAACTTGGTCTCTGAGTTAGGGATTTCTAAAGGCGAAGAACAAAGGAGCTGGGGTTAATCATCTTAATCAGCTGTGGTCTATGTGTCTTTGAACCTGTGGTCTGTGAACCGGGGGCATCTGTGTCAACATAGTCTGTACAGGTCATCTTGACCTGGAAGATATCCCAGAACATCACATAAACGGCAATGCTTATTGGAAAGCTGCGGCTCAAGGCCCATGACCTTCGCTACTCCTTATTAATTAGGCAAACATGTGATCGAACAGGTATGGCCTAGGACAGAGAGGAATAAGAAGACCAAGAACAGAAACCTGGGTGTTATTTTAATTATAAATTAGTCATTATAATGACTAATAAATTTTAATTATAATTATAGATTTTTAAATTTTAATTATAAATTATTTTAATTATACATTAGTCGGTTTCAGCGGGAGGCTGGTTCTTGTCCACATTGTCTGAGCACCTGGATCCAACTCTGCCTGAAGGTAGCACTATCCTCAAAACATTTCACTTTTGAAAGTCGATCGCATCCTGTTGTGATCAGGGCTGATTGGAACTGGGTTTCTGTAATACGCAACTAAAAGGGACCCAAACAGTACATGTGGCATTTCACTCACCTGCCTTTGCATACTCCCATCCTTTATGAAATAAAATGCAACTCCTTAGCAAGGAACATACAGTCTTCCTGATGCAGCCCTGTCTCCTTCTTCCTTCATCCCTTGTAACACCCCCTCCTCATTTAATATGCCAGCCACACAGTTCATACACACACACACACACACACACACACACACAATGCTTTTCCTGCCTTAGGGTCTCTGCTCTTTCTGTCTCTTCTGTCCAGAATGCTCTCATCACCCCCACCCGACTCCCAAACACTTACTCTTCCCTTATCACTTGATTCAGGCATGATCTCCTCCAACAAGCCTTCCCTGACTCAGTGTCCCACCTCTCCTCCAGCAGAAAGGCGTGTCCCCCGGGCTCCACACAGCCCTGAGTTGTGGTTCAGTCACAGATCTTGCCCACACATTGTTGTTCATTATCTGCCCAAGTCTGGTCTCCACCCCACCCCCCCCCCACCCAAACAGGGATCCTCCAGGGCCAAGTGTGTGCCTGACTCTGCTGACAGTACAGTGCTTGGGCCACAGTGAGGCTGAACTGCTTTATTTTTTTTTTTCCTTTATTTTTTTGGCTGCATCGGGTCTTAGTTGCGGCATGTGGGGTATTCGCTGAGGCCTGCAGGACCTCTCGATGCGGTGGTGCGGGCTCTTTGTTGCCCTGAGGCATGTGGGATCTTAGTTTCCCGACCAGGGATCCAACTCGCATCCCCTGCATTGGAAGGCGGATTCTTTACTACTGGACCACCAGGGAGGTCCCTGAACTGCTTTCAAAGAAAGTTTATTTCCCAAGTTTTTCCCCAAGATTTAAATTTATGCTTTCATCCAGGCAAGCGTCAGCTCTGTTCTGTCCTGTACTTAAGGATGCAACGTCTAATAGAGACACAGACATAGAAAACAAATGTATGGATACCAAGGGCGAAGGGAGGGTGAGGTGGGAGGAGCTGGGAGATTGGGATTGACACTATACACTATTACTACTACGTATAAAATAGAGAACTGATGGGAACATACCGTATAACACAGGGCACTCTACTTAATGCACTGTGGTGTCCTAAACGGGAGGGAAACCCAAAAGGGAGGGGATATATGTATGTGTGGCTGATTCATTTTGCTGTGCGGTAGACGCTAACACAACATTGGAAAGCAACTATACTGCAATAAAAATTAATTAATAAAAAAATAAAAATTCAGATTCTGAAAAACAAAAAAGGATGCAATGTCTAATATTTCAGTGGTTGGTCTTTGTTTTGGCTGAGATCGGACTCTGGAGCCCTCCTCTCCCTGGAGCCACCCACCCCCGCCATGGTTGGGGGAAGGCGAGAATGCGGAGAGATGGGATCCGCTCACAGGAAGGCCTCTGACTCCTACTGTTGAGGCCGGGGGAGCGCGGAGATCTCTCCCCCAGCCTGGGATGATCCAGATCAGGCCCTTCGATGCCACCCAAAGCCTGTCTAAGGCTTTTCGTAGCGGCCACAATCATGTCTTTAAATGTGAGAGCCCGGAGGCTGTCAGAGGGGGTCACCTGTCGTCCCCGCTTCCTCACCGATGACTGATCTGCCGACCGGCCCAGGCAATCATGTCAGGCCTCTGCCTGCCTCGGGCTAGCTGGCTCCATGCACTTCAATGCAATGTCTGAGCCTCCGTGAGCAGAGAGGGGCGTTGGGAGGTGACAGTGTCAGGGTGGGGCTAGGAGCCTGCCAGGCACGCCTTTCCTTGTTTCTGGGTGTCCCAGAAGGGACCCCCCCCTCTGGATGCCGCTTAAGGTGTGAACAGGTGGGGTGGGGCTGAGCTGGGTACCGGGGACATTGGGAACTGGCTATCCTGAGTCAAAGGATGAAGATGCCTCAATAATAGGCAACTTTAGCTGGTTCGCAGTGGTTTCCTTCCCCCACCAGTCCCTCCACTTACCTGTCAGGGAGTAAAAGTTGCCTCTCTGGGGCTTCCCTGGTGGCGCAGTGGTTGAGAATCTGCCTGCCAATGCAGGGGACACGGGTTCGAGCCCTGGTCTGGGAGGATCCCACATGCCGCAGAGCAACTAGGCCCGTGAGCCACAACTACTGAGCCTGCGCGTCTGGAGCCTGTGCTCCACAACAAGAGAGGCCGCGATAGTGAGAGGTCCGCGCACAGCGATGAAGAGGGGGCCCCGCTTGCCACAACTAGAGAAAGCCCTCGCACAGAAACGAAGACCCAACACAGCCATAAATAAATAAATAAATAAATAAATTTAAAATGCACAGTATTCCAAATAGTATAAAAATAAAATTATTTAAAAAAATAAAAGGAAGTCTATATATTTGTAGAAATGACATTTAAAAAAAAAATGTTGCCTCTCTGGACACTTCGTGCCTCCTACAACTGCTGGTCTAACTTCCCTGGACCAACTGCACACCTGGGCCCTAGAATTCTAATGACCCGGCCCATCCTAGGACTCACTCAGGGAGAATGGGTCCCACTGTTCTGGCAGGTATTGGGGAACCCACTCTTGGCTTCTCCTCTCCTGCGGTCAGCAGGTCAGGACCGGGCACACTGGAAGCCTCATCCTCTGAGAAGCCAAGCCATTCACCAGATAGCTGCCTGCATTTGGAGCACCTGCATGGCCCTTGTACTCCCCTCCAGGGTCACTCAGTGATCCTACAAGCTCCCAGCCAGACCCAGCTGCCCCGGCGGATGAGCACAGGACCCAGCTGCCCCGGGAGTCAAAGGTTGCTTCTTAAGTATTCATTTTTCCAGAACAGTCTATTCATGTGGGAGAAGAGGGATGTTTCATTCACTTATTCATTTATTAAGCCTTCATCCAGAGCCACTATGAACCAGATGCTGTGCTAGGTAGTGTGTGGGGTGCAGTGCCCACCCTGGACCCAATAACAGTAATATGAGTTAAAAATAGCTGAGTGTCCAGGAAACCCCTGGCAGTCCAGTGGTTAGGACTCTACAATTTCACTGCCAAGGGCCCGGGTTCAACCTCTGGTAGGGGAACTAAGATCCCGCAAGACGTGCAGCATGCCAAAAACAAAACATATTTGCTAAGTGCAGGAAGAGCACAGTGACAGAGTGCTCTGGGCCCTGGGAGAGAATGAGAGAGCCGGGGTCCCTCCGAGGCTCTCGCCCTCCTTGATTTAGTTTATGTGACAAGAACTTACAGAGCCTTCGGTGCCAGGCGTTGTTCTAAGGACAAACACCAAGCCATTTCATTCTCATAAGAGCTTTGTGGGGTCGGTATTATTATAACCATATTTTATGGAAGCTGGGGGGCACAGGGCACAGAGAGGTTGAGTTGCCCAAAGTCACACAGCTGCTAAGTGGCAGAGTGCTCTTTGTACCCCAGCAGTCTGGCTGTGGCCCTGCTCTTACCAGCCCACCAGGATCTAGATGACTCTGAGGTCAGAGGTCAGCCGAGCTGAGGGCTCCACGCAGGGCTGTAGGGCTCTCAGGCTGGAGAGCTCTGTCTCTGTCCACCAGCCGTCAGGGGTGGACTCCAGGAGCCACATGGGTCCGCGCAGTGCAGAGCAGGAGGTGGCCTCCCACCCCTCAGAACAAGGTTTTACACCCCCATTCAACTTGAATGAACTGTTTGTTTTTGAAGGAAAAGCAACACAATGAAACCTGACACTGGGTAAAGGGCCTCTCCTTCTACCAGTGAGGGGGGATGGGCTCCGAGAGGAAGCTCCAGGACCCGTGCAGTCCCTTCCGCCTGGACCGCTGACCGCCACGTGAATGCCAGCCGGAGAGAACATTCCGAGGCCCCGGCGGCCTCATCACCTCTCCCAGGGGTTTGGGAGGGAGCCTGAGAGGGCGGCCCGGCTAGGAGCTTGCAGCCTCCCTCGTGAGAGCTGACTCTCTCCTGGGAAAATGGACACGTGAAATTCTAGAAGCGGGGTGGATCATGTTCCAAATGGTCTCTGCTCTCAGAAAGGGGCACCTTCTGGATTGGGACAGCCTCACCCAGATGGAAACTCCACCAGGGCCCGACTTCTGTCTTCTTCACCACGTCTGTCATCCCAAAGCCCCACAATCGTCCTGTAAAGGACAAGACAACCCGCTGTTTAAGTCCACAGGTCCCGCCACCCAGATGAGACCATCACTCTGCCACAACTGCTTTGCCTTGTTCAGTACATAAGGACGGGCTTGGCTTGTCCCAGTAAAACTTTATTTATGAACACTGACATTTGAACTTCATGTTATTTTCACGTGTCATGAAATAGCATTCTTCTTTTGCTTTTTTTCCCTCCTAAGCGTTTAAAAAGGTGAAAACCACCGTTAGTCTTCAGGTTGTACAAAAACAGGTTGTAGCTGGATTTGGCCAACGACCCCTGACGTGGTGGCTGCACAGCCCTTGGGATCAAACGCAAGCACGAGGCTTCTCACACTCCGCCAGTTAGGGCCCCCTGGAACCCCACGGACCCCACATAACATCTGCGGTTCTCAGTTCACACCTCTCTTGTGGGCTCTTCTGGATCATTCTTCCTCCCTTTCCTACGCTTGATTTTTTTTTTTTTTTTTTGCGGTACGCGGGCCTCTCACTCTTGTGGCCTCTCCCGCTGCGGAGCACAGGCTCCGGATGCGCAGGCCCAGCGGCCATGGCTCACGGGCCCAGCCGCTCCGCGGCATGTGGGATCTTCCCGAACCAGGGCACGAACCCGTGTCCCCGACATCGGCAGGCGGACTGTCAACCACTGCGCCACCAGGGAAGCCCCGCTTGATTGTTTTCAAGGCCCAGTTCAAGCATTCCACTTCTGGGAAGCCTCTCTCAATACACAGTCGGGTTTAGATGCCCTTCTCTTTATTGCTTGAGCCGCAAAACTGGGCCCCGGTGCGGTTGATGCCAAGTCTGAGGACAGCGGTTTGCTCCTTGGCCTCAGGCATCAGCCTGGAAGCTCCTAAGTGCAGAGCCTGGGCTTTCCATCCCCATCCCAGGGCCTCCACGGGGCTTGGAACATGGTAGGTGCTCAATAAAGGCTTGTAGGAAAAATTCAGCCTTCCTCTTCCCCTTCCCCTTGTCCTTCCCCCTCCCCCTCCCCCTCCTCTCCTAGTCCCTAAGGTTGTTGGTCCCCAGGGCCCAGGCCTGGGCTCTTCTTTTCTCCATCCACCCTCACACCTTCTGTGAGCTCACCCCACGTCAGGGCTTTAAGGCCATCAGCTTCCCACTCATATCTCCAGGTGGATATGGGGCAGGCATCTCGAGGCTTCCATGCCCCACACCTGCTCCTCTCACGGGCTTCCCCATCTCAGGTGCCATGCCCCAAAACCCTGGGGTCGCTCCTGAGCCCTCTCTTCCTCTCACAGCCCCTGTGTAATCCATCAGAAAATCCTATTGGCCAGACTCTCAAAATACATTCACCACCTTCACTGCTCCTGCTGGCCCCAGCCACTGGCCTCTCACCTGGATGGAGGCAAAGCCTCTTAACTGGTCTCCTCTCTCCCTGGTCTCTGCTTGACCCCCCTTCACACAGCAGCCAGAGGGACCCTGTGACAGCATAAGCTCTCGGGCAAGTCACGCCTCTGCTCAGAGCCCTCCCGTGGCGCCCATCTCCATGGACGAGTACATGATCTTAAGAGGGGTCTGTCTGCCAGGCACCACTGAAGCGCCTCACTCATTGCCCCTCAGGAGAGCCCTGAGGTAGGGCCTGAGAAACAAAGGCCCAGGGAGGTTAAGTAGCTTGCCCAAGGCCACACAGCTATAGCCATGATAGAACTCAAATTCCTGACTCTGGCCTTCCTGATCACACTCTCTGAGGTCAGCTGCTCCACCAGAAAGGGAGCACCTTTGTCCCAGGTACCCTAGTCCCCTCCTTCTTTCTTTCTTGTAAATATTATTTTTCAATAAGTACTACATGTATATGGCCTCGAATTTAAAATGTATACAAGGGGGGACTTCCCTGGCGGTCCAGTGGTTAGGACTCAGCCCTTTCACTGCTGGGGCCCGGGTTCGATCCCTGGTCGGGGAACTAAGATCCCGCAAGTCATGTGGTGTGGCCAAAAAATAATAAATATATTTTTTAAAAAATTTTAATGTACGCAAGGGGAATACAGTAAACCTCTCTCCAACCCCTGTCCACCCACAGCCACCCACTTCTCCTCCCAGAGGCAACCTTCTGGAGTTCAGCGAAGCGTCACCCTCGTAGGTGTCACGGGCATGAAGTCATGCGCTGTGGTCTCCGCGTCATACGTGCAAGGCCTGGGAGCGCTGGCTGCCTCTGATCAAGTCACTTGTTCTCTGCGGGCCTCAATTTCCTCATCAGCGAATCGGGGGACCAGAGATGATGCGAACACTTCTGCCGCTCTGAAGGTCAGCTTCAAGTAGTAACAATAATAAAGGAGGTAATAGGCATGCAAGTGACTTGTCAGCCGGAAACGTGGAGGCATCATGACCCCGTGGGCAGAGGAGCCATAGAAATCAGAGACTGGCCTGGGAGCGACCAGCCCAGTGTGTGCTCGGCTCAGACCTGAGGCCGGAAGGGCATTGCTTGCTTACCCTGGGGTTCCAACAGCATCCCCTTCATCTGGTCCTCCATCCATCCTTCGCTCCCCGTGTGGATAGAGATGCTCTCCAGCCGGCTCACGCATCTGCTTCTCTTTGCTAAGCTCTCTTCTAAGCCTGTGTTCACAGGCCAGAGCCCTGCCCACCACCCTGAAGACCTGGGCTGCAAACCCACACGGCATTTCCAAACTCGTGAAAGAGACAAGGGGCCTGGAGATGAAACATCTGAGTTGGGGAGGAGGTGGCCACTTCCAACAGAGCAGCTTCTAAGACTTTAATCTTGTCAAATGTTAGCTGTATCAAGCCCTGGAGCATGTCTACGGCCCTTGGGATCCTATTATTCTCCTAAACAGGCTCTTTGCCCAGAAATCATCTTGATCCACAGCCTATCACTTTCTTTTCATAGTATCACACCCTTACTCCTACTTACATCCTCCCAGACTTTCCCAACCTCTCCTTCCATCTGGGACCCTTCACATCTGCCAGATGAGGCCGTGTCTCCCCAAAATCTGTGCTACGGCCAAGCTGTCGTTTCATCTTTGCTCATAATCAGGCCCTCCAGCCTCTTCATCACTTTTATTGCCTTTTCTCCTCAAAATTCCCTCCAGGGTCGCCAGTGCACTCTCCATGTGAAGACCCAAAAGCAAATTCTCCCAATAAGAAACGTCCTCTTATCTCCAAGGTGCTATTTTTGTGCAAGGACTTCTCATCAGCCTGACTGCAGACACGATTTTGGCTGCATCGAGCATATTTGCGATACTCGTGGTATCACATGCTCTATCTGAGCGTGGGCTTTCTCCCCACTCCCAGCCTGCTTTCCTGCTCTCCCTGGATCCTCTTCATCAAGCTGTAAGAGGAAACTGCTCTGTGTTATGATCTGTTTCTGCCTAAAGCACTTTCAACCTGAGGAACAAAGCCGTGGGGCTCAGCAGGTAATCCTGGAGCCCTGCGCCCGCGCCAGCCGCCTCTGCTGGTCGTTCCTGCATCCCAGGGCCCCTGCAAATGTCCGTGGAGCATCTTCCATGTGGCAGGTAACGCCGGAGGGCTTGGCCACATTATCTTATTTCCTCTGAAGCAACAATCCTAGAGGGTTTCCAATATAGGGAGTGGACACTAGGGTTGGACGGGTTAAGTAACAAACTTGGCCATACAGTCGGGAAGCAGCCGGACTGGAATTTGAACCCAAGGCCTCACCTTTCCTGTGGAACCCATAATGCCTCAATGGCTGTGGCCGATCAGCCGGGACACCGTGGAGCTGGTACTTCTGGTAAAGAGGGACTTGTTCGGGCTTCCCTGGTGGCGCAGTGGTTGAGGGTCCACCTGCCGATGCAGGGGACATGGGTTCGTGCCCCGGTCCGGGAAGATCCCACATGCCGTGGAGCGGCTGGGCCCGTGAGCCATGGCCGCTGAGCCTGCGCGTCCGGAGCCTGTGCTCCGCAACGGGAGAGGCCACAGCAGTGAGAGGCCCGCGTACCGCAAAAAAAAAAAAAAAAGAGGGACTTGTTCTCCAGACACTGCTCTACCTCCAACAGTAAACAGCCAATGCGCTTCTGGTCTCTGATCCAAGCTGAGCAAAAGATACTCCAATGGCTGCACTCGTGCATCTACTTGCCCAAGAACTGCATCGCACCGTCGGTCCTTGATGAGATGAGAATGCAGGAAACTCCAGATTCGGGGCCCAGAACTGTCCTGTGCTTGAGCACGTGGTGTTTGGTTCTTCCAGGCAGGCCTTCACATTTACCCCTTTAATATTAAATACATGAAACAAACTTGGACACGAGTGTTCACAGCAGCACTATTCACACAAGGTGGAAACCACCCACGTGTCCGTAGACAGACGACTGGATGAACACAGGGTGGCGCAGCCAGGCAATGGATTGTCACTCGGCCATAAAAAGGAACGAAACGCTGGCACACGCCGCAGCCCGGGTGAACCTTGTAAACGTGCTCAGTGAAAGAAATCAGACCCAAAGGGCCACATATTCTATGATTCTATTTTATTTATGTCCAGAGGGAATTCCCTGGTGAGCCAGTGGTTAGGACTCTGGACTTCCACGGCAGGGGCCACAGGTTCAATCCCCGGTCGGGGAACTAAGATCCCGCAAGCCACGCGGCGTGGCCAAAAAAAATTTTTTTTTAAGTTCTTTTTTTCATTAAAAAAAAAAAAAGAAAAGAAATGTCCAGAATAGGTAAATCTATAAAGACAGAAGGCAGACAAGTGATTTCCAGGGGCTGCAGGGAAGAAGGAACCAGAAGTGGCTGCTTAATGGGTGGGGGCTCCTTCTGGGGTGATGATAAAGGTCAGGAACTAAATAACGGTCATGGTTGCACAACACGGTGAATGTATTTAATGCCACTGAAGTATACACCTTAAAATGATTTAAATGGTACACTTCATGTCATGTGTATTTTACCACAATAAATGAAAATTAAATGGGGCTCCAGGCTGGCATTGCAGACCCCTCTTGGCGGACACAACAGCTCTACCATCCTTCACTGGGTAAAGTGGCTAGAAGGGAACCTGATATGATCTCGTACTGCCCATTTGCCCATTCTGCCCTCCAAGATACGATGGAGGCCCAGGCGTTTTCCTTACAGCAACGAAGCGGAGTTAGCCTCGGGGGGTCTTGTCATTTGTAGACAGTATGATGGCCGAGATCTGCTTCAGAATAATACAGGATGGGGATATGCGGAGGAGTGAGTGGAGATGTGGGCAGAACAGGACTGGCCATGAGCTGACCATGGCAGACGCTGGCTGACAGGTGAGTAGAGATGCATATGATATTCTGTCCACTTCTGCATATGCTCACCATTTTCCATAATAAAAAAATGAAAATGGTACTTTTTAAGCTTTGGCAGAAATTTTTGAAAATATAGGAAAGTTTACGGACTGCAGCAGTCATCTAGAATACCACCACCTGGAGACCATCCCTGGTGGTGTCTTCATTCCATCCTCTCCGGGTCTTTTCCACACGCACGTGCAAATCATGCTCTAAGTTCTATGCTTTATCACTTTGGAAGCTCATCATCAGTGGTACCTGGCTTTGGCTACTAAGTCACTGGCATGCTGTGCTCAAAGTGATACCTGTAAGTGCTATGAAAAGCAGAGCAAGGAAAGGATTTTGGAAGTGCTCGGGGTGGAAGGAGGGGGTGGGCTGCCTTTT
Source organism: Orcinus orca (assembly GCF_937001465.1). NCBI lineage: Eukaryota > Metazoa > Chordata > Mammalia > Artiodactyla > Delphinidae > Orcinus > Orcinus orca. Next base: position 205,559,228 of record NC_064559.1, on the reverse strand, counting down.
TAAACAGAGTGGTCAGTGTGGGCCTCCTGGAGAAGGTGGCTTTTCTCAGGACTCGAGGTGAGACAGCTGGCCATGGGTTCATTTGGGGGTGTTCCCAGCAGAGAGGTCAGCCAGAGCAAACACCCCAAGGCCAGCAAGTGCCTGACCAATTGGAGGCACCATGAGAAGGGGGGGAGCAGGGACTAGGCCATGAGGTCAAAGAGATGAGGAGGGTGTATTTGTTTTCTGATGCTGCTGTAGCAAATCATCACAAACTTAGTGGCTTGACACATCAGTAATTTATTTTCCTGTGGTGCCCTGAGGTCAGAAGTCCAAAACAAGTCCTATGGGGTAAAATCAAAGTGTGGGGAGGGTTGGTTCCCGCAGGAGGCTCCCGGGCAGTCTGTTCCTGCATCTTCCAGCTTCCAGAGGCCGCCCGCATTCCCTGGCTCATGGCCCCTCCACTTCTGCCTCTGTGGTCACAGAGGCTTCTCCTCTTCTGGGGTCAAATCTCCCTCTGCTTCCGTCTTATAAGGACACTTGAAACCATACTTAGGGCCCACCCAGATAATCCAGGATGATCTCCTCCTCTCAAGATCCTTCACTTGATCACATCATCAATAGACCCTTTTCCCAGGTAAGGTGACATATTCACCGGTCCCAGGGGATAGGACATGGCCATCTTTTGGGGCGCTGTTATTTGGCCCACACAAGGGGTCTGATCAAAGAGGGTCCTGTGAACCTTGTACAAACTTCAGCTTTTTCTCTGAGTGAAATGGGGGCCGCAGGAGGTTTTGAGAAGAAACATGATCCGATTTATGGTTAAAAGGATCAGTGTGGCTGCTGTGTTCAGAAGATTCTAGAAGGGCAAAAGGGAGACTCCATAGGGGGTTATTACAGCAATCGGGCGAGGGGAGATAGTGAGAACAGTCACATCCGGAACATCTTCTCATGTCACGTAGAACTGAAAGGATTTCCAGACAGGTTGGATGTTGAGTGTGAGAGAAAGAGCCAGGGATGACCCCGATGTCTTTGGACTGGGCAACTGGCAGGATGGAGTGCAGGTCACAGGGGTCAGGAGCCGGTTGGGGTGGGGAGGGAAGAAGTGGATTTGCAGAAGTTAGGTTTGAACTTCCTGTTGGGCAACTCGGCAAGATGGAGAGGCAGGTGGATGGGGCCGTCTGGAGTCAGGGGACAGTTCGGGCCGGACTGATGGCTGGGAGGCACTTGGGGGTGACCAGAAGAGCAGGGGTCCAAGGGCTGGGTGTAGGGCACACCAGCATTGCCAGCTGGCAGAGGAGGAGGGACCAGCAGGGGGAACTGAGAAGCAGCCACCAGAGAAGCAGGAGAAAACCAGGGGAGCATCACCCGTGACCCAAGAGCCATTTCAGGGGAGCGGTGAGGGCAACAGCAGCCCGGAGCCTGAGACTGGGAACGTTCCAGATCTCGCTGTGCACCCCAGTTCTAGAAGGAAACCTCAGACCTTCTGCCCACCTGGGTGAAAGACGGCCCCCCAGGTCCAGTCTTTTTTTTCTCTCACCATTTTAACCATTCTAAAGTGTGTAATTCACTGGTTTTGAGCCTATTCACAATGTTGCACAACCGTCACCACTATCTGACTCCAGAACATTTTCATCACCCCAAAAAGAAACCCCACCCCCATGGGCAGTCACTTCTACTCCCCCTCCCCCAACCCAGGCACCACTAATCTACTTGCTGTCTCTGTGAGTTTGCTCATTCAGCTCATTTCCTATCGGTGGAACCACACACCACGTGGCCTTTTGTGCCTGGCTTCTCTCACTGAGCATCGTGTTTTCAGGGTTCACTCGTGAATCAGCACTTCGTTGCTTTTTATGGCTGAATAGTATTCAGGACGGCTATACTACCTTGTATGTTGTTGGTAGACATTTGGGTTGTCTCCACTTTCTGGCTATTGTGCATAATGCTTCTATGAACATCTGTGTACGAGTTCTTTGTGCAGACCTATGTTTTCAATTCTCTTGGGTGTAAACCTAGTCTGGGAATTGCTGGGTCTTGTGGTGACTTTACGTTTTTGAGGAACTGCCAGCTCATTTTCCACAGGGGCTGCGCCGTTGTACAATCCCCTAACCATGTATGAGGGCAGTCAGAGTCTTTTTGAACTGTAACTGCTCATCACCCTTCTCTAATTCTTTGTGTGTGCACACATGTGTGTATGGGGTGGGTGTGATCCAGTGGACCCCAACCTCTTTAGACTCTAATTTTAGAGAAGCCAGTTTTATCGACCAGTCTAGAGAGTATCATGGCAACCTGCAGCTTCCATGTTCTGGACCAAGCTCGCTGAGGGAGGGGCAGGAGGCCCCTGGGGTGTCCCGTGATGCTCTCATTTCCAGGGTGGGAGAGAAAAAAGCCTCCTCGTTCATCAAAACCACAAGGGGATGTCCAGCGTAGAGAAATCTACAGACGGAAAGTAGATTGATGGTGACTTAGGGCTGGGGACAGGGGATGGGAAGATAGTCGGGGGATAACTAAACCATATATGGTTTCCTTTTAAAGTGATTTAAAAAAGAACTAACACTGTAGGAGGTGATAGTTTCACATATCTTTGAATATACTAAAAAAGACTGCATTGTACACTTTAAGTGGGCGATCCGTATGATATGTAAATTATACCCCCCAAAACAATTGTGTAAAAAAAACCCACAAGGGAGACTGGAGAAACTCTGGGACAGAAGCCAACAAAATAAAGTTCTCTGAAGAAAGCAGCAGGAAAGCCCAGTTTTCATCTACAAGTTTTCAGCAACATTCCTGCACTCTCGGTCCTCGCCTTGCCTTCATGCACATCTCTTAGGTTTGTGCCCAAACTTTCCCCCACGGAGGAGTCAAATCTCAGCACATCTCACAGGAGGTGGAGAAAAGAGCCAGGAGGACCTGTCCAGCCCCTCTGCTCTGGGTCAATTCACGTGGTCTCAGCCGCCCCCTGGTGGACACTGGGGACTGAGCCTTAGAGACGGGCATACGGAGGGAGCTGGCGGCTGGACCAGTCTGAAGAGCCTGGCCCACAGGGGTACCTCTTGGTGTCTGAGTCCCTTTGCACCCAAAGAAGGTCAGTTCTAGCCCCTGTGTGACCCTTTTAAAAAAATTTAAATCCTTTTTATTATGGGCGTTTATTATAGAGAATTGCAAACATTTTTAAAATAAAGAAATAGTCTAACGAACCCCTACGTAGCCACAACTCTGCTTCAACAATTACCAACATGTGGCCAGTCTCATCCTCACTTTGTCTTGACCTCCGTCCACTCCCTCCAACTGTATTATTATTTTTTTTAAATACCCAAACTATCTTTTCTTGTTTTTATTTATTTTTTATTTTTTTATTTATTTATTTTTGGCTGCATTGGGTCTTCGCTGCTGCGTGCGGGCTTTCTCTAGTTGTGGTGAGTGGGGGCCACTCTTCCTTCTGGTGCACGGGCTTCTCATTGCGGTGGCCTCTCCTGTTGTGGAGCATGGGCTCTAGGCATGCGGGCTTCAGTAGTTGTGGCACGTGAGCTCAGTAGCTGTAGCTGTGGGCTCCAGAGTGCAGGCTCAGTAGTTGTGGTGCATGGGCCCAGCCGCTCCGCGGCACGCGGGATCGTCCCAGACCAGGGCTCGAACCCGTGTCCCCTGCACTGGCAGGCGGATTCCCAACCCCTGCACCATCAGGGAAGCCCCAGCTGTATTATTTTAAACCAAATCCCAGAGAGCATAATATTCCATCTGTAAATATTTCTGAATGCATGAAAGATAGACTCTTTTTAATCTCATCACAATACTATCACACCTAAAAAAAAAATCTTCAACATAATTAAATTACTAGTGTCCTATTATCAATAGTCTCCTCAATGCCAAAAATATTTGTTTTTTTTTTTAAACAGACTGAATCAGGATCCACTAAGTTTGGTTGGTCTGACATTTAAATTTCTTTTAGATAAAAAGGTTATAGGCTCCCTGTTCATCTTGCATCTTATTTGTTGAAGAAAACTGCTCTTCTATTTTTTCCAGCTTTATTGAGGCATAATTGACAAAAAATTATATACGTTAAATGTACAACAAAAAGATTTGATATACGTATACGTTGTGAAATGATTACCATAATCAAGCTAATTAACACATCCATCACTTCACATAGTTATGTTGGGGGGGGTGAGTGGTGGTGGTGAGACCACTTAAGACCTACTCTCTCAGTGTTTTTCTATTTTAACACATAATTTAGATTTGCAAGTGGCCTGGGATTGCAGCCGTGTTCACAAACAGAGGGAATGGCCGCATGCCGACCGTGGTTGTGGTTGGAGCTACAGTTTTATTTGCTTTTCTGTCCCAGTTTTCCCAGCTCTCTGTAGCTCTATTACTTTTATCGTAGAAAAACGATTTTTAAGACAGAAAATACACCTGATACTCTGTCAGAGAAAACTGACAAATACCACACAATTGATGTCTTTCAAATGACCAGAACCTAAAATTTGTCCAAGTCCTTCTGAGATTTCCAAGCCTGTGAAGCAGGCGGTGAGAAATACAAGGATCTCTGAGATCCTGAGTCCAGGTCTGGGCAGGTGAGGCCCCCGCTCGGTTCCCAGGCTGGCCCCAGTCTACACAGGGAGCCCTGGACCTCTCTCTCTTAGCTGCCCCTCTTCCCTGAGCTCGGAGGCCCTCCTCTGTTCTCCTTCCAGAACAGTCGGCCATCCTCCAGCCCTGGTGGCCCCGTCACACAGCCTGTTTGCTGGCAGCACTCTGATATCCAAGGCAACATCAGTGATTTTAAATATTGTGACCGATTCAGATGTCATTTTGGGCCAACTTGGCCCTTTGAAATTTAGATAAACATGGCTCAGATGTCCTGATTTCACAACCGGCTCAGGTCCAGACCAAAACCCCAAATGGACACACGACACACAGTGTTCTCCCCTCCTCCCCCGTGGTTCCCACTCTGCTCTCCCAGCAGTGGCGGCGGTTGGGGGACCTCCATTCAGCTTCTGGTCAACAGACCTGTGCCCCTTGCCAGTTTCCTCCAGAATCCAATCACACTTAGGATGTCCTGGGATGGGTACCTTTACTAAGATACTAATGGCCAGGTGGGTGGGGCTCCAGGGCTCCCTCATCAGAGGGCTTGAGGGTGGCTCTTTAGCTGGGCTAGAGCTGAGGGCACATTGACATGAAAGTTGCCTTCAGTCAACTGAGGACAGCACCAGAAAATAATCCAGAAAGATGTTATTAATAAATACTTTTCCGGGACTTCCCTGGTGGCACAGTGGTTAAGAATCCGCCTGCTGATGCAGGGGACACATGTTCGAGCCCTGGTCCAGGAAGATCCCACATGCCGCGGAGCAACTAAGCCCGTGCGCCACAACTACTGAGCCTGTGCTCTAGAGCTCACAAGCCACAACTACTGAAGCCTACGCACCTAGACCCCGTGCTCCGCAACAAGAGAAGCCACCGCAATGAGAAGCCCGCGCACCGCAACGAAGAGCAGCCCCCACTCACCGCAACTAGAGAAAGCCCACGCGCAGCAACAAAGACCCAACACAGTCAAAAATAAATTAATTTAATTTAAAAAATAATAACATTTAAAATTTTTTATTTTTTTATCTCTTTTTTTACATCTTTATTGGAGTATAATTGCTTTACAATGGTGTGTTAGTTTCTGCTTTATAACAAAGTGAATCAGATATACATATGTTCCCATATCTCTTTCCTCTTGCGTCTCCCTCTCTCCCACCCTCCTTATCCCACCCCTCTAGGTGGTCACAAAGCACCGAACTGATCTTCCTGTGCTATGCGGCTGCTTCCCACTAGCTATCTGTTTTACGCTTGGTAGTGTATATATGTCCATGCCACTCCCTCACTTTGTCACAGCTTACCCTTCCCCCTCCCCATATCCTCAAGTCCATTCTCTAGTAGGTCTGTGTCTTTATTCCCGTTTCACCCCTAGGTTCTTCATGACATTTAAAAAAAAATTTTTTAAATAAATGTTTAAATAAATAAATACTTTTCCTTACAAACACGTTACTAATAGGGTTTTTTAAAGTGGAATCTAGAATTTTCCCCTAATGACCGATCAATTACTTCACCAGTACATTATCATTTTCTCTTAATTTCTTCCTTTCATGAGTTAACCAGTAGTCCCATCAATCTGGGAATCTGAAACACGTACTTTGCCAATTTTTATCCTTATTTGTGGTTGCTGGAGAAGATGGGAGTGGGGAAATCCCCTCCAAGTGCTGGCACTCAGCGTCCCTCAACAACCAGGTGGCAGGGCCCTTCTCTGGACTTCCTGCCCCTTGAGGGAGGGTCCCAAGGGAGGACCTGTCTGTATACCCAGCCCTAGCAGTCCGCCTTAGTGGGGTGGGCTGTCCAGGGCTGGTGTGGGCTTTCCAGAGGGGAAGGGGTTGTCTCCTTCCACCTCTGCGGATGTGTCCTGGGAGAGCCCAAGGGCCATGGGGTAGGCGGAGATAGAGGACCAGGGTTAGGGTCTCCATCCGGGTTATGGTTATGTGTGTGTGAAAGGGTTTAGAGCAGAATCCTGCAAGCATCCACCAGTCCTGGCCTGGGGATGGCGACCCCAGGACCCGAGAAGAGGAAGCTGGGAGAAAACTCAGCATGGCCACCTTTGGGGACCTTGATTAGTACGTCATAAACCGCTGGCAAAGCAAGCTGCAGGCAGCTGCAGGGGCGAGTGTGGCCAAGAGACGGCCAGAGCGGCCGCTCCCGATGCGGCCACCAGGCGGCGCAGCGGAGCCAGCAGGAACTCGGGGAACTGACAATTCCCTCCCGCCAACAATGCCCTCCCGCCACTGCTGTCCAACTGTCAACCCCGGGCCATCCACCCGTGTCACCTCGGTAATCTTCACCGACGCCCAAGGGGGGTGCCATCGCCATGTTACAGACAGCCACAGACTTGGCAAGTTTCCCTGCTGAAAAGTGGTGAAGCAGGACTGGAGCCCAGACGCAGTCTGCCCACAGGTGGGAAACCACCCTGCCCTTGTGTTTTATTTTTGCTGCTGCTGCTGCTGTTGTCGGCTGCGCGGCATGTGGGATCTTAGTTCCCCGACCAGGGATCGAACCCACGCCCCCTGCAGTAGATGCGTGGAGTGTTAACCACTGGACCGCCAGGGAAGTCTCCACCCAGCCCCTGTTTTATGGTCACCGTTGGCACCTCAAGTGTCCCCTCCAAGGCTGATGAGGCCTGGGGAGATGACGATGACCCGGGTAGGCATGGATGTGGGACAACGGCGGTCCTTCGCCTCTCTAGACAGCCTCTCCTGGGGGCCCTTCTCCTGTGAGCCCCAGCTTTCCTTCCACTCCCAGCTCAGGGGCTGATGACCAGGGTGAGGGGTTTTTTGGCTCAGTGAATTTTTTTTTTTTTTTTTTTTTTTTGCGGTACGCGGGCTTCTCACTGCTGTGGCCTCTCCCGTTGCGGAGCGCAGGCTCAGCGGCCATGGCTCACGGGCCCAGCCGCTCCGCGGCATGTGGTATCTTCCCGGACCGGGGCACGAACCCGTGTCCCCTGCATCAGCAGGCGGACTCTCAACCACTGCGCCACCAGGGAAGCCCAGTGAATAATTTTTTAATGGACTTTATATTTTAGAACAGGTTTAGGGTCACAGCAAAATTGAGGGGAAAGTTCAGAGATTTCCCATTTACCCCCTGCCCCCTCATACTCACAGCCTCCTCCACTACCACCATCCACCACCAAGTGGTACTGTGGCTACAGTCAATGAACCTACGTTGACACGTCATCACCCAAAGTTCATACCTGACTGTGCAGTTCATTCTTGGCGGTGTACATTCTATGGGTTTTGAGGAATGTGTAAGGACAGGTATCCATCATTGGAGTGGCATACAGAGCAGTTTGATGGCCTAAAAATCCTCTGGGCTCCTCCTATTAATCCCTCTCTCTCCCCATCCCCTGGCAACCACTGACCCTTTACCATCTCCACAGTTTTGCCTTTACCCAGAATGTCATATATGTAGTTGGAATCATAAAGTATGTAACCTTTTCAGATTGGCTTCTGTCACTTACTAACATACATTTAAGTTTCCCATAGTCTTGGGACTTCCCTGGGGGCACAGGGGATAAGAATCCGCCTGCCAATGCAGGGGACACAGGTTCAATCCCTGGTCGGGGAAGATCCCCCACGCCGCGGAGCAACTAAGCCCGTGCACCACAACTGCTGAGCCTGCGCTCTAGAGCCCGCGAGCCACAACTACTGAAGCCCACGTGCCTAGAGTCCGTGCTCCGCAACAGGAGAAGCCACCGCAGTGAGAAGCCCCGCACACCGCAACGAAGAGTAGCCCCTGCTCTCCACAACTAGAGAAAGCCCGCGTGCAGCAACAAAGACCCAACACAGCCAAAAATAAATTTTTAAAAATACATTTAAAAAAAGTATGATGCTAGCTGTAGTTTTTTTGTAGATTTTTTTATGAGGTTGAAGAAGTTCCCCTCTTCCTAGTTTGCGGAGAGTTTTAGTCATGAATGAGTGTTGGATTTTGTCAAATGCTTTTTCTGCATCTATTGATATGATCATGTGATTTTTCTTCTTTACGCTGTTGATGTGATAGATTACATTCACTGATATTTGAATGTAGAATCAGCCTTACATACCTGGCATAAATCCCATTCGGTCATGGTGTTGAGCGAATAATGTTATGCACTAGCCCTGTGACAGGTTATGCATCTCAAGTGCTACCACACCCGCCCACCCCAATAAAGTTGATGCGTGAGATTGCAATGCTCGTCCTGACTCATGCCTCTCATTTGGAGAACTCCCTCCTTCCCTCAGTTTCCAACTTTTTAGAGCAAGTAGATATGGCCAGGAGCCCACAATCCTGACACTTTCCTCCTCTCTCCTCTGCTATCTCAGGGCTCTGCCCACTTGAACTGGAAGCCACCCCAAACCTTAGGCGACAGATCAGGGGCCTAGCAGGTCTGGATCGTCCTTCTGTTGACTCTACGTGGTGAAACACAGGCTCCGTGGCCGAGCCCCTAGGCCCACACAATGTCCCCAGCTGGCCTTTTCAGCCTTGCTTCCTCTTACCTCCCCACTCCAGTTCCCGGCCCCTTAAACTCTGGCTACAACAGACAATAAATCAATGGGTGGTGCATTCGTCCTGTACATAATTACCAAGAGCCCCTTTATGCCGGGCCCTAAGCTTGGTTCTGCAATACAAGGCGAACTAGACCCGGTCCCTGCTCTCAGGAGCCTTCAGTGCTGTGGGAAAGAGATGTGAGTAAACCAACCCCTGTAACACAGTTGGGGAGTCAGTGCCAGAACAAGGGTGACACAGGGGTCTTTGGAAGCTCTGCAGTCTCCAGCCTCTCTGTTCCTTCTCTTCTACTCACCTTTTTAAATGTTCTTCCTGGGGAATTCCCTGGCGGTCCAGTGGTTAAGGACTCGGCGCTTTCACTGCTGTAGCTGGGTTCAGTCCCTGTTGGGGAACTAAAATCCCACGAGCCACAGCCAAAAAAGAAACTTCTTCCTGGATTCTTGGTGCAGCAAACTCCTATTCATCCTGCAAAACTCAGCTCAAATGTTTTCTATTTCGTGAATCGTTTCTTGGCTGTCCTTTCTGCTCAGGCAGACTTAATTGCCCCTTGGTCTTTGCTTTTATAGCATTTGATGCATGCTCCAGGCCCACCTTTGGTTCACGCTACTGGATATTCCTGACCCCAAGTACAACTCCCTAGGAGAGTGTAATGCTGGTCCCTGTGTGGCCACCATGTCCCACCAGGCAGCCTGGGCTTCTGCTTTCAGCTCCAACTGCATCCCCCCAATTCTCCCTCTGGTGCCAGCATGAGACCTTCCCCAGTCCCCCTCCTTTCTGCTGCAAGCACTTTAATCTCCAGCCTTCTCCCAAGACTAGAGAAGCATCATTTTAAGCATCCTTGAAAGCGCTCAGTGGCACTGGGCATTGGGAGCCCGGACAGGGCCACCCTGTACAGTTGGGCGGGATGTGCACATCGCACATCAAAGGGGGTACCATTCACATCACGGGCACGCTGGACATCATAGATTTGTATGTTTAGTGCACCAGTTTCTTGACAATCAAGGGTCTTGAGGAAGGGATGCCTTTTACGAACTTTCACAGGGCAATGGCCCTGGGCCTGAGGTAGCCGAGGCTGGAGGAAGCCAGCTGCCTCGGGTTCTGAACAACACTGAGGACGCTGGGCCCAGGGAAGTCGAGGGAAGGAGGGGGAGGGGAGAGCATGGCTCCAGACGCAGCCTCAGCCCTGGGCTTCCCCCTGTTCTGGACTTTCTGCTCCTGGTGGCTCCCACTGGGCCAGGTACGAGTGGCTACTGATTAATGGAGGCCTCCAGGCAGCTGTGTGTGGCTTTTACCATGAGCTGTGGGCGTGTAAACTTTTCAAAGTCAAGTGTGGGTGAAGAGGCATCTAGCATGGAGATCGAGAACAAGGCTGTGGGTGTGGTGAGCAATGGGTTCAGCTCCAGCTGTGCGTGACCTTGGACCAGTCATCTCATTTCTCAGCCTCCACATCTGTGGGTTTGGGGCAGCGAGGCTACCCACCCACCCCACGGGCCTCTTGCGGAGTAGAAATAGGACTTTGCATGTAAATCGCTTAGCACATAAACCCGGATACGGGTGACCGTCAAAGAATAAAACAGCAGTGGGATGGAGGCCCAGCAAGAGGCACCGGGCTCCGGGACCTTTAGGAGACCACACACCTGTTTTAATTACTTTACAAAATCGGAAGAAAAAAAGTGAATATATTAGTAATGAATGTATAGCGGCAAATCCAGCCTGAATTATGTTTGTCTTTATACCAATGCACTTATAAAATATATCTTAAAACAATTTTAATGAAGGAAGGGACCCAGGAAAGCAGAAGTTCTCAGGGCCCGTGGAAGTCACAGCACAGCCCTGAGCCCTACAGTGTGCGAACGTTCTGGACGCCCGTTCTTCGGGGATGTCAGTCCACTTTGCAAATAACAACGAAGCTCTGAAAAGGACACAGTGGAGGACAAATTCCAGGCAGATGCTCTTGGGGCCCCCCCACCATGCCCACAGCCCCACTGTTGTCCTGGGGGAGAGTGGAAGACAAACCACACATCTGGACCTTCGAGGCCTTGACAGTGGATGACAGAAAGTATTGATCCAGTGATTGATTCTGGGTTTCCCTGGCGATGGTCAGGTTCAGATTCTCGTTGGAGAAAGAGAAACAGGAAAACACTTGGCACCAGAGACTCAAACAAACCGCTCTGATCCAGGAGGGCTGGCGGCAGCCGGAGCTTATAAATAACTGTGGCGTGGCCCCAGCCCTGGAGCCAGCGCGTACAGGCCGTCCCGCCTGGGTCTCGGCTGGCACCCGTGGCATCAGCGAGCTGTTATTTGCTGCTAGAGAAGGAGGGAGTGGCAGAAGGCGGCTCAGGTGACTTTCATGGGTGCACTTGCTCTGGTCCCACAAGTAGACAGGCTCCCAGCCAGCCAGCGTGGGAAAGGTCACGGGGCTAATGTTACTTGCCTTTTGAACGAGTGTCCCTCAGAGCCCCGCAGCCTGGGACCCAAACGTGTTTATTATGAAATGTGGTTGTTTTTTTTTAACATCTTTATTGGGGTATAATTGCTTTACAATGGTGTGTTAGTTTCTGCTTTATAACAAAGTGAATCGGTTATACATATACATATGTTCCCATATCTCTTCCCTCTTGCGTCTCCCTCCCTCCCACCCTCCCTATCCCACCCCTCCAGGCGGTCACAAAGCACCGAGCCGATATCCCTGTGCCATGCGGCTGCTTCCCACTAGCTATCTACCTTACGTTTGGTAGTGTATATATGTCCATGCCTCTCTCTCGCCCTGTCACAGCTCACCCTTCCCCCTCCCCATATCCTCAAGTCCGATCTCCAGTAGGTCTGTGTCTTTATTCCTGTCTTACCCCTAGGTTCTTCATGACATTTTTTTTCTCTTAAATTCCATATATATGTGTTAGCATACGGTATTTGTCTTTTTCATTCTGACTTACTTCACTCTGTATGACAGACTCTAGGTCTATCCATTTCATTAGAAATAGCTCAATTTCATTTCTCTTTATTCTGAGTAATATTCCATTGTATATATGTGCCACATCTTCTTTATCCATTCATCCGATGATGGGCCCTTAGGTTGCTTCCAGCTCCAGGCTATTGTAAATAGAGCTGCAATGAACATTTTGGTACATGACTCTTTTTGAATGTGTTTTAACAACCCGTGTTGCTTTCTTCCAGGGCGAAAGGATGCGAGAGGAGGGGTGCACGGGGGCAGACTCCTAAGAGCCGTCGGGCTTAGAAGCTGTGGCTGTGTGCAGGGACGAGGGGTCGCCACCCTCGGGGGGTCTCAGTGAGCCCATTGTCCCGTGGGCACTGTCCCTTCTCACGGGGCCTGGCTGTGCCCTGCCAAGCTGTCAACATCTTGCCATCACTCCCGCTTACACACACCAAAAGGAAGCAACAGGCCAACCTGCCTGTCACCATCCAGCTTAGACTCAGTGTCTCCCTGTACAAAGAGAGGATGCTCTCTGGGGCCACTTCCGGGTCTGACCTCTGGCTCCCAGCCTGACTAAGCATCCCTCTCCTGACTAGGGTACTTTAGGGGTGGGGAGAGCTGCCGAGGAGAGGACCTTCTGAGCAGGGCAGTAGATGACCCCCAGGACCACTTCCAAGGCCTGGCCGCTGAGGTTTGGGTTTAACCCTTTAATCCCCCCCACCCCCCACCCCATGCCCCTCAGGTTCCTGCAGTGCTAGCTGGTGCCAGAATGGCAGATCTCAGGGAGAGGCCAGGCCAGAGGCTCTCTGAATTAGATTCCCAGTGCTCTTTTGAGTATTAGGGAGCCAAGGGCAAGAGCCCTGGGGGAGTTGACCGCAGAGCAGGCCCCTGCCTGGCCACGGCCCGATCACCGCCTCCCACCGCATCTCCCTCCCGCGTGCGCGAAGCAGAATACTAGTGTCCGCCGTGCAGGTTATTCCAGGGATTAGATGGTGTAAGTAGGTTAAGGCTTAGCCTACATAGTCCCTGACACATGGCGAAGGCCGCTCTATTTTAATATACCTTACAGATGAAGAACAGAGACTCAGGACTGTATTAATTTCCTGGGGCGGCCATAACAAATGTCTACCAACTGGGTGGTGGAAAACAACAGAAATGTACTCTCTCACAGTTCCAGAGGCAGAGTCTGAAATCAAGGTGTCAGCAGGACCTGGCTCCCTCCAAGGGCTCTAGGGGACGAAACTTCCTGGCCTCCAACAGCTTCCAGTAGCTCCAGGCCTTCCTTGCCTTGTGGCTGCCCCACCTCAGTCTCTGCCTCTGTTCCTCACGACCTTCTCCTCCTACTGTCTTCTGTGAGAATACCAGTTATTAGATTTAGGGCCAATGACAGATAATCCAGGATGATCTCAAGTAGAGATTTTTAATTACATCTGCAAAGATCCTTTTTTTCCAGATAAGGTCACGTCCACAGGTTCTGGGTGGACCTATGTTTTGGGGAAGGGAGGGCACCATTCAACCCACCACGGGGCCTAACACCCCACATGAGTTCATGGTGAAAGGGAAGATAAACCAGCTCCTTCAATGCCCGCCGGTGGTGGACGGGGGGAACCGGGCACCAGGAAACACGGAGCGTCCAGATTCCCCACCGACGTGCTGAGAGGTTACAAGCAAGGCCAACAGGTCTGCAGGTAGAGCTGGAAATGGAGGGAGAGCGAATTCTTAGTAATTGCTCTGAAAAGCCACCTGGCCTCCCCCTGCTTCCCCCGTGACAAGTCACTCTCATTGAGAACAGATGCGTGTGACTCTGTACACGTGACACTCCCTCTCAGATTAGCTTCTGGAACTGATTTCTTTGGCTGCTTTGCTATTTCCTAACCCTGCTGCTGTAATCACATTTGATCTGGCATCAGAAAGTGGTCCCTGCCCCGAGACAGGGCCACAGTCCTGCAGACGAGGCTAAAATTCTGTCACTTGCAAAACTGTCCCCCATTCCAATCCCAATTCATGTCTTAGAGCAGAGGGAGGCGAGGGTCCAAAGGTGAAACGACCGTGACTGTTTTCTTTGTGCATGACCTTCTCCACCTCTGGGACCCACAGCCTACGAGGCTTCACAGGTGTGCATGGCCAGCTCCTGTGTAAGGACAGATCTGGGCACCTTTGAATAAGCCTCTTTGGCAGGTCCTGAGTCAGCCTGAAGCCGCAGTTGGCGCTGTCATGAAAGTAACCCTGAGTCAGCCTGAGAATTCACCGTGAGTGTGACTAATCTCAGTGGAGTATCACCTTAAAGCAATCGATAAGGGTATGGTTTTGTTTGTTTTGTTTTGTAACAGCTTCATTAAACTGTAGTTCACATAGCATACAATTCAGCCATCTAAAGTGTACAATTCAATGGTTTTTAGTATAGTCACAGACTTGTGCAATCATCTCCACAATCAATTTTAGAACATGTTCATCCCCCCTAACCCCTTAGCCATCACCCCCTAATTCTCCCTCCCCTCAGCCAGTGACAACCACTAGTCTTTTCTTTCTGGCTATAGATTTGCCTGTTCTGGACATTTCATATCAATGGAATCACATAATACGTGGCCTTTTGTGTCTGGTTTCTTTCCCATAGCTTAATGTTTTCAAGATTCATTCATGCCGTAGTCTGTCTCAGCACTTCATTCCTTTTTACGCTGAGTAACGTTCCATGGCGTGGATGGACCACATTTCGTTTATCCATTCATCAGTTGATGGACGTTTAGATCTTTATGCCGTTTGGCTATTATGAATATGCTGCTATGAATATTCATGTATGCAAGTTTTTTTTTTTTTTTTTTCTTTCAATTTTGAAGTGTAATTTCTCTAGATACAGAATTCTCAGTTCCTGGGATTCTTCTTTTGATACTTTAAATATTTCATTACACTTCCTTCTTGCTTGTATAGTTTCTGAAGAGAAGTCTGATGTAGTTCTTATCCTTGGTCCTCTACAGGTCAGGATTTTTGTTCCTCTGGCTACTTTCACGATTTTTCCTTTGTCTTTGATTTTCTGCAGTTTGAGTATGATATGCCTAGGAATAGGTTTTTTTTTTTTTTTTTTTTTGTATCTATCCTGCTTGGTGTTCTCTGAGATTCCTGGATCTGTGGTTTGGTGTCTTCCATTAGTTTGAGAACATTTGCAGTCATTATTACATTAAATATTTCTTCTGCTCCTTTCTTTCTCTTCTCTCCTAATATTTGTCCTGTGCATTTATTACACATTTTGTAATTATCCCATAGTTCTTGGATATTCTGTTCTGTTTTTTTCATTCTTTTTTCTCTTTGTATTTCAGTCTTAGACGTTTCTACTGACATTTCTTTTTTTTTTTTTTTTTCTGGTAAATATTATATATTCAATATGAAACAGGAGGAAAGGGGGCAGGGCACAACCTTTAAAAGAATTACATAGCCCAAGGACACAACATAAACTGATTAGAACAAAATAGGTCCAAGATGGCAGACGAGTCTACTTCCACTAGACCTTGAGCCTCAGTATACACTCATTGTAACACATCAGCAAGCTAAGCGACACACCCACAGGTGCCACGACAGTTCCAAGGATGACCATAAAGGTCAAAAAGTGGGCGGTGGCTCAATTCCTAGAAATCCCCACCCCTTCCCCAAAATAGCTGGAATACTCCTCCCACTCATCAGCGTATGAAATTACTCACCCCTATAAAACTAACAACCCCATACCCTGGTGCTGCCCTTGCCTTCTTTTTTTTTTTTTTTTTTTTTTTTTTATAGGTATACCTGGATTTAATTCTCACTTCTACCGCTTGGTAGCTGGATAGCCTTAGGCAAGTTTCATACCTCCCTGAAATTCACTTAATTCAGTCTGTAAAATGGCATAATAACTTATTATAGCATCCTTTTAGGAATTTTAAATCAGTTCTTGAGATAAAAGTACACAATATATAGACAAGTATGGATTCCTCAATAGATGTTTGACCTTTCATTTCTCCAGTATCCCACCCGCATCAAATAAAGAAAAATACTTTTTAAAATTTACGAATATTTCATTGTTGTAAAGTTAAAGCCATAAAAATAATCAAATGGCCTACTATCATACCGTTAGAAGAAAAAAAAAAAAGGTGTTCATGAGAGTTCCATATTAGAATACAAGTTTTCCTTAGGCACCTGTTTATGTATGCTATTCTGCTCTTTACAATAAATAATTAAATTTAAAAGACTTAATTCCTCACTTTTAAGACCTTATTAGTTTACAAATTACATATTGACCTATGCTAAATTTTATACCGACCCATGCTAATGAATTCAGTACAGAAAACAAAAAACACTGCACTCAAGCAAACTACATATATATATATATAACTTATATGAGAATTGCTACTCCAGCTTTCTTTTGGTTTCCATTTGCATGAAATACCTTTTTCCATCCCCTTACTTTCAGTCTGTATGTGTCTCTAGGTCTGAAGTGGGTCTCTTGTAGACAGCAAATATATGGGTCTTGTTTTTGTATCCATTCAGCCAATCTGTGTCTTTTGGTGGGAGCATTTAGTCCATTTACATTTAAGGTAATTTTCGATATGTGTGTTCCCATTCCCATTTTCTTAATTGTTTGGGGTTTGTTATTGTAGGTCTTTTCCTTCTTTTGTGTTTCTTGCCTAGAGAAGTTCCTTTAGCAGTTGTTGTAGAGCTGGTTTGGTGGTGCTGAACTCTCTCAGCTTTTGCTTGTCTGCAAAGGTTTTAATTTCTCCATCAAATCTGAATGAGATCCTTGCTGGGTAGAGTAATCTTGGTTGCAGGTTTTTCTCCTTCAACACTTTCAATATGTCCTGCCACTCCCTTCTGGCTTGCAGAGTTTCTGCTGAAAGATCAGCTGTTAACCTTATGGGGATTCCCTTGTGTGTTATTTGTTGTTTTTCCCTTGCTGCTTTTAATATGTTTTCTTTGTATTTAATTTTTGACAGTTTGATTAATATGTGTCTTGGCGTATTTCTCCTTGGATTTATCCTGTATGGGACTCTCTGTGCTTCCTGGACTTGATTAACTATTTCCTTTCCCATATTAGGGAAGTTTTCAACTATAATCTCTTCAAATATTTTCTCAGTCCCTTTCTTTTTCTCTTCTTCTTCTGGAACCCCTATAATTCGAATGTTGGTGCGTTTAATGTTGTCCCAGAGGTCTCTGAGACTGTCCTCAGTTCTTTTCATTCTTTTTTCTTTATTCTGCTCTGCAGTAGTTATTTCCACTATTTTATCTTCCAGGTCACTTATCCGTTCTTCTGCCTCAGTTATTCTGCTATTGATCCCATCTAGAGTACTTTTAATTTCATTTATTGTGTTGTTCATCGTTGCTTGTTTCATCTTTAGTTCTTCTAGGTCCTTGTTAACTGATTCTTGCATTTTGTCCATTCTATTGTCCATTCTATCTCCAAGATTTCGGATCAACCTTACTATCATTATTCTGAATTCTTTTTCCGGTAGACTGCCTATTTCCTCTTCATTTGTTAGGTCTGGTGGGTTTTTATCTTGCTCCTTCCTCTGCTGTGTGTTTTTCTGTCTTTTCATTTTGCTTATCTTACTGTGTTTGTGGTCTCCTTTTTTGCAGGCTGAAGGTTCGTAGTTCCTGTTGTTTTTTGTGTCTGTCCCCAGTGGCTAAGGTTGGTTCAGTGGGTTGTGTCGGCTTCCTGGTGGAGGGTACTAGTGCCTGTGTTCTGGTGGATGAGGCTTGTCTTTCTGGTGGGCAGGTCCACGTCTGGTGGTGTGCTTTGGGGTGTCTGTAGACTTATTATGATTTTGGGCAGCCTCTCTGCTAATGGGTGGGGTTGTGTTCCTGTCTTGCTAGTTGTTTGGCATAGGATGTCCAGCACTGTAGCTTGCTGGTCGTTGAGTGAAGCTGGGTGCTGGCGTTGAGATGGAGATCTCTCGGAGATTTTTGCTGTTTGATATTACGTGGAGCTGGGAGGTCTCTTGTGGACCAGTGTCCTGAAGTTGGCTCTCCCACCTCAGAGGCACAGCACTGACTCCTGGCTGCAGCACCAACTGCAAGTTTTTTAAATGTTGCTTTCCTTTTGAAATCACCAGCCAGAAGATGTACAAATGCCCTTAAGAGAGCCACACGCACTGTCTAGCCTGCAGCACTAAGAAAGCGTGGGTTATAAATCCTTCAATGGCTTGACACAGAGGTGGAGGTGACTGAAGCATCAAGGACCCTAGCAATGGTCCTCTTGTGGTCAAATATTTGCAAAAGTGAGATATTTAACTGCAATTAGTTAAACACGGCTTCTTTCCATTCAGGCTTTCCCTCCAACTCTCCTCCCCTCCTGTCAGGGGACATTACAGTGGCTGCAAACCATGTTTGGGGATCTGGTCAGGGGAAGATGAGTTGAGTTTGGTGGAGAATATTTATACAGCTTATGGTCAAGTCGGTATATGTGAACTTATTGTAGAAAAGTCTGCCGGAAATGCCTCCGCTGCTCCCACGTCTCCCACAGCGACGGTGGTGCGAGGTCAGAGAGCCTGCAGCCAAGTGTGGGGAAAAGAGCACTAGGAAACTGCCTGCTGGGCAGCTGGTTAATTTTTTTTTTTTTAATATTTATTCTTTTTTTTTTTTTTTGGCTGCGTCGGGTCTTAGATGCAGCACGCGGTCTCTTCATTGCAGCGCGAGGGCTTGTCTCTAGTTGTGGCGCGTGGGCTTAGTTGCCCCGCGGCATGTGGCATCTCAGTTCCCCGACCAGGGATCAAACCCGCATCCCCTGCATTGGAAGGCGGATTCTTCACCACCAGCAGGGAAGTCCTGCTGGTTAATTTTTTAATGCTGGGAATTCCCTGGCGGACCAGTGGTTAGGATGTAAAAATGTAAAAACCAGGGTTTTCCCTGATGGTCCAGTGGCTCGGACTCCATGTTCCCAGTGCAGGGGGCACGGGTTCAATCCCTGGTCGGAGAACTAAGATCCCGCATGCCGCATAGCCAAATAAATAAATAATTTTTAAATAAAATAAAAAAATTTTTTTTTCTGGATCGATTTTTTTTTTTGTCTGTTCCCCACTTTATGATGATTTCTTCTTGTCTCATGGAGGGTAGCAGAAACAGAGGTTGGTTTGGGTCCTGCTGTGCTGGAGGCACCTGTGAGAACATCTGAGCGGGAGGTCCAGTGGAGATCTGGAGGAGCTGATGTTCAAACAAGTTCAGGCGGGAGGGGTCCACGTGGAAGCTTATTAGCACCCAGAGAGGGAATGAGTCACCAAGGAGAGACACCGCAGAGTGAGAAGGGTGGTCCAGGCTTCCAGCCCCAGGAGGTGACCACAGAGGAGATGCAGGGCCCTCTGGGTTTAGCAACAAGGAAGCCATTGGGGACCTTGGCAGGAGCAGTTTCCGTGGCGAAGAGAGAAGTCAGGCTGAGGGCAAATACAGAGTTTGGCTGTGAAAGGGAGATGACAGGTGATGCTGTAGTGGGAGATACCCAAGGTGATCGGAGAGAAGGGTTTTCAAAGATGCTAAATGCTGGTGGGCAGGAGCCCATGGAGAAAATCGATTCAGTTAAAATGCAGAAGATGGAAAAAAGAACAAAACAATGCCATTTGCAGCAACATGGATGGACCTAGAGATTGTCATACTGAGTGAAGTAAGTCAGACAGAGACATATATCATATGACATCACTTACATGTAGACTCTAAAAAAGGGGTACAAATGAACTTATCTACAAAACAGAAGTAGAGTTACAGATGTAGAAAACAAAGTTATGGTTACCAGGGGGTAAGGGAGGGAGGGATAAACTGGGAGATTGGGATGGACATATACACACTACTCTATATAAAATAGATAACTAATAAGGACCTACTCTATATAGCACAGGGAACTCTACTCAATACTCTGTAATGACCTATATGGGAAAAGAATCTAAAAGTGAGTGGAGATATATATATATATCTGATTCACTTTGCTGTATACCTGAAACTAACACAACATTGTAAATCAACTATACTCCAATAAAAAAATTTTTAAAAAAGAAAATGAGCTATAAAGCTATGAAAAGACAATAACATAAAATAAATAAATAAAATGCAGAAGATGGAGATGGAAAACTGATCAGTGCTTGCCAAGGGTAGGAAGGAGGGCTGAATAGGTGAAGCACAGGGGATTTGTGGGGGGGGGTGAAACCGTTTTGTATGAAACTGTGATGGTGGACGTGTGACATTGCCCATTGTCAAGCCCCCAGCACAGAGTACCTTAATGGAGGCAAATTTTTAAAAACTCAGTTAGGAGGTTGAGGGATGACAGCATGGAATGCAGACTGTGAGAAGAGAATCTAACTGCGTTAGAAAAGTGACATAACCTCCCTGAAGGAGGTGGGTGAGAAGAGGTGCTGATCTAAAGTTACCTAAGCAACTTTGGGAATGAGTGGCAACCATAAGACTTTAGACAGGGTCTTCAGACAAAAGGGGCTGCACGTAGCACTGTGCTCTTGCTGATAGAGTCGTTTCTCATGGTAAACAGGCTAACAACCCTGAACCTCACGGATAAATAAACAAGTAAAGGGATGACGGGTGGTGGGAGCCTGGTCTCTCCCAGTCAGAGAGGGAAGTTACAGATAAGCCAAGGCGAGGCTAGAATGAACCACGTGGTACTGCTTTAGGGCTGGAGACGTCAGTAGGGACTCGTGTTTAGCTTATATCAATATAGATGCGTAAACACAGAAATCCTAAGTACGTGTCTATACACAGGTTTCTTATATTTACACATACATTTCCAGTTTTGTCCCTTGAGAGGGCTGGAAGCAACGACACCCACATAGCAGGGAGCACACACAGCACCCAGACCTGGATTCCTAAGCCCGTTCCTCAGTAACAGACACCAGGGCTCCTTGGAGAAGTGGCTGATTCTAGCCTGGGGGAGGAGCCTGGAGCACCTTGTAAAGCCAGGAAGGAAGTGCTCCCAAAACAAAGCCAACAAAAGAGCCCCCAGTGGCAAACGTTGGAACAATTTGAACAAAAAATAATGTATTTGATAACAACTCGAAGAATAAAGTAAATATCTATGAGTCTACACTGATACAAATAAATGATTGAATAAGCAAATAAATGGGGGAGAGAAATCTCCCGTACAGAAAATTCTAAATAATTGAAGTAAATATTGACCCTTCAGGGGATGGGATGAACTGGGGTACTGGGACTGACATATATACACAACTATGAATAAAACAGATAACTAATGAGGACCTCCTTATAGCACAAGGAACTCCACTCAGTGCTCTGTGGTGACCTAAATGGGAAGGAACTCCAAAATAGAGGGGAGATAGGTACACGTATAGCTGATTCACTTTGCTGTACAGCAGAAACTAACACAACATTGTAAAGCAACTATACTCCAATTAAAAAATATATATATCGACCCCCTCAAGGATGTGAAGCGTGACTCCCCACCCACTAAGTAGGGGCTGCACCTAGTGCCTTCTTCCAAGGAGCACAGTATGGAAGGAGGACAAGAAAGAACTTCACAGACATCACCTCAGTCAGCTGATATGTTGGCAGCAGACACCCTCGATATGACGTGACGAGAATTGCATTTTGCCTGTGTGGTCTTCCTCCCAAGAGCCCGTAAACACCAGTCTAGTCATGAGGAAAAAACAAAAACCACCACACAAACCCAGAACGAGGGATAGTCTACAGAAACACCTGACCCGCACTTCCCCAAACTGTCAAGATTATCAAAGACAAGGAAAGTCTGAGAAACTGTCACAGCCAAGAGCAGCCTAAGGTGACATGACAATGAAATGTCATGTGATGTTCTGGGTGGGATCCTGGAACAGAAGAAGGACATTAGGAAAAAACTAAGGAAATCTGAATAGAGTATGGACTTTAGTTAATAATAATGTATAACTGGGTGGGAGGGCTGTGTATGGGAACACTCTGTATACTTTCCTGTAAATCATAAACGATTCTAAACATAAAAGGTCTATTTGAAAACAAAGCCACAACGTATAAGAGGGGACCGGGATGGAGCTGGAGGGGCTGTGGGAGCTTTGGGCCCCACCCCCTTCCACCTCCCAGGAAGGAGGGGAGAAGGGATGGTGCCGTGTGCATGGGTCCCTGGCAGGAAGCCACGGGAGTTCAAGGCAGCAGCCCGTCATCTGTTTTCCCTTTGCAGACAAGCTGGCGTCTTTTAGGGGCCGGGAAGGGGGGGGGGGGAGTGGAGTCCGAGCAAAGAGGAGGTTTGCAGAGGCCATTGCTGGGAGAACACCCAGCGGAGGGCAGAGAGCTTGAATGTGCTGACGTCATCTACTAAACTATGGGATACGAGCATTTTGCCTCCCTACTCTTGGAAAAGAAAAAAACGCAACTATCTGTGACTCTCTCCCTTTTGCCACCTTAGGACATACCGACTGGGCTCTGGGGCTGGACGCTCAGAATTCTCTGCTCTGGGACAAAGTTCAGAGGTATTTTAGTCTCCAAAAAGAGTTGAATTGTCTGCAGCCGGGAGCTGAGGGAGTGGCAGGCAGGGAAAGGGCAGACTGAGGGCCGGCCTGTGTCCTTGGGGGCCCAAGTGGAACAACCACCTGGAGGATGTGGGGACCAGGTGGGACTGGGCCTCCCAGCTTCATCCAGAAGTGGGCAGCTAGGACGGAGGGCAGAGCAGCAGCGACCAATGAGGCCAGAAGTTCCGAGAGTCCTGCCCCAACGTCTCAATGGCCTGAGAGGACCCTCAGCATCTCCGAAGGTGGGAAAGCAGGACGGCGGAGCTGCAGTAAAGCCTGATAATGAATTTCCCTTCCGTACTGCATGACCCAGCCCCAGAGCAGATACACTTTGATTTAAAGAAAATTAAGTGTCCGGGGACTTCCCCGCTGGTCCAGTGGTTAAGAATCTACCTTCCAATGCAGGGGGCGTGGGTTCGATCCCTGGTCAGGGAACTAAGACCCCACATGCCGTTGGGCAACGAAGCCCACGCATCTCAACTATTGAGCCCAAGCGCTCTAGAGCCCACGCGCGAGAGAAGCCCGCACCACAAATAGAGAAGCCCACACGTCTGCAACAAAAAGCCTGTGCGCCACAGCAAAAGGTCCTGCATGCCAAAACTAAGACCCGATGCAGCCAAATAAAATAAATTAATTTTTTAAAAAAAGAATAAGTATGGCATGCTACCATTTAAAAAAAAGAAGAGGGCTTCCCTGGTGGCGCAGTGGTTGGGAGTCCGCCTGCCGATGCAGGGGACACGGGTTTGTGCCGCGGTCCGGGAAGATCCCACATGCCGCGGAGCGGCTGGGCCCGTGAGCCATGGCCACTAAGCCTGCGCATCCGGAGCTTGTGCTCTGCAACGGGAGAGGCCACAACAGTGAGAGGCCCGCGTACGGCAAAACAAACAAAAAAAAGAAGAAAATAAAGTGTCATGGAGTCAACTGTGTCCCCCCAAATTCATATGTTGAAGTTATTGTCGAACCCAAATCCATGCGCCTGACTAACAGTGGGACCAAACAAGCCAAAATGTCAGAGAGTTTGAAGCAAAGAAAGGTTTATTTTCAGGGCACCAAGGAGAAAGGGCAGTTCATGATTAAAAGACTCAAACTCTAATGGCTTATAGGCAAGGGTTTTTAAAGACAGAGTTAGGGGGTAGGTTGCCTGATCAGCTCATGCACCTTCTTCTGACTGGTTGGTGGTGAGGTGATAGGGAGATGTTTCCAGAATCTCAATCAGCAACCTCTGGGTCCAGCCAGTCTGGGGTCTAGTGCCTGCGATTAGCAGGCCGTCATCGTCCTCCACTAGGTGGGAGTCTTAGTTTCTGCAGAACAACTCAAAGGTGTGCATCAGATTGTTATCTCTGTCTCTTCAGGAGGAACTAGGAGTCCTGTTGTAACTGTATTGTTATGATCATTAACTGCTGGATCTGCTCTTTGAAACTCCGGGCGGGGAAGCCTAGGAGACTAAAGTCTTTTTTCTACAAAAAAGAAACGGGACACAGATGGGCTGTTGTACCCAATAGGACCCCGGAGGGTCCTGCTTACTTTCAATCCCCATTTTCTTAGATACTCCTCAATCCTGAGGGTAACAGGGGACAGGATGAGAAAGAGAATAAAGTTTTGGAAAAAGAGGTTAATCATAAACTTGGCAGGAGAACTCGGTTTGAGATGGACTCAGTTTTAGAAGTCCTAACTCCTAGGACCTCCGAATGTGACTGTATTTGCAGTCAGGGCCTTTAAAGATGTGATTAAGATTGAGTGAGGTCATACGGATGGGCTCTCATCCAATGGGACTGGTGTCTTCCTAAGAAGAGAGGGAGACACCAGGGAGGGAAAACCAGGTGAGGGAGGACACAGGGAGATGGCGGCTGTCTGCAAGCCAAGGAGAGAGGCCTCAGGAGAAACCAAACTTCCGGCACCTTGATCTTGGACTTCCAGCCTTCAGAACTATGAGAAAATTAATTTCTGTGGTTGAAGCCACCCAGTCTGGTATTTTGTTCAGGCAGCCCAAGCAGACTAAGACATTAGGTAACCTGACATTTGAGAAGAGGGAGTGGCATTGACACCCACTTGGAGGGGAGGGGTGAATTCCTGAGTAGAGTGGGTGGGTTCCTGGGTGGCTGGCCAGGGGGCAGTCTCCTGATGCCCTGAGTCTCATCATGCTGGCATTAACCTTCATTCTCCAGAAGCGTGTGGGTTTCCAGGGGGCCATGACCACCACGTCCTCTTTCAGGCCTTGACATTGGTGCAACCTGGATCTGGGAATGGTCTCCACGTGAGACCGAGTGATCTTTGTGCTCACTCACTCCATCCAGTCCTTCGTCTGTCCTTCGATATGCAAGGAATGCTCAGTAGTGGGGCGTTTTACTGGGTGCGGCAGCATCATGAACTCCTTTATCGCCAATATCCCAACCCAAGGCTCAGTGAACCTTCTGCAAAGTGCCAAAGAGTAACTTCAGCTTTGCAGCCATCCCATCTATGTCTCTATTACATGGCTCTGCCTTCGTAGGGAAAGCACACAAGCAATATGTAAATGAATGGGCATGGCTGTGCCCCACCAAAACTTTAAGAACACAGAAATTTAAATTTCTATAGTTTTCACCTGTCACGAAATATGATTCTTCTGGTGCTTCTTTCCCAATCCTTAAAAAATGTAAAAACCAGGGCTTTCCCTGATGATCCAGTGGTTCGGACTCCACGTTCCCAGTGCAGGGGGCACGGGTTCAATCCCTGGTCAGGGAACTAAGATCCCACATGGCATGACCAAAAAATTTATTTATTTCTTAATAAATTTTAAAAAATAGTAAAAATGTAAAAACCATTCTTAGCTTCCGAGACATACAAAAACAGACCTACAGGCTATAGTTTGAGGACCCTTATTCTAATTAAAAAAAAATTCATCGAGCCAGATGTATAATAAGATGACCCCGAGTCTAACTGATTCATCAGGGTTCCTCTGTTTCAGTCCTTGTTGACGGATATGATTCTTGATGTCATATCTGAGCTACAAAAATCAAAGCTAAGATGGGGCTGTTTCTATGATTCACAATCGCCAAGACATGGAAACAACCTAAATGTCCATCGACAGATGAATGGATAAAGAACGTGTGACCTATAGATACAATGGAAAACTACTCAGCCGTAAAAAAGAATGAAATAATGTCACTTGCAGCAACATGGATGCAACTAGAGATTATCACACAAAGTGAAGTAAGTCAGAAAGAGAAAAACAAATACTATATGATATCACTTATATGTGGAATCTAAAATATGACACAAATGAACTTGTCTACAAAACAGAAACAGACTCACAGACATAGAGAACAGACTTGTGGTTGCCAAGGAGGGAGGACAAGGGAGGGATGGATTGGTAGTTTGGGATTAGCAGATGCAAACTATTATGCAGAGAATGGATAAACAACAAGGTCCTACTGTATAGCACAGGGAACTATATTCAATAGCCTTTGATAAACCATAATGGAAAAGAATACTAAAAACAGAATGTGTGTGTGTATATATATATATACATATATACATATAAAAGAATCACTTTGCTGTACAGCAGAAACTAACACAACATTGTAAATCAACCATACGTCAGTTAAAAAAGAAAAAGATGGCGGGACTTCCCTAGCAGTCCAGTGGTTAGATCTCTGCGCTTCCACTGCAGGGAACACCGGTCGGGGAAGTAGGATCCCACATGCTGCACGACATGGCCAAAAAAAAAAGAAAGTAAGAAAAAAAAAAAAGATAGGAGTGTTTCTGCAGGATAGGTACCCCCACCTCCGGCTCCTCCTGGGAAGCTGATTCTGGAATGAAAACATTCACTTAAATTCACTTTCCCAGTTTACTCCTCACTCAAGACCTGTGACTTGTGACCAATCTGATTCTAAAATTCTGCAGATGGAAATGTGATCCATGACTGTGGGGTCCCCTGTGAGGGCACAGATGGGGCCAAGTCCCTGCACGGTGTCCCTAACAACCAGGGTTGAAGTGCTGGCTCTGCTCCTCTGTTGGAAGACTGGCCTGGCCCTGTGGTTGCCTAAGAAATGCTGGCAACCCCAGGCTTATCCTAGAGCATCAGCTGAGCCCCCCTATCCTCCCCCAGGGGAAGGCCTTTGGAGAGAGAGGGCAGAGCCGGAGGAAGGAAACATCTCCAACCTCACAGTACAGCAAGTTCCCGGGACCACTGCCAGGACCAGCTGGTCTCCCAGGGATGGACAAACAGAGAAGGAAAGGAAGCAGCAGCGAGTTGGCCAGTGCATGCCCCAAACCAAGAGACACATTTAAAACCTCACTCTATGCATAAACAACGAGGCCCTACTGGATAGCACAGAGAATGATATTCAATATCCAGTGATAAACCATAATGGAAAAGAATGTATATATATATGTACATACGTATAACTGAATCATTTTACCGTACAGCAGAAATTAACACAACATTGTAAATCAACTATACTTCAATAAGATAAATTCAAAAAACCTCACTCTACACTGAACGGGAGGTGAATCTCACCTCAATTTAAAACAAAGACAAAAACATAGATATCCACACTTTCAAGGGAGACCTGGTCTCAAATTCACAGACTGTTTTAAAGAATTAAGTGTTATTATATTCACAGACACAGGGTTACTGAAACTAAGTTGACCAACTTTTCCATAGCAAGACTCACCCTTGACAAGGGGATGAGAGGGAGGTCTGGGCGGGGCAGTACCTTTCACCACTCTGTTATCTACTCACTTCACGTGTACTTCCTGGGCTGGCCACCGGCTGGGCAGTCAACGCTAAGGCAGGAAAGACAAATGTAAACAAATGGGACATCTGGCTGAGGTGTCCTAGGGGTGCAGAGGGGAAGGATGCTTGGGTCGGGGAGAAGGTAAACCTACAGCAGGGAAAGGAGAAAGAGTCCCAGGCTGAGGGCACAGCATATACAAAGGCATGGGGGCATGAAAGAGTGTCACGCGGCAGAAGAATCTGGGAACACTCCCGGGGTAGACTGTGCTTTTTTCTTTGGCCTAGATGCAGGGCACGCAGGATCTTAGTTCCCCCAGCAGGGATCGAACCCGCGTCCCCTGCGGTGGAAGCACAGAGTCTTAACCACTGGACGGCCAGGGAAGTCCTGATTGTGCTTTGAAATGGTGGTTTTGAGTTCACACTCAGCTTGCGCCTTAGGATGGAAATCCTGCAGAGCCATGGTTGAGGGCGTAGGCCTTCTGCTAGACGCCCCCAACCCTGCTCCCTGGACTATTTAACTTAATGGATTAAGTGTTTTCAGGCATCCGCCTGCATCCCCTCAGCCAGCCCCAGAGTCATGGCGGACACCTCCCAGGCAAGCCCCAGTGGCTTCCCGAATCCTCCACGAGGACATGCCCGGGCCGGGGACACACACGGTCGGAGGGAACCAGGAGCTGGTCGCCCAGGAGCAAATCTGAGGGAGAGACGCCCAGCCCCCAGCCCCCTCGGGGACGTCCTGAGCTGCGTCCACTCCGCCTCCCTGGGGCCCCGTGGGGTCTGGCTCCACATCCCCGCGGTGGTAACAGCTCGTTGGCACCTGCTTACCCTCCCTCCCTCCACTCACCACCCTGCCCAGCCTGGGACCATGTGCCCCACCAGCTGCCCACAGCCGGGCTTTCTCACAGGCCCTGGGGTCTTTCTGGGTCACCAAGGCGGTATAACTTCAAAACCCAGACTCACATGAAGGCGGGCCTGTGGGCACAAATTGTCTTTTTAAAAAAATAAGTTTATTTACTTATTTATTTTTAGCTACATTGGGTCTTCGTTGCTGCACGCAGGCTTTTCTCTAGTTGCGGTGAGCAGGTGCTACTCTTCGTTGCGGTGCGCGGGCTTCTCATTGCGGTGGCTTCTCTCGTTGTGGAGCACGGGCTCTAGGTGTGCGGGCTTCAGTAGGTGTGGCACGTGGGCTCAGGAGTTGTGGCTTGCAGGCTCTAGAGTGCAGGCTCAGTAATTGTGGCTCGAGGGCTCAGTAGTGTGGCTCACGGGCTCTAGAGCGCAGGCTCAGTAGTTGTGGCTCGCGGGCTCAGTAGTTGTGGGGCACGGGCTTAGTTGCTCCTCAGCATCTTAGTTCCCTGACCAGGGCTCGAACCCTTGTCCCCTGCATTGTCAGGTGGATTCTTAACGACTGCACCACCAGGGAAGTCCACAAATTTTCAGAGGAGCTTCTTTTTGCTTTCCTCCTGAGTCCAGATGGACAGACACGTTTCTTCACCTGTCTTTGCTGGCAGTTATGTTAAAATCCACCTTCACAGAAGCTCTGGGCCCTGGAGGGGCCCCTGCACCCTTATTCCTTCAGTCTCCTCATGCCAAACATCCTGGCTACAAAGTTCAGCCAACAACTGAAGGGTAGTCGTGATTCCCTCTCCATAGACCCCCTGGAATAATTTCTCGAAGTTTTATGGGAGACAATATGGCAGTTCCTCAAATAATTAAAAATAGAACAACCACATGATCCAGCAATTCCACTTCTGTGGAATACCCAAAAGAACTGAAAGCTGTCTGCAATCCTAAACAGACATTTATTTATACACCCACATTCAGAACAGTCTTATTCACAAAAGCCAAAAGGTGGAAGCAACCCAGGTGACGCATAATGGGTAAATAAAGTATGGTACCATATTGTTCAGCCTTAAAAAGGAAGGACTGGGACTGCCCTGGGGGTCCAGTGGTAAAGAATCCACCTTCCAATGCAGGGGACACCGGTTCGATCCCTGGTCAGGGAACTAAGATCTCACATGCCATGGGGCAACTAAGTCCGCACACCACAACTACAGAGCTCGCACCACAACTAGAGCCCGCGTGCCTCCAACTACAGAGCCCACGCGCTCTGGAGCCCACGCTACAACTAGAGAGAGAAAACCCAAACGCCAGAACTAGAGAGAAGGCCGCGTGCCACAATGAAAGATCCTGCGTGCCACAACTAAGACCCGACGCAGCCTAAAATAAATAAATAAATCTTTAAAAAAAAAAAAAAAAAGGAAGGACCGACAAAAACAACATGGACAAACCCTGAGGACATGATGCTGAGTGAAATAAGCCAGTCAGAAGAAGACAAATAGTGTAGGATTCCACGTATAGGAAGGACTTCGAGCAGTCAAATCCATAGACAGAAAGTAGAAGGGTGGTTGCCAGCGGCTCTGGGAGGAATGGAAAGATAATGTTTAGAGGGGACAGAATTTCTGTTTGGGAGGATGAAATAGTTCTAGAGATGGATGGGGGCGATGGTTGTACAACAAGGTGAATGTATTTAACGCCACTGAACTGTATTCTTGAAAAAGGTTAAAATGGTAAATCGTGTGATGTCTATATTACTACAATTAAAAATAAACACAGAGAATAACTTGGTTTTGTGTTCTAAACATTATCCTTTGTGTCTCGTCTTGGATTTGGAGGAGTTTTGTAGCAAAGGGTGTTTTGGGGACCTCAAATCAGCCGTATTTCCAGAAACAGAGGCTCTGGGACCAAGGAGTGACGGGCCTTGAGGGTCCCGCGGCGTCCCTGTCACCATCCCCTTTACAAACTTGTAAACACGGTTGGTTTGCTTTGCGAGCCTGTTCCTCCCTGGCTGTGTGATTCAGCCATGTCTGCACTGCTACAGACTTACGGGGCTTGAATCGGTGAAGTTTCGGCACGTGAACTAGGATGTATTCAGAACGTAAGTTGCTGCAAACCAATCCCCAGACTCGGGGGGAGGGGGTGGGGGGTGGGGTAAAAACAGGTCCTGAAGGTTGGAGTCCATGTCTGTGCACACAGCCTGCCTGGCCTGGTGAGGACCTACCTCTCCATCCCCTGGCATCTCCCCTCCCCTGCTCACCAGCCCCCAGCCACATAGGCCTCCTTCTTCCAGCTTCTCACACAATCCAAGCTCACTCCCACCTCAGGGCCTTTGCATCTGCTATATCGCTGGTGGGGACACTCACCCCAGGTCCTTACATGTCTAGCTCCTTTGCATCTTCCACATCTAGCCTAATGCCACTTCTGCAGACAGGCCTTCCCTGACCACCCTCTCCAAAGGAAATGTTAGATACTTAAAGCATTTACCATCACAGTGTTCCACTTACTTCCTTCGTGGCATTGGACACGAGGTTATAGTTTATTGTACCATTTGTTCCTTTGTTTATTGATGGTCTTGCCTAATGGAATTTGAGCTCCATGATGGGTGGGGACCACTTCTTGTTCTTACCTGAGTCCC
This sequence comes from Orcinus orca, assembly GCF_937001465.1. NCBI lineage: Eukaryota > Metazoa > Chordata > Mammalia > Artiodactyla > Delphinidae > Orcinus > Orcinus orca. Next base: position 205,528,608 of record NC_064559.1, on the reverse strand, counting down.
TAGCGCTCAGATCAGAAGGAATTCAGCTAGAAGCTGTGAAAAAAGAAAAAAAAATCAGACTTTTCATGATTCAGTGACTCCATTAAGTCCTGAACTGATTCCAGGCCTAGAAAGCAACACGTGGGTGGCGATGTCCTTCTGATGGAGACCATCCAGTGGGGCAGGTGAGGTGGGCTGGGGAGGATGGGCTGAGGAATCAGTAGACGGGCTTTGTCAATGTTCATCCCCACCTGCCTATTCAATCCCCATCTGGAAGTGTCAAGTAGGTGGATATTCCAGAACAAATCTAGGGAAAGGGTGGAGCTGCAGATAGAAATTGGGAGTCAACACGAATGTCATATGGATGGTTTTTTAAGTCTTGGAACTTGATGACGTCACCTAGAGAGAGGGTTTGGCCCCCAATCACAACATTGGGTGGCTTGGCTGTCTTTGAGCGGTAGGGACCACATTTAAAACACTCTGTCAACCACCCAGCACGTAGCCCTCAGTGACGGGCATCGGGATCCCATGGAATCGGGAATGATAAGACTCAGGTCTCCTGTTATTTCTGTCCCTTACAATCTGTAGAGCTATCGAGATGCAACGTCTCTAAGCCTCAGTTTCCCCATCTGTAAAATTACTGTGGGGCACATGACTTACTTTATTTATCAATAATCCAACTACACTCCCCCAGTGCCCTCGCATGCTGGTGTTGGGAACGACCTGTCCCTGTCCTGGACCCCACAGTTTAGTGGGAGAGCTACAAGGAAGGAGTGGGCTGAGTCCCAAGGAAGCAGGAGGGACCACTTCTAACTCTGAGAGAGGGTGTGTGTTGGGGAGATTCTGAACACCCCGATGAAGTAAGCATTTTAAGCATCTTTTTATAAAAGAGGAAAGTCAGGTTCACTGCAGGTCACACAGCCCGTAAGTGGCAGAGCACACAGTGACATGCTCGGCTATCATTAGCTTTGATGCTCATGGCCATGGCCATGGCAGCCAAAGCCCTCTGGTAATGAGAACCCAGCTTGTCTTCTTTCCCTACCCCTGCCTTCCTCTCCCTTCACTAGTAATAGATTTACAAATCAGCACAAAGAGGGGTGATCGATGGCAAGGTGGCTTACAGATCAGGGAGAAGGAATAACTATGCATTCCCCTGAGAGCCCCTAATCCAGTCCTGGGAGGTTGGAACATAGAGTCTGGAGCCCAACCACACTGGTTCAAAGCCTCTGTGCCTCAGTGTCCTCATCTGTAAAATAGGGACAAGAATAACATTCTCCCCTCACGGGGTTGTTGGGACAGCTGAGTGAGTTAATACAGGCACAGGTGCTCTATAAAGGCTACTAGGATTCTGGCTCCCTTTTGTACACCTGCCCCCTCCCTTGACCTGGGCCCAGGGTAACAGCAGCCCAGCTCTGCCCCACTTAGACTGGGGGGCTGCCAGGCCTGCAACCAGAGCCAGCTCCCCCTGGGAGGACAGCAAACATGGGATAATTGCCAAGAGCTAATGAAGCCTTCAAACCCTGGTGCCCTGGTTCCCCCTCCCTGGGCCAGGCAGCCCAGGAAAGAAGCCCATTGAGAAGTCAGCCATCAGAGCCTGAAGGACAGACCCAGGACACACAGGCACCTGTGCCCTCCTGCACGTCTGCAGGGACTCACCGGGACTCCACCCCTTCTCTCATGTCCCCTGTCTACCAACTCCCCTGTGGTCCTACAGAAAGCCAGAGAGAGCTGTGATTTCCCCCAGTTCTGTCAGGTACAACTGAGTTGAAGCTGCCCCAAGAAAAAGAGCCCTTCTCCACCCAGCTTCCCCGAGGCAGATCCTCAGTGCCTTTCTCCTGTTTTGCTTACACGGGTGGGTGGTTTTCGGAGCAGGGTGAAGGGGAACACTGGGGTCGTCACTGGGCTCTGACATCCGCCATCATCAGCGTTGGAGGTGGCACGAGCACCCTGGCTCTAGGCCATCTACGTTGGGCCCACAATTTTTTTTTTTTTTTTTTTTGGCCCTGCTGCGCGGCTTGCGGGATCTTAGTTCCCCGACCAGGGATCGAACCCCGGGGCCACAGCAATGAAAGTGCTGAGTCCTAACCACTGGACCGCCAGGGAAGTCCCTGGGCCCCCACTTTAAAATCATAACTGGTTCAGGCTAGGCCAGGAGAGCCCAGCGTGACAGTCATCAAGTTGGAGGAAGGAGGTAGAGGAAGCCATGCTCCCGCCAGCCGAAGGCTGTAACAGGAGTGCCCCCCACTCCATTATACGTGGGCTCAGAAAACCAGCTGTCTGCCACAGGGACCACGGTCTGTATCCCCACCTCACAGCCATCCTTTACATGGTCTGTCATCTAAATAAATGCACAGCCCTTTCCTCCGCTCCCTATGTCCTGACCCTGCTCTAGGCTACCACTCTTTTCTTTTCTGCACCATCCAAACATCTCTCTGATTCTAATCTTCCACCAACCAATTCTTTGACCACACAGCAGCCAGAAGCATCTTCTTCAGACGTCTTCTCAGGTCGTACCACTGCCCTTTTGAAACCACCACCCTTCAGTGGCTTCCCATTCCCCCCAGGATAAAGTGCAAAATCCTGGGCTTTATTGGTCTGACCTGGCTGCCCTCTCTCCCTGCCATTCTCCAGCCCCATGGGACTTGTTTTCTCTCCAGGCCTCAGGCCCTTTGCCCCTGCTGCTCTTCCTCCATGGGCCATTCTCCCCCCTCCTTTTAACCTGGTTCATTCCAGGTCAGTCTTCAGGTCTCCAAGAGACTGAAGCCCCAGGCATGCAGGACCCTATAAAATTCATCCACTAAGGATGCCGTGTGCCAGGCTCAGGTTTGCAACAGAGAAGTGGGCAAATCAGTATTTGTTGCATGAATGCATGAACGAATGAATGAGAAGTGTCTGCCCTGTTTCTCTCTCCTGCTCAGCCCCAACCGCCTCAGTGGTTGGAAGCTGCTTTGGGTCTAGACACCGTTGCCTCTCCCTGTGGGATGGCTGCATCCACGCTGATGCTCCTGGCCCAGCATCCCTCAGAGGTCAGCACAGTCAGCACTGGGTACCGGGTTGAGGAGAGCAAGGGGCCTATCCCCAGTTCAAGGCCCCACCTTGTGGACAAAAACCCAGACCCCGCTTCTCAAAGTCTCTCACCCAACAGCCTTGCCAACTTGCCCTCCCCAGTCAGTGTAGCTTAAACCCATATCAAGGGGCTGGGGAGCCAAAAAGCATGATAATAATGAGACTTATGTTTACTGGCAGTTTCTCTGGCCAAGGCACAATTAGCTTATGTAATCCTCTCCACAACCCCGAGAGGCAAGCACCGTTAGTATCTATCTCCTCTTTAGAGTAGGGGAACAGATGCTCAGAGAGGTTAAGTGACTTGCCCAAAGTTCTGGAACTTGAACCCACATGGCCTGACTCTAGGTGGGTATGGTTAACCTTTGCCACCACTTGGTGGTAAAGCACTCCCATTCTGCAGGCAGGGTAGCTTGCTTAACCTCCCCTAAGCTGAGTTTGCTCAGCTGCAAAATGGGTATAATAAGAGGTCGTGGCTTGTTGGGAGGATTAAATGAGATAGCACTGGACCTGGCTAGCGGGAATGCTCTTGCCATTGTCTCAGGGCTCTGTGACCTCAGGCAAAGTCCTCAGCCTGGCTGCCCTGGTGGGATAATACCCACCTCCCAGGCTTGATGGGAGGATGAAGTGAACCACTCCTCCACAATCCCTCATCCACCATCCTAAAATGCAGAAAGCCCCGCAAATTGGAAGCTAACTCCCTCGGCAGCAGAACCTGACCTGGAGCCACCTCATGTGGCGGCGAACTCTGACCTTGCTGGATCCTGAAGCTGTTTACACGGTGTTTTTTAATCCCACACGGTGTGACTATCCAGAACTGTTCTGTGCTTGAGGATGGAGTGCTGCCCTGGGCCTGGGGTGTCATCTAGCATGCAGTGTATGCACCGTCCAGTGTTTCTAAAATCATCAGAATAGCTCTGACTTGTGACACACACCCCAGCGTTTTGGATAAGGGGTTGTGTTTATAGCATCCTCTGCACAAGGCTGGCATATAGCAGGTGATCAGTAAATAACCGTTCTCTCTTCTTTTAGGGTTACACACGTCCTTAACCCTTCTCTCCAGCCTTCTCTGCTCTTTTAAATTGGAAATGACAGTTCTTGTGCATTTCAATGGATGCAAATAGATACCTGGTGAGAATCCTGGTCATAACTACTGTGTATTCAGTATTGATCATGGGTAGGGCTCTAAGCTCTTCATGTGTCCTACCTCAGACCACGTAGCTGGGTGGTTAAGCACATTCCCTTTGTTCAAATCCCAGCTCTGTCACTTATTAGCAAGGCCTGCTGTGTGATGACCTCCCCCCACCCCATGACATAATAAATGGGGATACAGTCATAGTTCCAACTGAAAGTGTCCTAGAAGGACTTAGGACAGCATGTAGCACATACTCAGTGTCAGCAGAATTATTATTATTAATCTTCACTTTGAAGTACATACCATAACTACCCTGGTTGAACAAGTCGGGTGACTGAGGCATGGGAAGACTGAGTAACTTGGCAGTTGGGTGACACAGTGCTATATTCCACTGCCTCTCAGAAGTCAGGACAAAGGGAGGAGTGGGAGGGAGGGAGGAGGGAAGAAAAAGGGCATTATCCACCCCGGCAGCGCCTGCCCAGCCGGACAGACTGTCCAGTCAAGTCCCAAGCTTTATTCAAAATATAGCAGAAGCACAAGTCTGGGCCTCCGAGAATTTACATTTTACCGAAGGTGCTTTCCTTCTAAGAAACGGTCAGGAAAACGTGGGGTCGGGAATAACGAGCTCACAAAACATTTGGAAAAACAGGTTCCAGCCTGTGGACAAGGAGAGGGAGACCCACTGGCAGAGGCTTATCCTTGCAGGAGCCAGAACAACACAACCTTTCATTAATGAGAAGGCTTGGCCTGCAGAGCCTCATTAGGACTGTAACCAGAAACCCGGCTCAGGCTGAGTCTGGTAAAGAGAAAGGAAAGGAGGGAGAGAGGCTGCTGGCCTGTGTCCTTTGCCCCCAGTCACACCACCTGCCCCTGCTTCCCTCCAGCCCCCAGGCAGGCACAGGCCTTTCAGCATCTCCTGAGATGTGGGGACCCCTCAGGAGAAACTTGTCCCTGACCCAGCCTTAGACTCTGCGAACCTGAAATGCTCCTTACGAATCTCCGCAAAGAAATGAAATCTCAGGCCCTGGGGGTGGGAGATGGGTAGTGGGATGTTTTCCCAATAGTGTCCCTTTTGCAGAAAAACAAGGATTAAAGAAGCAATTAAAGGTCTGACAGCCAGCTGTCAGAAGAAGAAAGCAAAAAGAAACTGGTAACAGGTCAGCAGGAAGGCTCAGGACCTTCAAAACCAAAACCTCAGGTTTGGTTACCAAAAACCCAAGCAAGTCTCTCCTCCAGACCCCACCAAGTCTGGGAGCCGTCCACGTCTGAAACTAAGCAATGCCTAAGTGGATCTCCGGGTGTAACTATCTGTCTGTGTCCTTCCACATTTCTAAACTTGATATGATGTACACATATGCAGTTATGTAGTCTGCCTTACTTTTTTCTTTTTAATGAATATTATTGAGATATAATTTACATACAATAAAATGCACCCATTTTAAGAGTAAGTTTTAATGAGTTTTGACAAGTGTGTATACCCTGACCAGAATACAGAACACTTTCATCACCCCAAGAAGTTCCTCTGGCCTCTTTGTAGTTAATCCCCTTCCCAGCCCCAGGCTCAGCCCGAGCCCCAGGCACCTACTGATATGTTCTCTGTCACTGTAGATTAGTTTTGCCTTTTCTAGAATTTCATACATAGAATCGGGTACTCCTTTATGTCCGGCTTCTTTGTTGTTATTGTTGGGGTTTTCTGATACTATTGTAAGACAAATATTTTTAAACTTCATATTCACACTGTTTGCAGCTAGCAAAAGAAGTATTTCTTTTTTTGTATATTGACCTTGTCTCCTTTGAGCTTGCTAAATTTACTAATTAGTTCTAGCAATTGTTATATAGATTCCTTAGGATTTCCTAGTAAACTATTACATCACCTATGACTAAAGACAGTTATGATTCTTCCTTTCCAATCTTTATGCTTTTTATTTCTTTTTCTTGCCTCATTGCACTGACTACGACCTCTAGTACCATGTTGAATAAATGGCAAGAGCAGACATCTTTCCTTGTTGCCAATCTTAGGGGGGCAGGCATGCAGTCTTATGCCATTAATTATGATGTCAGCTGTAGGTTTATTGTGACACCCTTCAGCAAGTAGAGGAATTCCTTGCTCCAGTTTGCTAAGAACTCTTTTCAGGAATGGGTATCCTGTTTTGTCAAATGCTTTTTCTGCACAGAGTCGATACTCAATAAAAATGTCTTGAATGAATGAATGAATCAGATAGCTTCCTTGACATGGGGATCAAACAATATATGCTTTTCAACATTTTGTCAGAAATGTCCAGACTTCCCTCTGAAAATGTCCCAGTCTTCTCTCCCACCAATACATACGTCAGGGAATGAATGCTGGTCCAGCTCATTGCCACACGGCACAGCAACATGGCCTGGTTACCACAGCCACAGTCCCTCGGCTGAGCCGCGAGGGAGAGGAGAAAAAAGCACTCCATTTCCCCAGGCAAGCAGGGGGAAGCTTCACAGAGAAGGTGACTTCTGAGCTGGTCTCAGAAAAGGTCCAGAGGAGTCTGGCCTATGGAGGAAGGGGACATCCTAAGCAACAGCATGTTCCAAGGCAGGGAGGCATGAAAGATTGTTGCATCAGCCACTAACTAGATGTGTGACCTTGGGCAATTCTATCCTGCTTATCCATAAAAAGGGAAGGAAAACAACAGGGCTGCCAAAGAGTGTGAGTATCCAATGAGATAAATACATGAAAGACCTTGCAAAAACTCTTAACATGAAGGCAGCATTACTATTAACAAGGGGATGGGGAAGCCTGTTTATGTGTCCAGCACAGCCTAGACTGACAGTCCTTAGGGAAAGAAGGACGGGGCAGGGTGCTGCTGTGGTGTGAGAAGCCTGGGTCCCAGTCTCAGACACCTCTACGGGAGCACAGCCAAGATGGAGGGCTGTGCTCCAAGGATGGAATCTCCTTGGGTTTAGAATCCCACCCGGATGGGAACAGCTCCCTCCTGGTTAATAGGGTTGCATTACTCTCTCCTGTTTCTACTCATGCCTCATAAATCGTCTTCAGCTAAAACCAGCACTGACTTTCTGAGCAACTGAATCAAGGGATTTGGGAGATCCAGGAAGCATGAAGAAAAACCTTTCTTTTTTCCCTGCCTCCCTCATTTCCTTCCTTCCTTCTTTTTCCCCAAATATGGAGCACTAGTATGGCTTTCCCCCTTCCCAGGGGCAGTAATGGCTTTAATATACAGCATTCACTGTGTTTGTATTTTGGGTGACTGCTCCTAAGAGCTGTTTTTAAAGAGTCCTCCCAGCAATCAAATACCTAGCTCCTGTGTTTGCACACAATTTCCCTTCTGCTCAAGCTCTTGTTGTGTTTACACACAGGACATCTAGCAGCTTGGTCTGGTCAAGGTACTGCTTTTAGCAGCTCTGGGAGACTGAAGACAAAGTGTTGGTATATTCTGTACCTGGTGCCTCTGGAGAGGGGTGAGAGTGGAGGCCGACAGACTCAAGGGTTGGCCTGTGAGAGCAGGTAGAAGAGTTTTGTTACAAGAGACATGAGGACTTGAAACCAGCAGCACCAGTGGAAGGAGCACAGAGAGGGGGATACTTTGGGAGAATTCCAGGAAACAGAAGTGCCAGGTGGACTGGGGGTGGGGGGGTAGGGGAGAGATAGAAGAGTCCAAAGTAACAGGAAAGTTTCTGGCGTTGGTGACTGTGCAGATGGTGGTGTCACCATCTTCCAGGACAGGAAATACAAGAAGCAGACAGGTTTGGGGGAGGGGAAGAATTAAGTCACGAGTTCTGTTCAGGACATTTATTCATTCGTTTCTTGGGCATTGCTAGTGGGAGATACCTTGTCAGGAAAAACCGTGAACAAAAGAAACAAAGTCCCTGCAATCCTGAAGCTTACACTCCAGGGGCGGAAGGACAGTTTACACAAATAAAACAACAAAGTAACTGCAGAAGCCTATGTGAGGAAATTAAGCAGAGTCGTGTGGTTGAGTGTGCTGCAAGGGGGGCCAAGGAAGGCCTGTGTGTCCAGACTTGGAGTTAAGAAGTTGCCAGGCTGAGTTTGACGGTGACCCAAGGACATACAAACAGAGAAGCAGCTCGGATACAGAAGCTCAGAAATCTGGGCTGGAGATGATCAGAAAAGAGGCCAAAAACCGTATCGCAGCATATAATGCTATTTCTAGAAAAATCAAAGATACACAAAATGATACCACGGGTACACTGGGGGTTAAGGCTATTTGGATCTTGTTTTTCCCCTAAACTGGGCGATGAATACAGAGCTGTGAGATGTCATATGTAATTTATATACTTTTTTACACAGCGTATCACAAAGTAAACTTGACTAAAAAAAGGAAAAAAGGCCAGGCGCAGGGTCTCACAACGCTCAACGAAGACCCCGTTTCTGTACCTCCCTCATCAGGGACTAGGCAGCCTTGGCCGGTTCTCGCTTCACGCGCATTGGCTCAGGCAGTCTCCCCGCCCATGTCCGCCCGCCAGCCAATGGGCATGCGGGATCCGGGTCCACACCCCCGCCGCGCACAGCCCCGGGCCCGCGCCGCCGAGTGACGTCACGGCCCGGCCCCCGCACGTGACAGTGGCGCGCCGGGCTCCCGCTGGCCGTTGGGCTCCCGCTGACTGCCGGGCTCGCGCCGCAGAGGCAGGTGAGGCGCCTGTGGCCACGCGGCAGAGGGCGCGGGCCGAGGGAACCAGTCGTGGGGGCGCGCGCGCATGGAGGCGGTGCCGGCGGCCGCCTGAGGACAACCGGGAGAGCGGAGAGGCCACCTCGTGCATCCGTCAAGCCGCCTCGAGCCCGCGGCACCCGGCGGCTCCGGGCCGCGGAGCCGGCGCGGCCATGGCGACGGGCAGTCAGCAGAAGGAGAACACGTTGCTACACCTCTTCGCCGGCGGGTGAGTGTCCCGGCCCGACTCCGCGCCCCCGCGCCGCGCCCTCGGTGCGCCGGGGCCGGTTACCGGCCCTCCCGGGGCTGAAGCTCCGCCTGCCGAAAGAGGAAGTCCCGGCGTGGGGGTGGTGGGGAGCCCCGGGGGGAGCAGGGCCTGTCCCACCTCCTGGCCGCATCCCCAGAGGGTGATTTTACGCCGCGTGCGCCGCGCCCACGCCCACGCCCACCCCCATCCCCACGGCACCTCCAGCTTTTTCTCCTTTTAAACAGTTAGTGGCTGGTCTGACGAGTGTCACTCGGGGGCGGTCCTGCCAGGCCATGCTGCACTTAACGACCCTCTGCCTAGATTCTCCTCCTGGGCCTTTTCCCGAAGGCTCTGGGCGGTCTTGGGGATGCTTAGTTTGGCCCGGGAGTCCCTCAGGGTAGCGCAGGGGCGAGTTCAGATGGTCGAGAGGGCTGCCGGTATTGGGCATCAGCAGGGGCCTGGAAAGTGCTAGTGAACCGTGATGCAGCGGTCAACAACCTGTGGGAGAGCTGATGGGGGACCTCGGGACTAAGTGGAGTCGGGAAAGTGTGCTGAAATGCTTCTCACCTGCTGGTTGAAGCGTCCAACGTCAGAAACAACATTAAATCTAAGATGTGCCCTGTTTTGAAGTATCATTAGCTTAATCGTCATGGCACCTTGAATTTTTTCAGTGGAGGCAACGTATTTTTAGGGAGGTGGGGTGGTAGGGGGTTAGGAAGGGAGCTGTTGTTTTTGTTTCTTTCAGAAAATAAAAGTAAAAATGTTTTGTATTAGTAATTTGCTTTCTTTTAATACAACCTTTGGGTCCTTTTGGAGTCTTCTAGATGTTTGGAGTCTTATTTGAGGACCTCACAGGCCTGGCACAGCCATTTTTAAGTGTAGGACATTCTGCATAAAGTAGAATTTATCCTGGATTATTATCTTGATTTGTGTATTTTAGTTGCAGCTTAGTGTTTTAGTTACTACCCAGATATGTTCCTTATTACAAACAAGTAATGGTTGAGAATTTATTTGCAAAAATGACCATGATGAAAGTGTTCCTGAGCGCTCTGTGCTTTTTATCGTAGTGGGTTACCCAGTTACGTTGTTTCTCCGGTCAGAAAATTGGTGGTTCTTCATACACAGGAACGATTTCTCATTCACCTCTTCCCTATCAATCCCCCTCCTTTTGCTTCATCTCCCCCTTGATATTTACTTTGAGAGTAACACAAGGTTTGGGGAGGGATTCCTAAATTAAGACAGTACATTAATTTGTCATTGTGGGGAATTTTAAACAAGTTGACAATGTTATTTAAGTCATTTCTCAAGCTAAGAAGGATAGCTAATCATTTTCTTTTTAATGATTTTATACTCAGTGATTTTGATTTGCAGTTTTTAAGTGAGGTGGTCTTTAAAAAAATTCTTGTATTGCGAACTGGGAGAGTTACTTGCTCTGGAGCAGCCTCTGTGAGGCTTGCTTGGTAATTGATTCCCCTGTCGACATGAATCTCCCTACACGCCCTTCACAGTGCCCTCTGGGTGCTGATTCCCCTCCCGGAGCACCAGCCTCTTACCTTGTGATGGAGGAAAACTGCAGGAGCCAGCACAGCTCTGGACTGATTAAAACTTGGAGTTTATTAGAGGGGTGCCTGGGGCTATTGTATTTAATAGGTTTCCTTTCCTTCATTAGCAGTTTGGGATTCCTTGCAGATATTCAAGAAAGAAAATAAATCTTCGAAAAGGATGCTTTCAGAGTAACTAATTGGATTTCGACTCATTCCCACTAGCCTAAAATATACTACTTCCATTTCTTTTAGGGAAGATCATTAAAGGAGCTAAGTATCAAATGGGTGTGTCATGCAGTGAAAATCAGTGGTGCAGTGGTCCCCCCCTGTGTGGTAGAGGGCTGTGTTGCTTTGCTCCAAGTAACTAGTTTCCACTGTTAAGCTGGCCTCTTTCCAAAGAACTGAGTACTTTCTTTGAAAAGGAGGCAGAGCCCCTGCTTTTTAAGGGGTGCTCTGTGACATTTCTCCTGATTATTGAATAGCCATTGGAAACTAACATCAAACAAGTTTAATGCTATAACTAATTCATGATACTGAGTAAATTTTTTTATCAGGTATAACAGGCTTATGAATAGTTGAAAATTAATTTTAGATCCTGGAAAGTAAAAACTACACCCAAAATAACTCACTGTCTTTTAAATTTCTTTAAAAATTTTTAAGCAGTTTTATGTGTTCTTTGCAAGGCAAAAATACTCCTAAGTTAACCTGTAATAGTTATCTTTTTAATATAGTGTTGCCTTTTAAGAAAGAAGAGAACTGGAGGAGAAACACCCACAAACCAACACCTAGAAATAAGCACTTAAGAATCAGGTCTGTGTGTGTATGTGCACCAAATGTCATTTCGTAGTTAATTTTAAAATAGGCTCCCGGGCTTCCCTGGTGGCGCAGTGGTTGAGAGTCCGCCTGCCGATGCAGGGGACACGGGTTCGTGCCCCGGTCCGGGAAGATCCTACATGCTGCAGAGCGGCTGGGCCCGTGAGCCATGGCCACTGAGCCTGCGCGTCCGGAGCCTGTGCTCCGCAACGGGAGAGGCTACAACAGTGAGAGGCCCGCGTACCACAAAAAATAAAATAGGCTCCCATTCTTTATACATTGCTTCCTCCTTAGAAATATGTTGGGTTTTGATGGCAGCATGGTAGTGAATTCTCTGAGTGTACTCCTAATCAATCGTTACTGTTCTGTGGTTGCAGTGAAGAAGGTAAATAGTTTCCAAGCCCAGTGACAGGAATTCAGGGAGGCTCTTACAGTGATTTATGACAGGGCTACCTAATTTATTCTGATTACATAATTTCTTTCTGATCTTTCATTGCTAATTTTTTGCCTTTATAAACTGGACATCCTTATGTGTACCTGTGTAGTTGTCTGATTACTTCCTTAGGATAAACCATTAGAAGTACAATTGCTGAGTCAAAACACATTTTTAAGGCTTTTGCTAGCTACCAGCATCTTCATAAGCCATCTCTTAGGGTGGTTTGCTTCTGTGTGAGGGAACCTCATTCATTTGATGTCGATTTTTAGTATTTTTAGGAATTCTGCTGTTTTCTGCTTTCTCTCCTCCTATCCCCAAATCTGGGTAGTATTGTTGTCAAAACAAAAAACCTAAACAAATTTTTTTGTAAACCTATCATTCCTTTTCTACTGTTTAAACCAGACCATTAAGAGAAACACTGAAATCCTCCGAAGTGGCCCTTCTGTGTCTAGGCCTTATGTCTGTTGAGAAAAATCTCTTCTTAAACTTTCCCTATCAAATGACTTGGGAATTCTGGTTGTGCGTGTAGTGTTAGTGACGTCCTTCGTCTGCTGAACAAGCAACCAACGTGGCAGGGTGGCGATTCAGGAGAGTACTCAGCACCTGAAATAGCTGTGCTAAGCTGCTCTTAGATTAGAGGTTGATGGCCTCGATAATATTGCATTAAGTCTTATTTTTATGGCATGGTTTTGTCATTAAATGTACTTACATAGCCTTTAAAATGTATTTTAATGGGGATACGGTATGTCTTTAAGGTTTTTAAAATATGTAACCTAAGATAATGTTCATAATTCAGTACTTCCCCCCATTACAGACAGCTGTCACCTGGTGTACTCCTATACTGTCCTTGTCCCTGCCGATTTAATCTGTATCAGCTAATGGTTAGTTTTGAAGTGTTAGACACATGTTAATATATCTGCTAAGGAACGATGTAGAGAAGATGCAAGATTTATTTGCAGTGATGAAAGAAGTTTTGATATAGTGTGCCCATTTATCTTATATAAGGCTTATATAAATGTATTAAGGCTATAAATTAACTTTGATTTCATCCAGTGTATTTCATATATGTGACATTTTTAAAAAATTTATTGTGTTTGGATGAAAGATTCCTGCTAGAATTTAAGCTTCATGAGGGTAGCACCCGTGTCTGTTTTCTTCACTGGTCCATCCTAAGTACACTGCCCACCCCACATGTTAGAGATACTTGTTTAATGAGTAACTAATTGATGTGGCCTGTTAAATTGTCCCAAATAAAGAAAAGCAGTACTTTATTTGTGAATTATGAACATGGTTCTGTAGTAAGATTTGCTGAAACTGAATTGGCATAAGGTAATATTATTTTGGATTTGTGTGTTTGTGAAAGATAATGATTCTCTTCAGATTCAGCAGGTACTGTAGAGGTTTTTTTAAATAAATTTTTTTATTTTATTTAGTTAGTTTTGACTGTGTTGGCTCTTCGTTGCCGCACGAGGGCTTTCTCTAGTTGCGGAGAGTGGGGGCTACGCTTCGTTGCAGTGTGCGGGCTTCTCATTGCAATGGCTTCTCTTGTTGCGGAGCACGGGCTCTAGGCGCGCAGGCTCGGTGGTTATGGCATGCAAGCTCAGTAGTTGTGGCACAGGGCTCAGTAGTTGTGGCTCGTGGGCTCAGTAGTTGTGGCTTGCAGGCTCTAGAGCACAGGCTCAGTAGTTGTGGCCCATGGGCTTAGTTGCTCCATGGCATGTGAGATCTTCCCGAACCAGGGCTCGAACCCATGTCCCGTGCATTGGCAGGTGGATTCTTGACCACTGCGCCACCAGGGAAGCCTACAGAGTCTTTTTATTCGGGTGCTGTTTCAGATTTTTTTTTCTAAATGAGGTAGAATATAGAAAATGGCATCTAAAGGGTAGTTACCTGCATCAAAAAATATGCGGTTTGCTTTTACTGAGTGAATACAGAATTTGCATAATCAAAATCTTCTGAGCCCTATGCTAGGTATTCAAATAAAACATTCCAGATAATTGTGTATAAAGAGGCACTCTTTTTTTTCAAGTAGTGACAATAGAGGTAGCAGATGAAAAGGAGGAAATTACCAAAGCTCCAAAGATTGGGATCACAGGGTGTCTGGCCATATTATTAGTTAATAGAATCCATATTGTAGTTAATGTATAAGCTGTGAGTCTGGAAACCAGTTTACTATCAGTTGGGTAGCAATTATAATAAAGAGCATCTTGGTCTTGGCTTTAGTGTCTAAAATGAGTGAGTATATAGAAAACAGCTTCTTGTTGAAAACATCTAGGTTTTAAAATCTTCCTTGTTGCTTGAAACTCAGAGTTAAAAGGTAAAAATTTGTGTACATAATTTAAAAATTTTGTCTCTGATCACATAAAGATTGTAGATTAATGTAGTGTACATACTGTAGTAGTAATAGTCCAGTTCTGCTCTGCTGTAAAGTGGAGGGGAGGAGTCTGATCCACAGGAGGAAGAAACAAGCAAGCTCTATGTGGGTAAAGGTAGACAGTTAAATACATCTTTATGTAATAAACACAGGACTTCAGTTCTGGGCCGGGAGAATGAGAGAAGGTAGAGAATGAGGGGAAGGGGAAGGAACAAGTAGTAAAAGATGAAAAAGGTGCAGAAAAATACAGGTAATGGGTTTTTTTTTAAGAAAATTAGGCAAATAGGTTTCAGAGAACAACTACCTCTTGTGGCTGCTTTGAGACATGTGTAATTTAACTGCTGAACAAGCAGCAACGTGGCAGGATGGTGATTCAGGAGAGTACTTAGCATATTTTAGTGGTCCAGGATATGGGTATCCAATCAGAATTAGTCAGTTTCCTGACTGTGTGATGCCAGGACCGCGTCACCATGAAACTCAATGTCGAATGTGACTTTTCCTGCCTTCTGAGCATTGGCTACCAGGACCCTCAGCTGAACCTACTCCACGACTTAGCAGGAGGTGGCAGAATTTGCCTGACTGCCATTGACCGCTGCACCCCAGGCTGTATATGCAGAGCAGAAAGCTTATGGTTGTCAGCATCGTGGCGTTTGGAGTGTTGAGAGAGGCTTTTCCCGTCACTGTCCCCTTCCCTGTCACCAGCCCCTACTGGTCTATAGATTGAGGGAGGTTGTGAGGCTGAGAGATGGGCACCTTGCTCTGTGTCCAGAGGCGTCCTGAAGGTGGGAGGCTGCTGCATTATCGGCCCATGCCAGCAGCATGAGAAGGGGCAGTGTGGTGTGCTTGGGAAGGACGTAGGGCTGACTTCCTACCCAGTGCCAGTCTTGTTGCTTCATGGTGGGTGTGGAAGGACACTAGTGGGTTCCATTGGCTTGGTGTCAAGAAGCATGGGGACCAGAGGAAGGAAGGACACCTAGTGCTGCCTGCAAGGTTCCCAGGCCAAGTTAGGCCAAAAGGAGATTGGGGGCTGGACTGCTGGTGGGCTGAATACAGGGGTTCTCAGTGTCGGGGCTCTTGGGGAGATTGAGCGCCACCCCAGGGAGGCCTGCACACCATTTACACTGACTCATAACGTTCTCTGAGGCCACCAATGTACGTAACACATGGCCAGGTGGACCCACAGCTAGACCTGGACCATTTACATAAGACTGCTTCTCTCCCAGTCCTCGTGCCCAGAGAGCCCTAAAAGGAAGGGAAGAAAAAAAAAGACGGAAGAGCAGACCAAGTCCCCTCAGTGTGTTCATGAGACTGAATCTGAACAGCTGCAAGGGTAGGAGAGGCAGGATTCGGTGGAGCACAGCTGAAAAGCAGTGCCAGGGAGGACTGGCCAACAGAGCGGAGGTCTACACCGTCTCTGAATGGAGATTCCTGAAAAGCTCCGTTAATGCCTTCTGCAGAGTCAGGGTGGATGGGGCTTCATCCCAGCTAGTTGACCGGGTGAGGGGCCGGGCTAATATTGAAGGTCTTTGCATTGAAGAATTGAGAATTGACAGGACGTTTTTTTCCTACAAAGAATATAATTTGTTGTACTCTGAAGTGCTTTGGACTCAACTTGACTAAATATCTCTAGAAAATTTGGAAAGCCAATCTAGAGAAGGCAGTGTTTTGATTCATATGATGTTATCTCCTCAGACTGATGAATGTCCAGTACATGTGGTTCGTGAAGAAAGAAAAAGCAGTTGAACTGAAAGATTAACGTTTAAAATTCTGCTGTGAAATGTCTTAAATTTCAGGAAGAATCTTCTTTGGACAATTTAGTTTAATGTCAGAACTTGTCTTCTAATTAAGAGTATTTTCGTGAATTTTTATCCAACACAGCTTAATGATTTAAAATATCCTTTGGGGGGACTTCCTGGCAGTCCAGTGGTTTAGACTCCGCACTCCCAGTGCGGGGGGCATGGGTTCGATCCCTGGTCAGGGAACTAAGATCCCGCATGCCAACCTGCATGCCCAGCCGTGCAGCCAAGAAAAAAAACAAAAGTCCTTTGGGTATTTTTCATCTAAGATTTTTTTTCCTGGTAGATGAGGAAGGGCTTAGCTACTGAGTTTACAGCTGGCAGTGCTTTCCCAGTTTTTAGTTGTTCCCCGCGATGCTGCGAGGCTGCCTCATCCCTCTTGTGGGAGAGGCACCTGGAGAGCCTCAGCTTGCCCTGAAGGAGGCCAAGACCTTTTCACCACCCCACCCCTGCCCTGGGCACGGTGTGTAATGTGTAGAACGGTGGCTGTGGAGTGAGTGTGGCCCACCATCCCCAGGAGGTGCCCGGCTCGCTATCGCTGGGCGTTCGCTTTGTTAGCAGGCACCGTCCGGCAGCCCATCCTCTGATCGGTGGCGTTGGTGTGGATGACAGTTGGCCGAGGTAAGGAGCAGTGCTGACCTGGGGACAAACCAAAGGTGGTTGACCCGTGTCGTATTGGAACTTTCTGACTTTCTGTTGAAAGAATTTACCCAAAGCTCTGTTTATTTTTTTATTTTTATTTTTTTTCAGCGACATGAAGTCAGGTTATTGACTTCAGATATTTCTTTATCTTACTCTGGAGCTTGTAAGTTTTCCATTGTTTAAAATGTTATACTGTTTTTCAAGCACATGGCTCTTTTTTTAAAATATTTATTTGGTTGCACTTGGGTGTTAGTTGTGGCAGGTGGGCTCTTTAGTTGCGGCACGCGGGCTTCTTAGTTGTGGCACGCAAACTCTTAGTTGTGGCATGCATGTGGGATCTAGTTCCCTGGCCAGGGATCGAACCCAGGCCCCCTGCATCGGGAGTGCGGAATCTTAACCACTAGAGGAGTCCCGAACCTGTGCGTTTTAATGCCAGGGATACAAAGGTGAATACAACGCAGGTCCTGATCTTCAGTGTTTTCCAAAGAGTAGAACCTGTGTCGCTGGTGGTATGGGGGTGGCTTTAGATGGTACAGGACATTGTTACCTAGAACCAGCCCATCAGACGTGCAGTTTCGTGGATATTATTGTTTAAGAAAAGATGAAAGTAGGTATTCTAGGATAAATAGGTGAAAAATATTTAAATTTTAAGTTCAGGTAATATTTCAATATGAACAAATTGTAAAGGGTAGTTTGGGGAACGCTGACCCACAGAGACAGTGCATCTAATGAAATCTCAGAGGATGAATTGATTAGTTCTGACTGAGGGAAACACAAGGACTTAATGATTAAAAAGTAAGCTTTAGTTTGATTTTCAACGGAGTCCAGATTAATCAGATTTTAATGAAAATCTGGGTTGTAATAAACACTGATTTTCAAAATAGTAGCATTACCTGAATAACTATTTTGTTTCACTGTGAAAAGATGCATTCTCTAGAATATTCATTGCAACATGAGAGTGAAATTGGAAATGACATGAATGTCTAACAGTAGGAAATAGGTTAAAATATTTTACACTGATAGAGAGGAATAGTATGCAATCATTACAAATGGTGGCGTAGGTGTCTATTGACGTGGAAAGACATTCACGATATCTAGATAAGAAGAAAAATATGTGAGATTGAAAAACCACTAATGAAAAGCCCTAAAGGATGTACTACCGTGTTAACTAACAGTGGTTATCTTTTTAAGCTGCTGGGATTTCGACTAATTTTTTTTTAAACTCTTGGTATGCTCTAATTATGAGATGAACATAGGTACCTTTTTTTTTTTTTTAACAGAGAAAAGTTCAGTTTCCCATTTCATCTGTGTACAGAACAGTAT
The DNA here is from genome assembly GCF_937001465.1 of Orcinus orca. NCBI lineage: Eukaryota > Metazoa > Chordata > Mammalia > Artiodactyla > Delphinidae > Orcinus > Orcinus orca. The sequence goes on along the minus strand of NC_064559.1, from coordinate 205,510,598 downwards.
AGCTTTTCTGATCCTGTTGTGATTTCTTCTCTTACAGGTGTGGAGGCACGGTTGGTGCTATTTTCACTTGTCCACTAGAAGTCATTAAGACGAGGTTGCAGTCTTCAAGATTAGCTCTTCGGACAGTCTATTATCCTCAGGTTCATCTGGGGACCATCAGCGGAGCTGGGATGGTGAGACCGACGTCAGTGACGCCTGGACTCTTACAGGTTCTGAAGTAAGTTCAGTGGCGGTTCCAACTCCTACCCCCAGCCCCCCGCCCCCACTGTCAATGCAGAATGTTTATCAGGCCCATCGGATGGAATGTTCTGTTTGTACAGGCTTTGTCCAAATTTAAGAATTAGGTTTCTGTACCAATACCTTTGAACTTTGACCTTGCTCTCTTGGCCTGAGGGCTCCCTGTGTGCACGTGATCAACGTCCAAGGACAGTTAAAGTAAACCTAACAAAGCAAACCCAACATCCATCTTTAAACTGTTGCATCAATGTGTTGCTCTTGCCCCAAATCTTCTGAGGGCTAGCGAGAGGCTCGGAGGTGGTGGTGAAATTAAAATTTTTTAAATTACACAAGAGGAGGGTTGTGAATATTTTAAGAGGAAGTAATATGGAAATAAAATGTTGCAATTTTTTACTTTTTATTTGGAAATAATTTTACATTTATAGAAAAGTTGAAGTATATATTTAGTAAAACGGTCTTTAAAATTTTTGTTTCATACCTAGGCTATCTGCCTAATTTATTATTTTTACTGCATTAAAATATCTCATTTGTTTACAAAGTAGCTAAATATTCTTAGGTCAAATTTGGCTCATCAGTCTCTATGTGTAAGGCAAAATCAGTAATTCAGAAGAGCGCTTGGCAATGTCTGCGTTTTAGCTTGGGGCCTTGTGCTTTAAAAGAGATGTTCAGTAAATGATAGTTGAATTTGACTACACTGATATTCAGAACTCTAGCACTGATCATTGGGAGAGCATGGGTTCAAGAGAGACACAGCTGTGTATGAGTGTGCATGTTTAATTGGGAAAGTGTTAGAAAAAGATGCAGTACAGTGGAAGTGCTCTGTCGTAATAACCACAACGCTTTGCACTTTGGGCAGAATTCTGTCACATTTTAGATAAGGCAGAATGGATTGGAAAGCACTTAATTTATTTTTAGGTACGTTTTGTTTGTAAAGCCGACTTCTGAGTCACTCAGGCACCCATGCCAAACACACGTACGAGGGTGCGTCCAAGCTCGGGCAAGACTGGGCGGCAGGGCCAGCTGCCGAGGGCAAGGTCCCAAGTGGGAGAGTCAGAAACCCAACTCGGGAAAGAGGCGGCTGCTACCCAAGACTCGAGGAGAATCTTTTTTTTTTTTTTTTTAATTGAACGCTGAGAAATGTTGGGGAGGCACAAAAGGCAGAAAGTTAGGGGCAGGCGCAGGGAAGGCGGAAGCACAGAGATGGGAGGCACGCTTTTGCTCTCAGTAAGGAGAGAGACAAGCCCGTTTCCTCCAAAAACATGGCTCTGAAGACACCCCATCTCGGTTCGCCTTTTTATAAGTGTAGTCACTAGCAGTGTCTCAAATGACGCCTTTCTTCTGAGGAACTTAAGATGCTTTGGACCTAGTGAAACAAGTAATTTGCCAATTCTGCTAACATCCAAGGTGAACTTCCTCTTACATGCTTGCCAACAACTCATGACTAGTGGATTCATCTACTTACTGTAACTGGGAACTCTTGCCCGGAAGTTGAGGGTGTCACCGGCGCCAAGCCCATAAGGTAAATGGGACTGCTTCTCTAGTTCAAGTGTTTCAGGATGCGTGTTCTGCGCCCCCAGTACCTCTGTCTCTCTATCTCCAATAAATCTCTCTCCATGTATGTTTTTCCCCAATTAGGACAATTGTTTACTAAAATGTAAACCAAAGGGGAAGAAGAACCTCTCCATCTTTTAAAACACATGAACAGTGCCCACACCGCACGCAAGACAACCCATTTTCCTAAGTGGTCTGGTGAGAGACCTTGCCCCCTGCTCCATCCTCAGGAGCAGCGGAGAAACTTCTGCCCAGATGCCTCCAAGGCCCATGCCCCACCCGCCAGTAAAAGCCAAAGCTACCTCCGGGGCCTGCCGGTCTCAGCACCCCTGTCACCCACCCCTCCCATTACTTCCCTGGCTTCACCTCCTCGTATTTCCCCTCCCGAACCTTTCGGCTACATCAGCCTCCTCCTGTCCCTTTAAAAGACTGGGAACTCTGGAACATTCCACATCAGGGCCTTTCTACTGGACATTATCTGCATGGCTGGCCCTCAGTTGTCACCTTTGCGGGAAGGCCTTGCAGTGACCATGCTGTTGAAAACTGAGCCCTTCCATCAGGCCCTGTGCCTCCTTCCTGCTTTATTTCTATCCACAGCACTCACCTCTATCCAACACACAGTGTAGTTTACTTATTTATATTGTTTCTTTTCTCTCCCTGCCCCCACCAGAACGGAAGTACCTCAGAGGCAGGGACTTCGGTTTGTTTTGACCCCCGAGGTACCCCCGAGCACTGAGAATGCTGCCTGTCACACAGCAAGAATTCAGGACAAACAGAACATGGCGCATCAGTAAGATACTGAATATAAAGAGCTTAACACACAGTCCTCCCCCCACTGTGTAAATAATAAATATTAGCTGCTATCATAATACATACTTTCTGTACTTTTGAAACATAAGAATTATAATTGAGTTTCTTGGTAGCCAAGGCAAAAAGGGGACTCTCATACTACATAATTCTCATCTGGAGAAAGCACACTTGCTCTTCGGGGCAGATGTATGTCATTTCCTGTTAATCAGTTCTGAAAGCAGTCTGTTACCCAGTACTTACATCAGACAGTGTACCAGCATAAGCAGCATATCTTTTAGGATGCTTTAATGGAAGGTGACTGCTTTTCACTTTACCACCACCCTCCTGGCTCATCTGGCTCGTTGGACTGCTTTCTGATTCTTCCCCTTATCACCCCTAGGCTAGGGCAGAGCCAGCTCCTTATCTAGGAAATAGTAAACCAGGACAGAGATCCAGGCCTTTTCTCTATGCCACAAAGCCCATCAAGGTTGTCTGTTCACAGTTTTAGAAGCCATTGGGTTTATCAGATGATTATTCATTTAAAAGTAAGCTGCTTATTATTAGTCTTACTCTTCCAAGAAGCACTGCATTTATCTTTTTTTTTTTTTAACTTCTTTTTATTTATTTATTTAATTTATTTTTATTTTTGGCTGCGTTGGGTCTTGGTTGCTGCATGCAGGCTTTCTACCGTTGCGGCAAGCAGGGGCTACTCTTCGTTGTGGTGTGCGGGCTTCCCTTGTTGCGGAGCACGGGCTCTAGGCACATGGGCTTCAGTAGTTGTGGCACGCGGGCTCAGTAGTTGTAGCTCACGGGCTCTAGAGTGCAGGTTCAGTAGTTGTGGCGCACGAGCTTAATTGCTCTGCGGCATGTGGGATCTTCCCGGACCAGGGCTCAAATCCGTGTCCCCTGCATTGGCAGGCGGATTCTTAACCACTATGCCACCAGGGAAGCCCAAGAAGTACTGCATTTAAAGACTTAGCAGACAACAGAATTTGTGTACAGGAAGTTTATTTTTCAAAGTACAAATCAGTGTTTGCTTGTGTCTCGTGTTAGGTTAACCTATCAGAGAAAAAATATTCTCCAATGGAGCATCAATTACCTTTATGTTTTGAATATAGTTACTTAAAAAGAAAAAAGGCAGATGTTAAAACAATTAGGCTCTCAATATTAAATTTACCAAGGGGTAATTAATAATCCTTTTATTCAGGCATCTGCCTTAAAATGTCTTAGGACTTAGTCTTTTTTTTTCCTAATCAGAACTCCTGTTCTTTAAACTACTTCAGGTTACTTTATTTTTGTTTTTTGAAGTACCTCTTTGAAAAGTAATATGTTAGTGAGGTCGTTTCTCTTTTTTTTTTTTTTTGCGGTACGCGGGCCTCTCACTGCAGTGGCCTCTCCAGCCGCGGAGCACAGGCTCCGGACGCGCAGGCTCAGCGGCCACGGCTCATGGGCCCAGCCGCTCCGCGGCACGCGGGATCCTCCCAGACCGGGGCACGAACCCGCGCCCCTGCATCGGCAGGCGGACTCTCAACCACTGCACCACCAGGGAAGCCCCGTTTCTCTTTTAAACACTGATGGGTTCAGATGAGAGCTTTGTCCTGGATTGGTCTGTGGTATGCATAGTATGATCTAAAATAGTGAAGAGAATGAAACGCTCCAAACGAGACTCTAATTTCTTTCTGCATTTCTTTCCTAAATGAAAGTTTCTATGACTGTGGGAAAATTAGTCTGAGTCCTAACAAGCTGAGGAGTACCATTTATAGTAGGCACTTGATTGTTCCAGAAAAGTTTTGTAAACATCCAGCTAGGTTAGCAGTTTGAATTATGTAACAGATTTGACTTTTTGCCCACTGTTAATATGCGTAACTATGGAGACAGCCTTTCTGCAGTTCTTAAAAGGCCTGAGTCACTTGAGGACATGCGTTCCCTACTGCATTATAGATGAGCGGCTCCCAGCTCCCTGGAGCCAGAGATTCCCTTAATTGTGTGTAGGTGACCCCTGGGCCGGCTGCACGGTGAACATTCGTGGGGACCAAAGATGGAGTCTGAACTTTAAAAAATGTTGAATGTGTTGACCGTTTGAAATCTTTTACATGCTATACTATAAGGTGTAGGTCACTTCAGGGTGTTATTTGAGAGAAGTTTTGGTTGAGAGAGCCTGGCTTTTTAAAAGCCCAGTCCTGTTTTGAGAAAGAGTAACAGTAAAGTATTTAAAGTTGAAAACACTAAACTCTGATGCCTGTATTAAGGACCAAATGGCTTGGTTTTGGCCAGTGTGAAAATGCACTGAAACTCCGTGTCCTTCATTTGGAGTGTTAGGTTTACAGAAACCCACGAATTGTCTTTACCCCAACCCTTGTTTCGTGGCTTTGTGGGCTACAAACATGAGTTCAGTATTTTTATAACCTATGACCTATAGCTTTTTTTTAAGAACTTTTTTTTTTAAATTATTTCTAACTTACAGAAAAGTTACAGGAACAGTACAAATAACTTGCTTATATACTCTACCTCAGGTCACTTGTCTTTAACATTTTGCCACATTTGCTTATTTGTTTTTGCTCTATATACATACAGGTTTTTTTTCCTGAACCATTTGAAAATAGGTTACATTGCATTATGTCCCTTTACCCTTAATTCTTTAGCATTTATTTCCTACAAAAAGGATATTCTCTTAAAACCACAGTACAGTTTTCAAATTCAGGAAATTTAATACTGATGTACTGCTTTTTAACTACAGTCTATATTCCAGTTTTATCATTTATCTATTGTTAAGCGATTGATTTAGCACAAGGGTTAAATTTTGTTTTAAAACTCTGTTCCTACAAATATGTCTTCTGTTTTCAAGAACTTTTTCAGTGAGGCTTTCTGGGTTTTTTTTGTTTGTTTAACTGCTTTATTAAGATGTAATCTACATGCCATACAATGTGCCCACTTAGAGCACACAGTTCTCCTGTTGTAGTATGTTCAGAGTTTTGTGCACCCATCACAACAATTCTAGAACGTTTTCATCCCCACTATAAGAGTCCCCTAACCTGTTTGCAGTCACTCCCCATCCCTAGGACCCCAGCCCTAGACAACCAACTGCTAATCTTCCTTCTGTCTATATAGATTTGTCTCATGGATATTTCATCTAAATGAAATCATACAGCATATGGCCTTTTGTGTCCAGCTCCTTTCACTTAACCTACTTTTTTTTTTAAGATTTATTATTTATTTATTTATTTTTTGGCTGTGTCGGGTCTTAATTGTGGCACGCCAGATGTTTGTTGTAGTGTGCGGGCTTCTCTCTAGTTGTGGCTTGAGGGTTTTCTCTTGTCTAGTTGTGGCGCGCAGGTTCCAGAGCATGTGGGCTCTGTAGTTTGTGTCATGCAGGCTCTCTAGTTGAGGCGCGCCAGCTCAGTAGTTGTGGCGCATGGGCTTAGTTGCCCCAGGACCTGAACAGATACTTGGACACTCACGTTCATAGTAGCCAAAAGGCAGAAGCAGCCCAAGGGTGAGCAACATGTGGGGCATCCATATAATGGACTTATAATTTAGCCTTAAAAAGAAGGAAATTCTGACACATGCTATAACATAGATGAACCTTAATGACACTGTGCTGAGTGAAAGAAGCCAGTCAGAAAAGGACAGATACTGTAGGATTCTACTTGTATGAGATCCCTAGAGCAGTCAAATTCATAGAGACAGAAAATAGAAGGGTGGTTGCCAGGGCTGGGGTGGGGGGATGGAGAGTTAGTGTTTACTGGGTATGGAATCTGTTTGAATTTTATTTTATTTATTTTTTTAATACAGCAGGTTCTTATTAGTTATCCATTTTATACATATTAGTGTATACATCTCAATCCCAATCTCCCAATTCATCACACCCCCGCCACTTTCCTCCCTTGGTGTCTATACGTTTGTTCTCTACATCTGTGTCTCAATTTCTGCCCTGCAAACCAGTTCATCTGTACCATTTTTCTAAGTTCCACATATATGCGTTAATATACGATATTGGTTTTTCTCTTTCTGACTTACTTCACTCTGTATGACAGTCTCTAGATCCATCCATGTCTCTACAGATGACCCAATTTCATTCCTTTTTATGGCTGAGTAATATTCCATTGTATGTATGTGCCACATCTTTATCCATTCATCTGTCGATGGACACTTAGGTTGCTTCCATGTCCTGGCTATTGTAAATAGTGCTGCAGTGAACATTGGGGTGCATGTGTGTTTTTCAATTATGGTTTTCTCTGGGTATATGCCCAGTAATGGGATTGCTGGGTCATATGGTAATTTTATTTTTAGTTTTTTAAGGAACCTCCATACTGTTCTCCATAATGGCTGTATCAATTTACATTCCCATCAACAGTGAAAGAGGGTTCCCTTTTCTCCACACCCTCTCCAGCATTTGTTTGTAGATTTTCTGATGATGCCCATTCTAACTGGTATGAGGTGATACCTCATTGTAGTTTTGATTTGCATTTCTCTAATAATTAGTGATGTTGAGCAGCTTTTCATGTGCTTCTTGGCCATCTGTACGTCTTCTTTGGAGAAATGTCTGTTTAGGTCTTCTGCCCATTTTTTGATTGGGTTGTTTGTTTTTTTAATATTGAGCTGCATGAGCTGTTTATATATTTTGGAGATTAATCCTTTGTCTGTAATTTGCAAATATTTTCTCCCATTCTGAGGATTGTCCTTTCATCTTGTTTGTAGTTTCCTTTGCTATGCAAAAACTTATGTTTCTTTAGGACCCATTTGTTTATTTTTGTTTTTATTTCCATTACTCTGGGAGGTGGATCAAAAAAGATCTTGCTGTGATTTATGTCAAAGACTGTTCTTCCTGTTTTCTTCTAAGAGTTTTATAGTGTCCAGTCTTACGTTTAGGTCTCTAATCCATTTTGAGTTTATTTTTGTGTATGGTGTTAGGGAGTGTTCTAGTTTCATTCTTTTACATGTGGCTGTCCAGTTTTCCCAGCACCACTTATTGAAGAGACTGTCTTTTCTCCATTGTATATCCTTGCCTTCTTTGATAGATTAGTTGACCACAGGTGCATGGGTTTATCTCTGGGCTTTCTATCCTGTTCCATTGATCTATATTTCTGTTTTTGTGCCAGTACCATATTGTCTTGATTACTGTAGCTTTGTAGTATAGTCTGAGGTCAGGGAGTCTGATTCCTCCAGGTCCGTTTTTTTCCCTCAAGACCGCTTTGGCTATTCGGGGTCTTTCGTGTCTCCATACAAATTTTAAGATTTTTTGTTCTAGTTCTGTAAAAAATGCCATTGGTAATTTGACAGGGATTGCACTGAATCTGTAGACTGCTTTGGGTAGTATAGTCATTTTCACAATATTGATTCTTCCAATCCAAGAACATGGTATATCTCTCCATCTGTTGGTATCATCTTTAATTTCTTTCATCAGTGTCTTATAGTTTTCGGCATACAGGTCTTTTGTTTCCCTAGGTAGGTTTATTCCTAGGTATTTTATTCTTTTTGTTGCAGTGGTAAATGGGAGTGTTTCCTTAATTTCTCCTTCAGATTTTTCATCATTAGTGTATAGGAATGCAAGAGATTTCTGTGCATTAATTTTGTATCCTGCAACTTTACCAAGTTCATTGATTAGCTCTAGTAGTTTTCGGGTGGCATCTTTAGGATTCTCTATGCATAGTGTCATGTCATCTGCAAACAGTGACAGTTTTACTTCTTCTTTTCTAATTTGTATTCCTTTTTCTTCTCTGATTGCCGTGGCTAGGACTTCCAAAACTATGTTGGATAATAGTGGTGAGAGTGGACATCCTTGTCTTGTTCCTGATCTTAGAGGAAATGCTTTCAGCTTTTCACCATTGAGAATGATGTTTGCTGTGGGCTTGTCAAATATGGCCTTTATTATGTTGAGGTAGGTTTCCTCTATGCCCACTTTCTGGAGAGCTTTTATCATAAATGGGTGTTGAATTTTGTCAAAAGCTTTTTCTGCATCTATTGAGATGATCATATGGTTTTTCTTCAGTTAATATGGTGTCTCACATTGATTGATTTGCATATATTGAATCCTTGCATCCCTGGGATAAGTCCCACTTGATCATGGTGTATGATCCTTTTAATGTGTTGTTGGATTCTGTTTGCTCGTATTTTGTTGAGGATTTTTGCATCTATATTCATCAGTGATTTTGGTCTGTAATTTTCTATTTTGTAGTATCTTTGTCTGGTTTTGGTATCAGGGTGATGGTGGCCTCATAGAATGAGTTTGGGAGTGTTCCTTCCTCTGCAATTTTTTGGAAGAGTTTGAGAAGGATGGGTGTTAGCTCTTCTCTAAATGTTTGATAGAATTTACCTGTGAAGCCATCTGGTCCTGGACTTTTGTTTGTTGGAAGATTTTTAATCACAGGTTCAATTTCATTACTTGTGATTGGTCTGTTCATACTTTCTATTTCTTCCTGGTTCAGTCTTGGAAGGTTATACCTTTCTAAGAATTTGTCCATTTCTTCCAGGTTGTCCATTTTATTGGCATAGAGTTGCTTGTAGTAGTCTCTTAGGATGCTTTGTATTTCTGTGGTGTATGTTGTAACTTCTTCTTTTTCATTTCTAATTTTATTGATTTGAGTCCTCTTCCTCTTTTTCTTGATGAGTCTGGCTAATGGTTTATCAATTTTGTTTATCTTCTCAGAAACAGCTTTTAGTTTTATTGATCTTTGCTATTGTTTTCTTTGTTTTTATTTCATTTATTTCTGCTCTGATCTTTATGATTTCTTTCCATTTATTAACTTTGGGTTTTGTTCTTTCTCTAGTTCCTTTAGGTGTAAGGTTAGATTGTTTATTTGAGATGTTTGTTGTTTCTTGAGGTAGGATTGCATTGCTATAAACTTCCCTCTTAGAACTGCTTTTGCTGCATCCCATAGGTTTTGGATTGTCGTGTTTTCATTGTCATTTGTCTCTAGGTATTTTTTGATTTCCTCTTTGATTTCTTCAGTGATCTCGGTTATTTAGTAACATATTGTTTAGCCTCCATGTGTTTGTGTTTTTTACACTTTTTCCCTGTAATTGATTTCTAATCTCATAGCACTGTGGTCAGAAAAGATGCTTGATGTGATTTCAATTTTGTTAAATTTACTGAGGCTTGATTTGTGACCCAAGATGTGATCTATCCTGGAGAATGTTCTGTGCGCACTTGAGAAGAAAGTGTAATCTGCTGTTTTTGGATGGAATGTCCTATAAATATCAATTAAATCTATCTGGTCTGTTGTGTCATTGAAAGCTTTTGTTTCCTTATTTATTTTCTGTTTGGGTGATCTGTCCGTTGGTGTAAGTGAGGTGTTAAAGTCCCCCACTATTATTGTGTTACTGTTAATTTCCTCTTTTATAGCTGTTAACAGTTGCCTTATGTATTGAGGTGCTCCTATGTTGGGTGCATATATATTTATAATTGTTATATCTTCTTCTTGGATTGACCCCTTGATCATTATGTAGGGATCCTTGTCTCTCGTAACATTCTTTATTTTAAAGACTATTTTATCGATATGAGTATTGCTATTCCAGCTTTCTTTTGATTTCCATTTGTGTGGAATATCTTTTTCCATCCCCTCACCTTCAGTCTGTATGTGTCCCTAGGTCTGAAGTGGGTCTCTTGTAGACAGTATATATATGGGTCTTGTTTTTGTATCCGTTCAGCAAGCCTGTGTCTTTTGGTTGGAGCATTTAATCCATTCACGTTTAAGGTAATTATCGATATGTATGTTCCTATTACCATTTTCTTAATTGTTTTGGGTTTGTTTTTGTAGGTCCTTTTCTTCTCTTGTGTTTCCCACTTAGAGAAGTTCCTTTAGTATTTGTTGTAGAGCTGGTTTGGTGGTGCTGAATTCTTTTAGCTTTTACTTGTCTGTAAAGCTTTTGATTTCTCCATCAAATCTGAATGAGATCCTTGCCGGGTAGAGTAATCTTGGTTGTAGGTAGGTTCTTCCCTTTCATCACTGTAAATATGTCATGCCACTCCCTTCTGGCTTGTAGAGTTTCTGCTGAGAAATCAGCTGTTAACCTTACGGGAGTTCCCTTGTATGTTATTTGGCGTTTTTCCCTTGCTGCTTTCAATAATTTTTCTTTAATTTTTGCCAGTTTGATTACTATGTGTCTCAGCGTGTTTCTCCTTGGGTTTCTCCTGTATAGGACTCTCGGCGCTTCCTGGACTTGGGTGGCTATTTCCTTGCCCATGTTAGGGAAGTTTTCCTCTATAACCTCTTCAAATATTTTCTCCGGTCCTTTGTCTCTCTCTTCTCCTTCTGGGACCCCTATAATGTGAATGTTGGTGTGTTTAATGTTGTCCCAGAGGTCTCTTAGGCTGTCTTTATTTCTTTTCATTCTTTTTTCTTTATTCTGTTCTGCAGCAGTGAGTTCCACCATTCTGTCTTCCAGGTCACTTATCCGTTCTTCTGCCTCAGTTATTCTCTTATTGATTCCTTCTAGTGTAGTTTTCGTTTCAGTTATTGTATTGTTCATCTCTGTTTGTTTGTTCTTTAATTCTTCTAGGTCTCTGTTAAACATTTCTTGCATCTTCTCGATCTTTGCCTCCATTCTTTTTCCGAGGTCCTGGATCATCTTCACTATCATTATTCTGAATTCTTTTTCTGGAAGGTTGCCTATCTCCACTTCGTTTAGTTGTTTATCTGGGGTTTTATCTTGTTCCTTCATCTGGTACATAGCCCTCTGCCTTTTCATCTTGTCTGTCTTTCTCTGAATGTGGTTTTTGTTCCACAGGCTGCAGAATTGTAGTTCTTGCTTCTGCTGTCTGCCCTCTGGTGGATGAGGCCATCTCTGGAATCTGTTTGAGAAGATGAAAAAGTTCTGGAGATGGATGCTGGGATGGTTGTACAACAGTGTGAATGTACTTATTGCCACTGAACTATACACTTAAAAATGGAAAATGGTAAAAAATTTATGTACCACAGTAAAAAAGTTTTTAAAGAAAAAGCAGGCACAGTATTCTCTTTGAACCTGAGATACTAAGCGTTAGCTTTAAAGAGCAGTCATCGTCCCATGAAAGTTACTGGATTCTTCTGTTCCTCATTTCCCTGTTTAGGGCTCTCCTGTAATGGGTAAAGATCTAGAAGATAGGTTAGAAATAAGGAATAAATCCAAAAGAAATACCATCCGAAGAAATTTCTCAACCTGTTTCTCAGTGAATCTTGTCATAACAATCTTGTCATAACAAGGACATCATTTCCTTTGCTGCTTTCTCCCTTCCTAGGATGTTGGTGGGTAGTGCAAACCCTGAACACCTTGCTCCTGCCTGAACAAGGGAGATTTTGAAGCATGTTTTTTCACTGTAGTAATGAAAGCAGTATTCATCAGTCTTCTGATTTTGTATTGTAATATAATCAGATAAGACCCTGGGGTTTTGTAAACATTCTGTTCTTTATTCAGGGAGCTAATGTGAAGGCTGAACCCTTATCATTTTGCACAGGCCTTGCCTAAGGTTTTTAAAGATACATCTTTTCTCGTTATTCAGGTCGATCTTGGAGAAGGAAGGACCAAAGTCACTTTTTAGAGGCTTGGGTCCAAATTTGGTTGGAGTTGCACCATCAAGGTAAGCATTAATCCTTCAGCTAGCTCACTGCATACAGTATCTAATACCCTGAGTCCTTTCTTACTGGAGGGGCAATACCGCTAGATGTCTAGTTTCTTTTTCTGTGGGGGATTTGCCAAAGTGCATCTGACATATAGAAGTAGTGATAACTGTTGGCATGTCTTTCAGTGTGTGCGCGAGAAAGAGATTCTTAGTTATTGTATTCTTAAGTTGAGAATTATTCTGCTCCCGTCACGTGGTGTCTTCTCTGAGTGTTTGCTACACTAAGGATGGCGTGTGGTCAGCAGCATTGGCATCACCTAGGAGCTTGTTAAAACTACTCGATCTCAGACCACACCCCAGACCTGCATCAGAATTTGCATTCTGCCAAAACCCACAGGTGATTCATATGCACTTGGAAGCACTGATCTAAAGCAATTTTAAAGGCTTCCAAGCTTACTTTATTTAAAACATTCTTATTTGTGTTACAAGGTTTAATTCTCTTTAAAGCTTATTTGAATATATCAAGCTGCATTGTCCCAATGCAGTAGCCCCTGGTCATGTGGGGCTACTTAAATCAATTAAAATTAAAAATTCAGTTCCTTGGTCTCACCAGCCACATTTCAAGTTACTTAGCATTCATATGTAGCTAGTGGCTCCTGCATTGGAGAACATAGGTATAGAACATTTCCATCTCTGCAGAAAGTTCTTTTCGACAGTGCTGATACAGAGGATAGGCGTGTGTGGATATGAAAGTGAATGTCTCTGCGTGTGTGTGTGCATAGCAGCTTATCTGTGAAAAGTAGGTAAGAAACTGCTTCTAGAAATTACCTCCTGGGAGGGGGAGCACAGTGACAAGGGTCACTTATGTGAATCCACATAGTACTTGAATAGACTTTAAGCAAAATTCATCTTTATAACAAAAATGAGAATTTTGTTTTATACAAAGTTAAGACTAAAAGCTTCTAGAATACTTGCATATCAGTGCTCCAGTTTATACGCAGATCTCCTGAGGATGTTGTAAAAATGCAGAGGTCCAAGAGGGAGGGGATATAGGTATACATATAGCTGATTTACTTCATTGTACAGCAGAAACTAACACAACATTGTAAAGCAATTATACGCCAATAAAAAAATGCAGATTCTTATTAAATCCTTTTGTTCCTTTGGAATTCTGTAGGTTATGTGCATAATCTATTGAAAATATAGAAAATACTAGTCTGTGAGGTTATATGAGGTATGCATTGTTAAGAGAAGGCAAACATACTGCATATATGTAGTAAATTTTTAAAATGGAGTCAGATCTACTTGTGGACAGTGCTAATTTGGTAACACCTGTCAATCTGATATAGAGTCCTGGCCACCACACCCATTTAGAACAGTTGGGACCTAGAAAAAAACGAAAGACTGTTTTATAACACATTCATGATATGTAGTCAGGATCCTAAGTTGAAAAATACATTCTATAATTGATCCATGGGCCAGCTGAAAAAAAGCATTTTCCCTGACATTGCTGGTGAAGAAGCAGGGAAAATCACAGCCAGGCTCTGCCCTCCAGCCCCAACAGGAGAGGAGACAGAAGCGGGGAAGCAGACAGAGGCAGAGAAGACCGGAGAGCCAAGGTGGGGCACCCGCCACCCCCAGCGGTCCCTTTTTGGGGCTGAGAGCACGTCAGTGGAGGGTGCACTTGATGAAAACACGTGTGCCACCATACATGTTCCTATGTGATCCTGAGTCATCAGGAATAAAGTTCACAGTACATCTGACATACTCATTTTGGTGTAAGGCAGGACAGGTGTGGTATGTTTTAGAAATGTATTATAAATTTTAACAGTTGTGGTATATGTTGGTGCTTAAAAGGATTGGCATTCATCCAGGATGAAGACTGTAAACGGACTTTGTATGTATATTACCAAAACCTCATTTTCCTCAGTTGTTTTGGGCACTCCCGTCATCATTGAGTACTTTCTGGAGGGCCAATCAGGAGCTTCCTGAAGATGCCTGCAACAAGTTTTGGTTTTTAGCACAGATAAGGTCAAGCTTTCGGTTACATGTTAACCTCTTTCCCATATTGCTAAATTTTTCAGGGGTTGTGGAAGGACATACATATTATATAGCGTCGAACCAATGTCTTGATAGCATTCTCTCTTTGTTCTAACAGGGCTGTGTACTTTGCATGCTACTCCAAAGCCAAAGAGCAGTTCAATGGCATTTTCGTGCCTAATAGCAATACTGTGCACATTTTCTCAGCTGGCTCTGCAGGTATGTTACCGTAGTGAGTGGAGATGAGTTGCTCACTTTCCTAAAGCATGTGTTGTACCAAACAGCTTTCTCCAGGAATTAGAAATTAGGTCTCTGCTTCTTTTGCATCTAAAATCATTTTCCTAAAGCTTTATGTTAGAAGTGATAAAACATGAGTGTTTGAGAGCGGTTTGTAACTTGCTTCCGTTTCCTTTTACCCTGAAGCTTTTTATTCTCCCTCAAAATTGACATGTTCTCATGCATGCTACTGGTTAGTGTGATGTATCTTTTAAAGGAATATTAATGTGTTTTCATGCCTTTTTATTACATTATTTTCTAAAGTTCGAGCTGCTTTTTCTGTGGCTCCCGACGGTGTCTAGCCTACCCTGAGTACAGTTGGCACTTCTGTCCTTAACAGTTGGATTCTATGATGAGGGCTCAGGGCTTGTAGCGGGATTCTTGCAGTAGGATCAGTGATAGATTAGGTAGCTTCTGTTCTTTTTTGAGGGAATCATTCCACCTACCATGGAAAATTCACAAAAGGATTTTTTCCCCAGGAAATACTTGGCAAAAACATGGACATGTAGATTGCTGAGAGAAGACTGTGTCTTTTTCGATGTAAATTTTATGTCTATTTAAATAGAAGGGTGTTTTAGAGAATTAAATTGGCATTTTATGAAAACTTTCTACCCTCCAAGTTGTACATATCAGTCTTGTCCCTGTTACTCCAAATAAAAGTATTAGTAATCCATCTGAGTAGTTACGGATAATAATTTCTGGACCCCAAATGGGAAATGACATTAGCAGAGCTGCTTCACAACAAGAAAGGTGTTTTACAGAATACGGAGCCTGAGAGGAGTGCGTGGGGTTCAGAGGAGGCCAGGCTTCACTGCCAAGGCCGATAGGGAGTTAGCCATACGCGAAAGGCTGTGCCCCAGTTTTGTAACTTTTGCAAAATTAACATAGAGGAACCTTGGTAAATAAAACAGACCTGGAGGGAGATTTTTTTTTTTTAATGAAGTCTTTAATTTGCTGTTTTAAGGAGCTAATGTTGCTGTTATTGTTTTTTGTTTTGTTTTTTTTCCTCCTTCCTGGTAACATTCAGTTTTTTGGGTTTTTTTTATAATTCTAGTATAGTTGATTTACAAAGTTTTGTTTCAGGTGTACAGCAGAGTGATTAGTTTCTTATGTATATACACACACACATATATATTCTTTTTCAGTTTCTTTTCCATTATGGTTTATTATAAGATATTGAATATAGTTCCCTGTGCTGTACAGTAGGTCCTTGTTGTTCATCTGTGGAGGGAGATTTTTAAACCACTATCTAGGGTCCTATTATCTAATCAATCTACTTAGGCTGTGGAGGGGATGAGGTATTCCGGAGGACTCACTGCGTGTCAGGTCAATACTGCTTTTTTGGTTGGCCTGGAATGATTAACAATATTAAGATGGAGAAGACTTACTTTAAAAATGGTTACTATAGGCAGATCAGTCTTAAAACTTTGATTTCCTAAAATGGTCAGGTATTAAAATGTTGAAGTTTGGATTCAGGTAAATGGAGATTTAGTTTCTTCTATTTTAAGTTATATATCAGGTACCCTTTTGGATAAGATCAGCAACTTTTTAAAACAATTTATTTCTGAACCTGAACCTTTCAATTGAGTTTTAGAATAGTTTCGTATATATTTACCAATGGAACCACATTAACAGGAATATCAACAGCACCACCTAGCGGCTGAATGGACTAGACAGGGCTCTAGAAAATAGATATATGTTAGGTCCTACATACCAGTAGATGTTACATTTTAGGGGACTATAGCTTCCATCTGTAGTATGGAAATATAACTGCTTCCTACCATCCGTTTTTATTATTAAGCCATTGAAAGCCTGATTTCAAAGTTTATCACATGGAATAGACAGCTTTAATAAGCATTGACTCTGTTCACTGATAACATTTTCTATTCTTTTTTTCTTCCAGCTTTTGTCACAAATTCCTTAATGAATCCTATATGGATGGTTAAAACCCGGATGCAGCTAGAACGGAAGTAAGTTGTTAATTGTTCCTTCCTTAATATAAGAATTCTTAGGGCTTTTTTTCTTCCACCAGTTCCAGCTGTGGAGTGAGATCGTCCTTAGCCATCCCCATCCTTGTTTTGTCTGAATATAAGCATATGTAGAAACCCCTTTTGTCTTGAGGTTGATACTGCCAAGCCTTGTGGGGAGACAAAGGCCAACAGAAATAACACACAAGGGGGTGTCGAAGTTCGCTCAGTTGTGGCCCCTGATCTACAGGGTAGTCGGTGGGTCTCTGCTCCTGGATGACCCCACCGCCCCCAAGTTGGAGTGCTGCGGGCTCTCCTCCAGGTGGCCTCTCTTTCAAGTGGGAAGATGCCAGGAAGGGCAGAACAGCAAACGCCCCTGGTCTCAGAAGGGGCATTCTAATCTCCGAGGCCCTCAGATATCCGAGATTCCTGTGCTGAGACTAGCCAGGGATTCTTGGGATTTTTCATGCTGTGGGTTCTCTTGGCAGTCTCTGGTGAAGGCTGCAGGTGCTTTTTAGAACAATATTTTTAAAAGAGTGAAAACCAATTATTGAAATACAATTATCAGTGGGGTTTTTTTTTAATTGCAATATAGTAATATAATTCTTTAACACATTAAATAACAAGATCAAAGAGCAGCCCCATAACTACCGTAATTTCAAGTTAGTGAAGATGGTAAATGATGCTTTGTGATAGGATTCTAAGAGCCCTTCTGTTACTAGGTTGCCTAGAAACGTTGTGTGGGGCGCTGGAAACTTCCAGCTAGTCCAGTCTAACCTTAAGCTACCCAGTAAAGAAAGCAGGGGAGAGAGCGAGCAAGTGCGCCCCCTGGAAGTGGAGCTGGGGTCTGCCTTAGCTTGTTTTTTCTCTTCAGTGACCCCCATAGCCTCTGAATTGGTCTTTGATTCTGTGTTTCCCCTAATCCATTCTGTCTGAAAGAACCTTCTAAAATGCATCAGGTCTAATCATTTTGAATAGATTGCTTGCTCAGAATCCTTCGATGAATGTCAGTTACTCTCAGGGTCAAATCCTCACTCCTCAGCTTAACATTCAAGGTCCTTTGCAATTTTCTAAAAATGTCATGTGCTCTCATGCTTCCATCTCCCTGAATCTGCCGTCCCCTCACCAGGAATCCCGTTTCCCCTTCTTGTCCCTCAAGAACACCTTGTCCTGCAAGCTGCAGACCAGTGTCCTCTCCTGGAAACCTTTGGCAATTGCTCCCAGTTCCAGGTGTGCATACAGTGTCCTAATGTCACTTCTGTTTAGCAGCGGATAAATGCATGAGTCAGCTGAGAGCCTTCCTTTATATGCATTCTTTTAAATCTGGCTGGAAATGACCCGTGCTTAGGACATTTGAAAGCCGTGTTTGTGTGGGCTCTGTTAACATAGCCCTCAACAATGAGTATTTGTTGCATGCTTCCTGTGCAACTAGTCACAGCAGAAACAGCAGGGAATAAGACATGGGCCTTGCCTTCCAGAAGCTCACAGCTTCACAGAAAATAAAGAGAATTCTAGGCTGGTGGGATAAGAGGCCTGAGGTGCTCCAGGACCCTGGAGGGTCCTTAATGCAGTCTGGGCAGGACGTGCAGCCAGGGAGGGGCTCTTGTGGCATCCACCCTCCCATCTACTGGATAGCCGGTGGGCAGCGGCGGGTGTGAAGGTGCCTCAGGCAGGGAATCTGCTGTGCAGAAAATCTGAAGGCAAGAAAGCATTGTTCATTCCGAGCAGCAGAAAGAAGGGGTGTGTCCTGCATGCAGATATGCTGGAGAAGGAGGGAGGTGCAGGGAGATAAGACGGGAGAAGCCAAAAGAGAGGGCCACATCCTTAAAAGCCCTGGGGAGGAATGGGCGTTTGGACTCGGCTTTATTTTGAGGCAGCAGTGGTTCAGGGGGCCTGTCTGTCCTCCGTTAGAGGATATTTGGCAATGTCTGGAGATGTCTTTCTCTCTCACGACTTAGGTGGCATCTAGTGGGTGGAGGCCAGGGCTGCTGCTAGATATTCTACAACGCATAGGCCCGCCCCCAGCGGAGAATTACCTGGCCCCAAATACCTATAGTGCCATGGTCAAGGAGCCCTGCCCGAGAGGGTGTTAAGCAGGGGAGCGAGGTGCTTGGCGTTTGTGTCACAAAGGTCACACCAGGTAGGGGGTGGGGCTGGGGGGCCCAGGACACTGGTCTGCTGCCCCACAGGGGGCCTCCCACGTGCGCCCAGTGTGAACACTGTCCAGTCCTGGGATTCTGTTTGTATCCCGGCGGTTTATGAAAACTTCCTGTCGTGGGGTAGGAGCATCCAGGCCGAAGGCTTTTTAGTTATTGTAGAGTCTATTCTGTTTATAATTTTACAAATGTAGAAATAATGGAATCAAAATACACCCTTTGGAGACTAGAACGATAAGAAAGAATACTCACGCTCACCACCCTGTCGGAATGTTGGGGAGTTTTTCCTTCAGTATTTTCTTAAAGCATATGTGTACAGTAATCGCAATTATACTTTACGTGTAATTTTGTCCAGCACTTCCCCACATCTGACTGCCTTCACAACTGTTTTAATCTAGTATATGTACCACGGTTTACGTATCTGTCCCCATGTGTAGACGTTGGGATTGTTTTGATTCTGTTGCAGTCGTATTTTCCTCTGTGATGAACACCTTCCATATAGCTCTTTCCAAAAGTAGATCGAAGACCCTGAGCACGAGTCTGTGACCCAGTACAGGTGCATGTCCCATCCTGTGGGCCTGTCGGGTGTCCCGGCTGATGGGCCTGGCCTCACAGCAGGCCGGGCTCAGCCAACCACAGACCAGGGAAGACTGTGGCACCCACCATGCAATTTCTCTTTAGCTAATCTTTGTGACTCGGTGCAGCAGGCGGGCTCCTGAGCGTGTTGTCGTAACGGCCTCCCGTTGGTCTCCTTTGTGCAGAGTGAGAGGCTCCAAGCAGATGAACACGCTCCAGTGTGCTCGCTATGTTTACCAGACGGAAGGCATTCGTGGTTTCTACAGGGGACTAACTGCCTCGTACGCTGGAATTTCAGAAACCATCATCTGTTTTGCTATTTATGAAAATTTGAAGAAGTATCTGAAAGAAGCTCCCTTAGCCTCTTCTACAAATGGGACTGAGAAAAACTCCACAAACTTTTTTGGACTTATGGCAGCTGCTGCTCTTTCCAAGGGCTGTGCTTCCTGTGTTGCTTACCCCCATGGTAGGTTTTGCTTTTCCTTCCGGAGCAGGAAAATAGCCATCAGTTTGTGTCAGTGTATCCAGACCTCCGTAGCTCAGGTGGACGTGCAAGCACCTGCAGGTGACAGGGTAGCTGAGCCCAGCTCGGCTGGCTTCAGCTCACGTATGCAGCTCACGCGGGCAGGGGGAGCTCCGCTTTACTTGGCTGCGGCAGATTGTGGCCAAAACTCGGCTGTGTGGAATGTGGGCCCTGGGTTGTGGAACTTCTGATGTTTCCAAAGAAGCCAAAAATCTGGATTTTATTTAAAATTCCTCAATTTAAAAAAATGATGTAGGAGCCAAGCTTTAAAAAAAATTTCAGCTTCCATTTTGAATGGAGTGCTGAGGAAAACTACTTTGGGTAAGTTTACCTTTTAAGGAATTAATAATAGACCTAATGTTCTACTGAACTATTTTTTTTTTTTTTTTTTGCGGTACGTGGGCCTCTCACTGTTGTGGCCTCTCCTGTTGAGGAGCACAGACTCCGGACGCACAGGCTCAGCGGCCATGGCTCACGGGCCCAGCCACTCCACGGCATGTGGGATCTTCCCAGACCGGGGCACGAACCCGTGTCCCCTGCATTGGCAGGCGGACTCTCAACCACTGCGCCACCAGGGAAGCCCCTACTGAACTATTTTTAAAAGAAAAAAAAACAGCTTATTTTATTGTGCCATGAAAAACAGGTTTTGTTTGCAAACACCCGCTGCACTGTCAGCTGTGACAAATGCACATGGTCAACTTCTCACAGGTCATTGAGTCCCCGTCATGTGCTGGGGCACCGGGCAGCCCCACGGGCTTGCAGAGAGGGGGTTGGTGCTTCCCGGGTCACGTGCCCTGAAGTCCGCTTGACAGGCAGTCACAGGTGTCATGCTGTGGGTGCCAGGGTGAGGCAGGGCCAGGTGGGCAAGGGTATGAAAAAGGAGGAGGCTGGACGGAGTGGAGAAGGATCCTGGTAGGAGGAGAAAGTTGGGGAGTACATGGAAAGAAAGTTTTGTTGGAGATGTCACCATACGTGATACAAATACACCTCCAGGGAAATGACAGTGTTTACTTCACTGAGAGTAGAAAACTGTAAACTATCTTAAAATTGAGTCCCATTCAAACTAAGCTTATTTTTTAAACCCCTAGAAGTTATTTGGTGCTTTTGTATGTATACATCAGTCTTGGGACAATTGACCAATTCCCTAATTGACCAATTCCCAGAGTTAGAAAATGTTCTGAAAAGAACTTTTCATTGTCTCTCTGTGACTACCCCAACCAAATAGAGCTGAGATGGCAAAGAGCCATAACTGTACGTTAACGTTTGTAAAGCTGTGTGCTTCGCGTTCTCTGCACATATTGCTTGGAAGTACAGTTCATCTGTAGCCTGAAATGTGTGTTTCTCTCTGCAGAAGTCATAAGGACACGGCTCCGGGAGGAGGGCACCAAGTACAAGTCTTTTGTCCAGACTGCTCGGCTGGTCTTCCGGGAAGAAGGCTACCTGGCCTTTTATAGAGGACTCTTTGCCCAGCTCATCCGGCAGATACCAAATACTGCCATTGTGTTGTCTACCTATGAGTTAATTGTGTACCTGTTAGAAGACCATGCTCAGTAACAGACCATAAAATTGTGGTCTAGAAGAATAAAACTGAGAAACTCTAGAGAATTTTTTTTTTTTTTTCCATTGATGTGTAGAATGTTTGAGACCGAAACAGGAAAGGCCGTAGAATATCTGGCTTGTGTCACCTGTTGGACATTTCCTTTTGGATTCATGCTTTCTGGAAGGTTTATTTTCATTAACGTTAACAGTTAATTATAACTTTTGGTTGTTTTTGTTTTGTTTTGTTTTAACTTAAGAGAATTCAGGATAAAGCAGCCAGTAAATTAAATCATGGTATTTAAGTATAAATTTGTTTTGTGTCCTCTTTTATGTCCGCCCATAGGGTAAACTGTAGCTAAGGACTTCAGTGAAGCATAAGCCTAGAAACGCAGAGAAAAACTATCAAGTCAAGGTACAGTTGTTTTCTAGTCTGACTAAGATCCTGCACTGCGGGACCGGTAGGAAGCGCCACATCTTGATGGCACAGGGCAGACCAGGACAGACTCCCCAGCTAGTCTCCAGAAACCTCCCACAGATTGATCATTGAAGCTCTCCGGCTGCTGAGTTTAAAAAAATAAGTACAGCTTCCTGACACTAAATATTTTAAACTATAAACCTTTTCCAGAAGTTATCCTCTATCCCCAGTTTGAACCAAAGGCAAGAGTTTTTTTTGTTTGTTTTGCGTTACGCGGGCCTCTCACTGTTGTGGCCTCTCCCGTTGCGGAGCACAGGCTCAGCGGCCATGGCTCACAGGCCCAGCCGCTCCACAGCATGTGGGATCCTCCCGGACCGGGACACGAACCCGTGTCCCCTGCATCAGCAGGCGGACTCTCAACCACTGCGCCACCAGGGAAGCCCAAAGGCAAGAGTTTTAAAGAATAGTTTACCAATTACCTTGGCCCTGGATGTACTTGCCCCAGTTCAGCCTAGTCAAGCCCAGGTCCCTTGTGAGAGTGTCAGAGGGCAGCCTCCCGAGTCAGCTGTAAGTGTGGAACATGGCGCGTCTGCAGCCCTGTTCTCGGGGCTCCACCACTGGAGAAGAGGGGCAGGGAGCACGGTTGACTGCCCACCCCTAGGGGAGTGCTCTTTTATTCTGAGAGGAGGCATTGGTGTTGTTTAAATACCCTAGAATTTAAGGTTAAAAAGTTAAAATCCTAGAAATGAGAAATCACCAGAGTTTTAAACCCCCCCTCATTTTTAAAGGAAATTTAATAAAGGACAGAAAGATAATAAGACAGAAGGCAGGTAAGATAGATGGTCTTCCCATGAACTCTTCCACTGGAATTTGCATATACTGTACATTAAGGTTATTTTTCAATCTGAATATCTAGAAAGATACTTGATTCTAATCACTGATGCACTGTCACATCAGATTCAGTGGCAGATACTCTGGTAGGAATGAGAAGAGGTTATTTTCAAATTGAAATACAATTGAGTTTAATTCTCTTCACCTTTGGTCATAAAGGAGGTTGGTTGGTGTTTTTGAGCCCTCTAGCATAATTTGCTACAACTGTCAACACTAAATGGAAGTCAAAATAAATGACTTTAGTCAAACTTCAGTGATTCTACAATGCGTGACAGCAAAGATATTTCTATTCCAGAAGCTCATTTTCACTGGTTAATAGTGGCACTTAGCAACACCTTCCTATTTTAATGTTCATACGAAAGCCTGAATTTTTCCTCTAGATTTTATCTAATATGAAGGTCAAAAGTTAGGTTGCTTAATATTCACTAGTTGGGTATGAGAATTATTTGGAAATAATTTTCACTTATACATTCTTGAGGTAATAAGTTTGATATTAAGCTGGTATAATTTAGTTCTCTGCTTCTGCAACAGGGCATTGAAATGAAAGAAACGTTGAGTACCAGAAGTAGGAAGAGAACAAGCAGGAAGAAAGTGATGCTTCCTCTATAAAGGGGCTTACTGGATTTTAAAGTGGTATATATCACTGAGCTGTTAATGGAAAAATCCCATGATTGATTTCTCTCTTTTCCACAAGCTTAGTCACTGACATTTCACCATTTTTCAGTAGTCATACGTATAAGACTTTTTAAACCCTCGTTGCTTATCCGTGTGTGCCATGCACTGTGCAAGGTGTTACTTACTTTCTCATTTAAATTAATTCTGACAAACTTGTGAGGCACGTATTACCATCATGCACATTTTACAAATGAGAGAGGCTCTGAGGCTTGCCTGGCTCGCCAGAGATAAGTAGTAAACTGGACCAATCATGGGTTTGTGCTGCTTGCTGAGTAGATGAATGTAAGGTGGAAGGGGCATCCGAGCCTACGCAATGATCTGACTCTGAAGCTAAGGTACAGCAAACCATTCCATTCAATTCACTTAAGGCTTACGATTCCACCCCAGTCAAGGTGAGCTTCTAGCCATGCCCAGGACAGAACTGTTGGGTGCATTCTTTGTCCACATAGATCACAGAGCCCTTCCTTTGAGTGGGACGTTCTGCAGACAATCTTCCTTGGAAAGAGAATGGTGCTTAAATACAACGCCTCACATTTTGAAGGGAAGCTTCACTGCTATTCATTCATTCGTGGTGAAAGCAGAAATGAAGCAAAGGAAAGCCTCTACTCTGACACTTAACTTACAAGAAAGTGGAGCGTCCAGGCAGACTCTCATCACTGCCCAGGCTTCGTGCCCTGTTCCCTTGTCTGCAGTTCCTGGTGAAGGCACAGGACTAGGATGTGGGACAGATTAACCAGCAACAGGAAACAGGAAACATTTGCTGCTAAATCACCCATCACTGTCCAGGACGGTAAGGATTCTAATGTTGACCTCAAAAAACACGAATAGTTGTGAAACACTGAAATAGATATTGCGGAATTAAATACAAATATTCCCAACTTGAGCTTCTTTTTTTTTAAGTTATAAAAGTAATTTAGCACAAACCAATAATACTAAAACACTTTCATGAAGTGAATCTTCACCCCCCCGAGGTAGCTGTTTGCAGTTCAATGTTAACCATTGTCTGTTCCAATAAACATACACATATTATAGGAGTTTATTCAAACTTAGGTATTATCAAAATTAATGTGCATGTTGCTTTTTTTTTTAAGTGTTTCATCCCTCTAGGCCAATACCTATAGCTCTGACATTCTAATAGTTGAATTACGTTCCGTAGCATGGCTGTCCCATGATCTAGTTACCTTCCTCCCTATGGCAGGAGTGGGCGGGGTTCATGTTTCTGCAAACTAATTTTTTGACCATTGGAGTGGCTTCAGTGGAAGCGGCTTAAGAAGCTCCGACTTGCCGTAAAACAGCGTCGCGCGCATAGGCCCGGTTTGGCTAGGCGTTGGGAAGACAGGACTAGCCGGGGAAAGACTTATTAGCCCAGGATGCTGAAGTTGGGGCGCCGGGCGAGCGAAGCAGGAGCAGAGAAGGGCCGGGCCGGGCCCCGCGCCCCGCGCCCCGCGCCACCTCCCCCCTCCGGCCGCGGGAGGGCGCGCTCTGGCCGGTACGGCGACTTCCGCCGGCGCCCCGCCCACCAGGCTCGCCCCACGCTCCGATTGGCTGCGCGGCGGGAGCGCGCCGAGTCAGGGGGCGGGCCCGCGCCGGCTACAAAGCGGCGAAGGTCACGGCGGGAGGAGGCGCGCGCCGCCGCTCCGCGTCCCGCCCGCGGCCCTCGGCCCAGCCGCCAGCGCCACCGCCGCCGCCTACCGCCTGCCGCCTGCCGCTGCCCACAGCCCATCGCCCGCGCCAGGAGCCATGGAGGGAATGAGCGCGCTGCTGGCCCGCTACCCAACGGCCGGCCTGGCCGGCGGCCTGGGGGTCACGGCGTGCGCCGCCGCCGGCGTGCTGCTCTACCGGATCGCACGGAGGTGAGTGCGCGCGGCCCACGCGGCCGGCTAGTATCACGCCCGCGCCCCTGCCCCTGCACCCGCCCTCCGTCCGCTGTCCTCCCAAGCCCGCCGGCTCCGGGGCCGCCCGCGCCTCGCTGTCCGTGAGCGCGGCGAGGCCGCGGCGCGGCGGTGGGGCCCGGCCCGTGTGTCCCCGCGCCGAGACCCACTGTGCACGCCCCGCCCCCGGAAGGAAAACCGGACTGGGGATCCCCAGTCGGGAAGCGGCTGAGGAGTGGGTTGGGGGACCCCAGGAATGTGGGGCGGGCGGGGACAGCCAGCGCTTGACGTACGAACTTCCTCCCCCGCGGAGATCTGCGCTGGCCCAGCTGCAGGGTCTGCAGGGCCCCCAAACCCTGCGGGAGAGTCGAGCGGGGGTCGGGCGTTGCTCCTTTCCGTCTTGAGCCCCGATCCCTGGTCCTCAGGGGCACGTTGGGTCGCGTGAACACCGGCCGGTAGTTTCTGAGCCGCATACGCTGTCTCGGGCGTTGTTCTAATCTCACATAAGCCCATTTCAGAGTCACAACCCCTGCTCTGTCTAGAGAAGCTGAGGGACAAAAGAGCTACATAAATTGTTATTAATTAGACGAGTCAGGGTGTGAGCTGAAGTATCCTGACCCTGGAGCCTGCATCCCTGACCCCCGGGCTCCACAGCCTCCAAGAGCAGGCAAGCCTGACATACTTCAGAGGTGTTTAAACCGGGCTGGGCTGCCCAGCGGGTTCAGTGGCGGCTCCCCACCCCCGACCCTGGCTCCGAGATCATGCTGACCCCACTGTGCACAGCTGGTCTCCATGGTCAGGGATAAAAGCTTAATGGCCTCTTGCTTCAGGAGGACCTCAGGGGCAGCCCCACTGTCAACCCACTTGATCCACCTTCCCAGGGGATAGGGGAGAAAGGTGGGGTTGTGAGAACATTCTGGAGACAGAATGGGTGGGCTTGTAGCTTCAGCAGGGGATGTGGAAGTGCAGCTCTTAGGTGGGAGAAGCGAAGGAACTTGCCCACGGTCACTCGGCAGCAAGTGGGGGAGCTGGGACTTGAACATGGAAGGCATGTCTGTTCTTCCTTAGCCACCACCGTGTACTGCTTGTCACCCAAAGGGAAAAGAAGTGAGGGCGACTGAGTCACAGGCTTCCTGGGGGAGGAAGGGGTAGGAGGGACATCAGCTGTGTCTGCAGGATGAGCCAGACTGGCAGGCTGAGGAGGGAGTGGCCTCAGGGGTCCCTGACAACGCACAGCTCTGCGTGTCCCAGCTTCTGCCCAAAATTTGGAAGCTGGAGGGGCTTGCCGGACCAGCTGGTTCAAACCAGTTATCTTATGCACGAGGGAACGGAGGTGCAGAGGTGCATGCCGCCTGCTGTTGCTCAGATTCCCAGAGCGTGTCGACGGCAGAGGTGTGTCCAGAGCCCGGTTTGCCTCCCAGTTAACCGGGGGCAGGGAATGTCAGCCCAAGGACCAGAGCCTGGGCCGGGTCTTGTGTCCAGGCTTTGCAGCTCTCACTTGTGTTGGTGTGGCTAGATTCGCACTGGGTTTGCTCACTGTGCCTCAAGCTCCCGTCTTGTGCTGCCGCTGTTCCTGGGGGTCCCGTCTCCCCACCTGGGCTGGCAGCCACAGCTTTCCCGCTCCCGGAGACAGGAGTCTGAGGCCTTGGTGCAGTGTTGGGTGAGCTGCTTCGAGGGGAGCCAGGAGGGCACCAGTGTGGCGTGACACCAGAGTCGTGGTGTGGCATTGGGACCTTTTGATTGAGAAGGACCAGCCCTTTCCCAGGAGGCTCTGAGATTCTACCAGAGCGCTGGCTTTTGTCTGGGGGTCATAAATTAGCCACTGTCACGATTCAGAAGCAAGACCAGGCTGAGCCCTTCTCCTCTGTGGGGGAAATAGTGACAGTGAGGAATGGCTTTGGCCACAGCGTGGGTTTAGAATGACCCTGGGGAGGGCATGTGAGGAGAGTTGTTTCTGGAAATGGACTTGGCCGGCTGGGTGTTTGGGGGCTCAGCACAGCGATGGAGGGACCTGGACGGAGGATCGGCCGGGGAGCAGGGGGAAGAGCCCGCTTCTCTGAAGGGCTGCGATACCCAGAGCCCCCGGCAGGGCCAACCCTGGCTTCCCACCCGCCGAGTCCTCTTGACTGGACTGTGTGTTATGACCTGGCGTGGGGCAGGAGCTGCTGTTGGCCCCATTCTACAGATGAGGAAACAGAGGCCCAGGGAGATTGGGCTTCCTGCCCTATGACACCAAGTTGCTAAACGGCAGAGCCCTGCCTCACTCTGGCCCTTCAGCTCCTAACCAAGCCTCGTGCTCTGGGTCCTCACTGAGCAACTTGGCTGTCACTCTGCACCCATAGGAGGCCAGGTGGAAGCCCCAATTACACTTCCCCAGGCTGGCGCGCCCTGTACCCAGGCAGTCTTGGTGGCTTCCTGTGCCTCCCCCACCCAAACTCCCACCCCCAGGCTCTGCCGCTTGCCATCATATCCATCTCCTGCCATCACATCCCTACTCAAGACCTCTGGAGGCCCCCGTAGGTGGTTATCGGATTGTCCACTTTCTGGTGTTTGGGAACAGAGAGGATGCAGCCTCCCAGGTAAAAGAGTTAAGCCCCGGCCTGGCGTCCAGGGTCCCTGGTTCCCGCTCACCTCTTGCCAGGCTCTCCTGGTGCTGCGCACTCTGGCTGGGGGGACCCTGCTCTCCGCACGCATGCCGGGTGGTGCCCCCCTTGCCCGCAGTCCATCTGTTTGAGGGCCACCTGCTCATTTGCCTTGCTGGCCGGCAAACCCGTTCTTGAGGGTGACGGCAAATGCACCACTTGTTGGCTCTCTCCTATTGCACCTGTCACCAGCTGCCCTGTGAGGTCGTTGTTCTCGTCCTTGTGTCCGGGTCAGGAGTGGAGAGCCTCGCTCATCTCTGCCTCCCTGCGATCCAGCGTGTGCCCAGCCAGCGCTGTGCTGAGGGACCGGTGTGGTCCACCGAGGGCGGATCCGGGCTTTCTGTCTTGGTGTTGGCTGGACTGCTGTGGGCCTAAGTGTGATTCACCTTGAGGCTGGCGCGGGCGGCTGGAGGCCCGCTGGGTCCTGGTGGCACTGAGCTGCACATTGGTGCCGCTGTCCCGCTGCCCAGGAGCCTGCTCCTTGGATTCTCTCTGGTGGATCGGACAACACTCAGGGCACAGAGGAGCAAGTGAGGAGCCGTGTGGGGTCCGACAAGGACCCCTCGCCTATGAACCTGTCCTGGGATCCCCTCGGGGCCCTGCTGGAGGCTGACCTCTCGGCCCCCAAGGGAACCAGCCTGACTCTCAGAGACCATCTTCCAGACCCCGCCAGGCCAGCACGTGGTGCCCAGGGTCACAGGCTGTGTGCCATACCCTCTCGGGGAACTTCTCAGGGCCTGGCGGAGACTGGTGGAAGCATGGGCCTCCCCCAGATTCTGAGCACCCCCCCGCCCCCCAACAGGGACTGATCCCCATCAGTGTCTCTTCCATGTGGCACAGTGCTGGGCTCACAGCAGGTGCCCACCCCCTGGCAGGGTCCTGGACCGAGGGCCTGGAGCTGCAGCCCTCAGAGAGGTGGGCCAGTGGTGGGCTAGAACTGACACCCCCCGCTCCCACCAGACCTGTAGGGCACGGCGGGATGCCAGGGCACGAGCTCTGTTGTAACTAACTGTCCGTGTGTGGGGCTGAGGGGGTGATACCATTGTTGGGGTCCTGTGTTCATCTTTTCTTCCCCATTGTGGGTTTGGGGCTTGTGGAGGGACGGTTCCAGAGCATGCAGCTGCCCCTGGCTCCCCCCAGGGGCCCATCCTGCCCTTGGCTGCCTCAGGCCTCCTCCAACCCCCGCAGAGCCTGAGAGAGCTCAGCACACAGGTAGCAGGAGCTGGGTGAGTACCTTCCAGACCCTCCCGGCCGCTCACCCTCTGGGGCCCAACCTTCCACCTGAGGTGGCCTGGCCTGGACCCACCTAACTTGCTGCTGCCTGTGTCACAGGGACATTCTGTCTTGTCCCCTCAGATCTCGTCCACCACGAAAAGTGGTTTGACCCAGAGCCTCACTGGGGATGGAGGTTGTTGCCTTGCGGGAGAAGTGGGTGAGGGGTAGGAGGGGAGCGGGCTGGAGGGGCTTTTCCCTGAGCAGCAGAGAACCCCAACTAAGTGGGCGCAGAATAGGCTGACCCAAGGGCTCCTGCGTCAGGCCTGGTAGAGGTGGGTGCAGGCCCAGAGGCCAGGCCCGCGCCGTGGCTGTGGGGACAGTACGTACGAGCTGTGAGGTCAGCCGTCAAGCGCAGCCCGCGAATGTGAGTCACTTCATCCACGTGTCTGACGCGTGGCGCTTCCGGCAGGCGGCAGCGGCGCTGGTGCTTGGGGAGCTGACATTCATACCCAGCTCCCCGTAGCTTTGCTGGTCCGTCTGCCGCTCACAGGCCGGCACGCGCTTTCAGGGCTCACCCCTTGGGAGCTGTGGGAGGTGACTTCCTGGCGCGGGGACCCCATCTGGCCAAGGTGGCAGGCAGCTGCCCTGTCCACGAGAGAGGACCCTCACCCCGCCAACCCTGGGCAGGGATTACCAAGCCAGAGCCGCTGGCCCAGGGACCAGGACGTATCCCCAGCCTCCCCTTCCTGCCACCTCCTTCCAGGCCAGGCTCACTTCCCTAGCAACAGAGCTGGAGGTTCAGGGTAGAAATGATGACTTCCTGGGTGGGAGGGGCTTCGTGCCTGGCCCCCTGGCCCAAAGCTTCAGTTCCTGCTCGCCTGCCACCGGTCGTCTTTATTCCCTTCCCATCTCTCTTTATTCGTGGGCTGCCAGCTCTCCTGCTGGCTTCTTTCCAGAGGCGGGGTGTGGTGCGGTGAGCTTCTGGGGTGAAGGGGGCAGAGGGACCCATCACGAGGACAGCAGGACCTGGGGGCAGAGGGGAGAGGTTTTCCGGCCTGCCTCATCACCCCTTTGGACGCACCACTGTGCACTCTAACAGAGAAGCCTGTAAAGCAGATACAGATTAACAAAGAGAAAGCCAAGTGCCGGCTTCTCAGCAGAGCAGGTTCCCATACCGCTAGCCGCCTCCTTCCACTGCTCTTTGCCTGAAGCCCAGTGAAGCTGTCAAAATGCCTCCGCTGATCACCTGCCCAGCTCAGCGCTTTCCTGAATTCCCTCATTTGGGGAATGGACGTGGCAACTACCAAGCAAACGCCTCCAGTTCCAAGGATCTAAAACAATGTGGGCGACAGGTGGCAGCCGCTCTCCTGGGGTGGAGACTTCTGTGAAGCCCAGGAGGTGCCTTCCATCCGAGCCCCTTGGCAGCCTTTTGTGGGCAGAGATTATCATTATCCCCCTTGGCCAGATAAAGAAAGGACTTTCCCCAAAGGCCACACCATGACCACGGGCCGCGCTGCCCAGTGCTGCTGTTTCTGGGCCTTGCCCTCTGGTTCAGTGATGCTGAAGACGTGCGGTCCCTTGTCGGCCATTCTGAGGGCCTTGGCCTGAACTGGAGCTGCAGGTGCCCTCTGTGGACCCTGGGACCCTTCCCTGCAAGGTCTGGTTTCATGTCCTTGTCTCTGTCCGGGCTTTCTCCTCCCCTCCCCTGCCCTCCCCATGTAAGCTGTCATTTATTGGGTATTTAGCTGGGCACTGTAAGCGCTTCCCACACTTGACATGTCTTGTCCCCAGTCGACAGGTGAGAAGACTGAGGCTTGGAGAACTCTAGTAACCTGCCCATGGTCAGTGGAAGGGCAAGGCCAGGAAGCATCAGCAGTGTCAGAAGCAGCAGCTCTGCTTCCCGGGGAGCCAGCCTTTCTTCCAGGCCCCTGACAGTCCCGGGGACAGGGTAGTGACAGCCAGCGCCCTGCGTCGCGAAGCACCTTTACGTGTCTTGTGTCATTGGGTCCTTGTAACACGCACATGCCCTGGTTCTGTGATCGCTCCCACTTTGCAGATGCGGGCCGAGGCTGGGAGAGGAGAAGGTGGCAGAGCCGGGGGCTCTGGCTCGCAGAAGGTTGGGGCCGTGCTGTCCTGTGGACAGTAGGGGTGTCCGTGTGTGGTATGGCTGCCCATCCCAGCGAAGGCCCAGGCGGCACCCCCAGAGCTGGAGGTGGACTCTGGGGGTGAGTAGGGAGACAGGAGTGGCAAGGCCAGGACCCCAGGGTTCAAGCAGCTGCCACCTGTTGCCCACATTGTTTTAGATTCTTGGGACTAGAGGGGTTTGCTTGGTAGTTGCCATGTCCATTCCCCAACCCCCTCGACACACACCCCCCCAACAGCCAGGGAGATGGATGGACGGCCCTAGAGCACAGATCCGTCGGTGTCTGGGCCGGGATTATCCTTCACACCCCACCTGTCAGCACACATGTGGCCGGCAAGGGCCACTATGGCCAGCCTGTCCTGTCCCCCTGCTGGGGAGGGGTGGCCCCAGGCTGAGCAGCCTTCTGCAGTCCCTACCCCTTGGCCTCCTTGGCCCTCGCCCTCCTGGGGACTTCTGTGAAGCCCAGGAGGTGCCTTCCATCTGGAAACTCCCCAGGGAGCACCGTTTCCGCATCCTGGGAACAGGCCCAGGTCTGCGGGCCTTGCGGGGGTGGAGGGTGGTCCTAGAGCCTGGTCCCTGTCGGCCCCGGGCCTGGCTGGCCCTGGGTTCTTGGTGCCTCTCCAGCTCGGGGGAGGCTTGGCCTCAGAGGCCAAGGAGAAGCCCAGGTCCTGCCGTTGGACACACAGCGTCCTGTCCTCCTCCGCCTGCCTGCATCCCCAGCTTGGGGTCCCCATCCCGCTTCCCACACGCTCTCCCTGGTCTCCTGTCGCATGGGTACGGAGGTCTTCCCGCTGATTCCACTCTGCTCCTCCACAGGATGAAGCCGACACACACCGTCGTCAACTGCTGGTTCTGCAACCAGGACACGGTGGTGCCCTATGGGAACCGCAACTGCTGGGACTGCCCCCACTGCGAACAGTACAACGGCTTCCAGGAGGTGCGGCCCTCCCATCCAGGACCTGCGGGCCCTGGGCCCTGACCCCGGGCCCCTCCTTTGAGGAGGAGCAGACAGGCTCGGGCAGCTAGGGTGACTTGTGCAAAGTCCCAGCTCTGAAACTGGCAGGTTTGGGTTCAGACCCAGGTCTTTCTGGCTCTGAAGCCCAGTCTCTGCCTTGCCCCAGGCCGGGGTCGGCAGGCTCTCTGCGGGCCGGGCAGTGAGGGGTTCAGGCTTTGCAGGCCGCACGGTCTCTTGCGACCACTCGGCACTGCAGAGCCTCCACAGACGTGTGAGCGCGTGTGGCTGTGAATAAGCCCAGGAAAGCTTTACTCACAGACGTGGGCAGCCAGCCCATCGCCAGAGTTTGCCGACCCCTGTGCCAGCCCCTGTTGGGTCCTGAGGAGGGACACCAGGCGGCAGTGTGGGCAGGGGGCGGGGTCCAGGCTGCACCCTCAGCGTATCGCCTGTGTTGGGGGTTCCCATGAAGTTTTTTTGGAAGAAGAGCTTCTGCGTTGCACGTAGAGCAAGGGAGTGTTAGCGGTCCACTTCCGTGGAGTGTGGGCACGCGGGCCCTCCGTCCGGCGCCTGGCCCGAACCCGTGGGGAGGCTCTTGCCCGTAGGGAGGGGCTCCCCCTGACTCAAGTCCTCCTCCCCCCCCAGAACGGCGACTACAACAAGCCGATCCCCGCCCAGTACCTGGAGCACCTGAACCACGTGGTGAGCGGGGCGCCCGGCCCCCGAGCCCCCATGCAGCCCCCGCAGTGGGTGAGCAGCCAGGTGCTGCTGTGCCGGCGGTGCAGTCACCACCAGACCACCAAGATCAAGCAACTGGCCGCCTTCTCGCCGCGCGACGAGGTGAGCGGGTGTGGGAGGGGCTGGGGGTTCGAGCAGTGGAGGGGAGGCCCCTCCTCACCCCAGCCCCGTGCTGGCCCTGTGTTCCGCGTGTGTGATCTAGTCCATCTCAGCTGCCATTCGCTTCTCGCTCTTTCTGTCTCATGTCACTGCTCTGGGGGCCCCAAGCCTGGGAGCATCGTGGAAAGCCCAGCTCCTGCCAGCCCAGAGGGCTTTGTCCCTGGGTAGGGGGAGGTAGGGTCCTTGGGCTCCAGCTTGGGGCCCTGTTGGACCATCCTGTCCGTGTCCCTCTGAGTCAGTCTTAGCCACTGGCTGGCGGGCAGTTTGCTCTGGAGTTGGTGGACGATGTCCCGGCTTGTGGGAGAGGAGGGGACACAGGTGCTGCCGAGAGGCTTGGTGTTAGGGCTTTGCCTCCCCCGGGTCCACCGTGGAGCCCAGCAGCCTTGTCATCTAGCTGGTGTCACCTCACCCAGTCTGGGGGTTCCGTGACCTCAGGAGAAAATCCCAGCTGAAGCCCAGAGACACTGACTTTCCCAAGGCCCAGCCTGGGAGTGGGGGAGGGAGGGAAATGGAGGTGAGCTGGGGCTGGGAGGGGAGAGGCAGGGAGGCTGCAGAGAGAAGGGCAGGCATGTGCGATGAGGCAGCCAGGGCACCTCTTCTGGCACATTCAGTCCCAGCAAGAGATGAAACTGATAACCCTCCCGCCCTCCCCTGGAAGCAGGGAGGGAGGGGCGTGTTGCTGCGTCTCTTGGGGGAGGAGGGGTGGGAGGGGACTCGAGTCTCCTGGGCTGTTCCTGAAACGTAAAGGCCCTTTGGTTTCTGCTAGGGCCCTGGCCCGGCCAGGGGCTCTCCGGTGTCTTCTAGACCACTGGGCTTAAGGGCGGAGGCAGCCCCACCTCTGGGTTGTCCATCTGCCCGCGTCCAGGTGGTGTCAGCCCAGAGCTACCTTCCCCCGTGGGTCACCTGCCTTCCTGGAGCTCTGGAGTCCGGGAGCAGGGCCTGAAGCAGGGGCCACGTCCCAGACTCTGGCCTCAACGTGCGTCCTTCGGAGCGACAGAATTGGCTGGAGTGTCTGCTGTCAGCTGAGGGCCCTGCTGTGTCCCGGCCTCTGGGGGGCCCTTATTCCCAGCCGTTTGTCCTGTTGGGCAGCGGGGGAAGCAGGTGCAGATTGGGGACGACTTGCACACGGTCGCCCCCTGGAGACCCTGAGCCTCTGTCTCCCTCCGCAGGGCAGATATGACGAGGAGATCGAGGTGTACCGGCACCACCTGGAGCAGATGTACAAGCTGTGCCGGCCGTGCCAGGCGGCCGTCGAGCACTACATCAAGCACCAGAACCGCCAGCTGCGCGCCCTGCTGCTCAGCCACCAGTTCAAGTGCCGGGAGGCCGACCAGACGCACACGCAGGTCCGAGGGGCGTCCATGGGGCACTCCAGGCATCCCAGCCCTGGGGTCTGTGCAGGAAACCCCTTCCCAGAGGGCAGGGCCAGTGACTGGGGGGCAGCTCTGCAGAGCTGAGGCCCTTTTTCCCTGGGGCAGCAACTGTCCCGTGGGGCCACATCCCAACCTGTCCCCAGACACAGAGCGGAGCAGCGGTCCTAAGGAGAATGTTAGTTATTTGCGTGCGTGACAGGGGTTTCTGAGCTGCCCTGCTGAGCCTGGGCACCTGCCAACACCTGTGTGGGTTCCTCCCAGCGCCTTCGTGGTGGGTGCTCTCCAAGGCGCCACGGAAACCAGACTTGGGGAGGTTAAGTCACTCGCAGAGGGCCACGTACCTGGTGTGTGGTGTCACCAGGATTTGAGCCCAGGACTGGCTGGCTAAAACCATTGTTCATTTTTATCACTGTACTCAGATGCTGGAATGTCCTGGCTTAAAAAAATGTGATATAAGTAGCAAGTGGGTTTAGAAGTAAAATCCATCCTCCCCAAAGAAACTCCCACCCACCCCCTGGGTCCCCGGAGGTGCCCTCTGGTTGTGGCCATCTCGCTGACTGGTTGGTGTGTGGTTTCCAGTCTGCAGCCAGGCCCCCGACCACACAGCCACGCGCCAGCCACACGCCCACTTGCACAGTGGGATGCTCTGACCCTTGCTTTCCTCCTCTCCACCGTGTTCCCAGACTGAACAACTTACTGCTGTTTTTTTAAGCTTAATTTTGGCCAGAGTTATCTGTATACTTATTACAATTCCAGTTAGAGCCGCAATAGGAATTTTTTATGAGAATTTGAAAACGATTGAAAAAAACGTACTTGAAAGAAGAGGTCACCATCACTTCAAAAGGATTTCTGTAGAGAATGTGGCAGCACAGCTCTTCCCCACACAGGAGCTCGCAGTGGGGTGACGGCCCAGAAGTGAGACAGAGTAATGGGACCCAGTGGTGAACCAGAAACAAAGCCAAGAGGGTGTGAGAATTTAGGGCGTCTCTGATCATCAGGAACTGGTGGGTTCTTCGGCAGGTGGGCCCCAGCCAGACCCCCGTGCACAGAGTGGGCACCAGGATGGGTGTCGGTGGCTCTGTCTCTCTTGCCGACCAGTCTCTCCCTCCCTCCCTCCCTCAGAGCTTCTGCTCGTCCGTGGTGAAGGCCCCGCTCCAGGTCATCGTGCTCCGAGCCCTCGCCTTCCTGGCCTGCGCCTTCCTGCTGACCACCGCGCTGTACGGCACCAGCAACCCTTTTGCCCCAGGGGCGCCCCTGCCCCCGGCCCTGCCACCTGGTAGCAATGGCTCGGCCCCGCCTGACAACAGCACAGCCCCTGGGGCCGAGGGCTGGCGGCAGCTGCTGGGCCTGCTGCCCAAGCATGCGGCGGAGAAGCTGCATGAGGCCTGGGCCTTTGGGCAGAGCCACCAGATGGGCGTCGTGGGGCTGGGCCTGCTCACCTGCCTGCTGGCCATGCTGCTGGCCGGCCGCCTCAGGTGCGTGGGGGGCAGGCGGGCGGGGCATGGTGGGAGCAAAGCTCCAGGCTGGAGGGGCGGGGCTCTGAGGGGCCACTGGGGCCACACCGCCTCGCTGCTCCACCTCAGACTCCTCATCTGCACAGTCGGCTGACGATAACCTGGCTCACGGGCTGTTGGAGGGTCGAGTGGGCGCCCTTGGGCCTTTGCTCTGCTTCCCCGTGCGGTTGCAGACCCTGTACCGAACGGTGTCCACATCATCTCCCAGTGACTCTGAGGGAGGTTTCTTAGCCCCATCGTACAGACTAGAACACTGAGGCTCAGAGAAGCACTGACTCGGAGTCATGCGGCCTGTAACTGTTGGAAGCGGCATTCAGAGGCCCACGCTCTCCTCATGGTCCTGGGTTCTGTCCTCTGAGCAGGGCTGGGGGTGGATGAAGGTGGCAGAGTGGGAGGGGTCGCCTTATCCCGCCTCGCTGGGCCCTCACTCCCGCTCTCCCCGCAGGCTCCGGAGGATCGACGCCTTCTCCACTGGCCTGTGGGCCCTGCTGCTGGCGCTGCACCTGGCCGAGCAGTACCTGCAGGCTGCCTCGCCCAGCTGGCTGGACACGCTCAAGTTCAGCACCACGTCCCTGTGCTGCCTGGTGGGCTTCACAGCAGCCGTGGCCACGAGGAAGGCGACGGGCCCACGGAGATTCCGGCCCCGAAGGTCAGAGAAGCAGCAGTGACTGCGGGGGGAGGACAGACGGACGGACAGGCCCAGGGCTTTGCCCGCAGCGCAGACAGTGCCCCTCTGTCTTGCATCTTTCTTACCTGCCTCACTTCCGGCCCCGCCCAGCCTAGGGCCCCCGGTCCTGGCCCAGCCCCTCCACTTCCCCGAGGAGTCAGGCCTGCCCCCCTTTCCTTTCTGGCTCCACCAAGCCATTCCCCAGCCCAGGCCCCCAGCCCACCGAGTGCTCTCTAGCTGCTCACTGCCTCCACCTCTCTGGCCAAAGACCCCCTCACCGTCCTGAGCCTGGAACACGGGCAGCGCCCATGCTGCCTGCCTCTGACCCGTGGCTTCCTGCTGGCAGCTCCAGGCACCCCACACTGGCCACGGCCCTTTTCCTGGCTCTGACACCACGGGAAGAGGGTTGCAGGCCTGCTGCCTGCTTCTCCTCTCACCTTGCCCCGCCTCTGGGCCCCCGACATGGGTTGGTGGTGGTGGCTGCAGGGTGGGCCCTGGCCGCATGGCCTGACCACGTGGGCTGCTTGGCATGGGCAGGTGGTGCTGAGCCGGGGCCAGAGCAGAGTCCCCTACCTCGTCCCACCGTCGCTTCTCTGGTCTGTCCCTTTGGTCCTGCCCGTTGCCCTGTAAGCCCCGTGGAGCTGGTGAAACCAGGAGGAGACAGGGCTGCCCCCTGGGTTCCCTGCTCTGAGACCCTGTTATCCCTCAGCCTCCTTCCCCAGGAATGGAGAGTGCAGTTCTTAGGCCCAGACAGGCCTTGACCATGAGTGTGTGGGGGGAGGCCTTTCTCAAGGTGGACGGGAGGAAATCCTGCCTCTCCTGTGGTCAGCAGGTATCTTAACAGCCAGGCCGTGGTGAGAATTGGCCCAGGCTGGGGGGAGGTCTAAGGTCTAAATACTCTCTCCTTTACTTCTCTATCTTTTGGTCACCACTGTGAGCCAGATAGGCAGAACCTGGGCACACACACTCTGCCCACTCTCCTGGGAAGCCCCTGCGTTCTGCCCTCGAAAGGCAGGACCCCAACCGTTATGGCCAAGCCCTCCACTCATTCCCTGCAGGGACTGGGGTTCAGGCTTCCTGGGCTGAGGCGGCCCTGATTGGCAGGCAGCACGGGACCTGAACTGCTCTCGTTGGCCCTGTTCCCTTCCCCCCCATACCAGGGGTGTCCCCAGTTTCCTCCTCTCACCCCCTTCCTCCAGTATGATGCCTGGGAAATGTCCCAACTGCCCAAGGTTAGCATGGAGTAAGGAGCCCAAGGGACACGCAGGCCCATGACACCAGGTCATTGTCACCTTGTCCCTCTCTGGCCTGTCACTGCCCTCCTCCTGGCCCCTAGAGCCCCTCAGGGAGGGCACCACAGCTCCTGCTTCCCACTTCCCTGTAGGGCAGCCGCAGACCGCACAGGGCTTCAGCCTTGCTCTCCCTGGGCCAGGCCCTGCTGTGCCAGCCTGTTTACTGCCTGTGGGTGGAGAGCTGGACCCCTCTCCAGGGCCCCTGAGTGCTGACCTTGGTGTGGATGTGCTCTGGAGGCTGACGTGCCGTCCACGTTTGGAGGCAGTTCCCAGCCTGGGGGCTGCCCTCCCAGGGCCGTGGCGGGAGGCTGGACCAAGGCCGTGCGCCCCTCCAGGGCCCTGGGTCCTGCAACTCCTCACTGCAGGCACGAGCCCCCTCCAGGTGTGGCCCCAAGTGCGCCAGCCCCTCCGCTGTACACATGGGAGCCCAGGGAAGGCAAGAGCGGATCACACGCGTGTGCGGGTCACACTCAGGAAAGGGCGGCCAGCTGGCTGAGCCTGAGGGGCAGGTGGAGCGTGCCCGGCTCAGGCCCCTCGCAGAGCCCCCGGGGAACAGGAGTCGTGCCCAGGCCCCTCCGTCCTCGGGTTCTCGGGCTCCGAGGCGGCCACCCCTCGCCACTCACCCCTCGGCGGCCGGGTGGGGAGTGCCCGGGTGGAGCGTGAGATGGAAGGGCGCTGGCGAGGCAGAGGGGGAGTGGGCTGGCCGGCCGCCGGCCTCGGGGAGAAGGCGCGGCGGGCGCCAGGCAGGGAGCCAGTGTCTGTTGGCTGTGCATGCCCTGCCCTCTGGAATCTCCCGTTCTCAAGGAAGCTGGCAGCGCGATGCTAATTACTGTTTTTCTTGGTGTTGAGTAGAAGCAGGACATCTGTGTGTACGTGTGTATTTAAGTTAAATTATTTATAACAACCCTAACCAGCTCTCTTGCTGGCCAGGAGCCTGCTGAGCAGATGTCGCTCCTGCCCTCTAGTGGGGGCGGAAAGACACCTTCATGTCACTGAGATGGAGCTCATCGAGGAAGGCTTCCTGGCCTCTTTAGTGTTTGGTGTGATGTTTTAAAATCACCCACCTGTCCCTTAAAGTTTCATTACATAGAGCGTATTCCAGCACCTTCCGACATTACTGGCGACAGCTGAGGAAGTGCGGGCACCACTGGGATCGTGGCTTATTACCTGGGAACGTGTCGGCCCTGCTTGGGGCCTCTCTCCCCTCCGCTGGGGACGACAGTCAGACCATCTGGGATCAAGGGGCCGTCTTCTCCCTCCAGCTCTGGGGTCCCCGCCCCAGGCCGAGCAGGCTCACTCGTAACGCTTGCCCAGGAGCCCGCCGGGAGGGGCCCGTGTCCCTTCTGCCTGCAGCTGTCACCGAGTGTCCCGTCCTCTCTTGTGCAGACGTGGATGATTGTCTAGTGATCCTCCAATTACTGTAACCGCAACTCCCGGCCATAGATGTAGTGTTTTTGATGCTGTATTTTCAATAAATGCCTCCGGGGCCCTGCTTTGACCGGTGGGCGTCAGGCACCACGTCTTTTCTGGTTTTTTTCTTTCACGTTCCTTCAGAGGCTTCTGTGCCGGGGGCGGGGGCTTCGGGGGACGGGGGTGCCCACCAGAGCCAGGTTTGGGAGCTGGCAGCGTGGGCACCAAGTGGCTCAGGGCCCACCATCCTCGGGCGCCCTGCTGGCTCGTGCTTCTCCTCGTCTCCATAAACTGCTGCTTAAAATGCAGTCCTCTCTCCTGTTCCCGGCTTGGCCTGGGGTTGGCTTGGAAAATCAAAGGTCCCCCTCAGTGTCAGATGGGAGGCAGTGCAGCCAGCCGCCCGCCCCC
Organism: Orcinus orca; assembly: GCF_937001465.1. Lineage (NCBI taxonomy): Eukaryota > Metazoa > Chordata > Mammalia > Artiodactyla > Delphinidae > Orcinus > Orcinus orca. The sequence continues at coordinate 205,471,041 of NC_064559.1, read as the reverse complement.
TCGCTGGAGCCCCTGTGTCCCAGCGGACACACAGACTTGGATCCAGGCCGGGGCCTCTCTGAGATGGGATTTGAAGGCACAGGCGGTCTGGGCGGGCCTCGCCAGAGGAAGTGTCGGTCCCCGTGCAGCGCTCGGGAGCCTGGCGGAGATGGGGCTCCTTTGACAGGGGCCTCCTGGGGCCTGTCTTCTGCGGAACCAGGACAAGGGCTCACGCTTGGCGCTTCACAAGGATCTGCTAGTTGAGTGATGCCACTGCATGTCCCAGTGAGAGGGTCAGACCACAGAACCGTCTCCCCCTCGGCGCCACCATTTTTAGTAGCATCAGAGATTGGGAAAGCACCTGTACCGGGCGGATGAGAGACTCAGGTTATAAGCTCTGGGGCAGCGCCAGGTGTGAGCAGGATCTGGGAAGCGTAGGAAAGGGCTGAGAAGACCCAGCTTCTCCTGGGCCCAGCTGGCCGCCTCTGAAACCTGCAGCCCGACTTGGACCCTCTCCTCTTACTTGCCGATTACTGCAGGTGGCCCTCGGCCGACTCGCGGCCTGGCCTGGCCTGTGGGCTGCCCGGTGGGGCGGCACAGGAAGCCCAGCGCAGGCAGAGTCGCACTGCCGCCCGCTGGAATGGCCCGGGCGTGCCCGCCCCCATGGCCCACGTGCCCCGCCCTCATGAGGCTGCTCCTGCACAGGGCAGACGGGGTCCTCTGGGAGGTGCAGGCCCCAGCAGGGGGCGGGGCTTTGTGCGTGATTGGAGCGAGTTGGCCAAAGGTCCCAGCGCACCTTCACCGCCCTTCACTGTCGTGCTGAGTGTCCCCCCACCTTGCAGGCCACTCGTCAAGGTCGCCTGTCCTGCCAAACGGTATGTCATTCTAAAATGACAGCACAAAATCGTATCTTGTATTTAGAGGCAGAACCTTCCGCAGGCGTTTTGGGGGAAAGGAGGTGTAGGGGTCAGACAGGCTTAGGCAGGATGGGTCAGCGGGTGGAATGCAGGCGCGTCCAGCCTGGGGCCAGCCAGGTTGCCCAGACTCTGCCGTAGATTTGCTTGATTTCCCCGTGTCCCCCAGACACTGGGCCCCGGCTTTGGTTCTGAAGTCCAGGTGGTTTCCTGGTGCTTTGGAAGGCTTTAAGGAGGCCACGCGATTCTCCAGGAGGGCGTCAGCTGACCCCACACTTTCCTCATAAAACTTGTTTAAAGAGAGGGGCAGGGATGAGAAATAGGGAAATCAGTGGCGTGGAGATATTGGCCAGCGGTGCCCCAAGCTCAAGGTCGTGGTGGGCACGGGGTGGGTACCTTAGGCAGCCCCCCGGCTCTGCTGCAGGGACTGAGCCAGCCTGCCCGTCCGTCGGCACATTATCCATGGGCTCAGTTGTCCCTTGGGGACCGAGGTAAGGCTGGACCTCCCGCAGCTCCGTCCAGACGGCGGACTAATCACGTATTAACTGTCTCTGTCCCTCCCCCTCCGTAATCGGTTGCCTTAATCAGAAGCATGGTTGACATTCTGGCTTGGGGCCACCGGGTCCTGTCGTGTGATCTGTACCGTTCTCGAGTTAAAGAGACACTGTCACCTTCCGTCTTTCGGGCAGCCTTGCGATCGTTACGGGTCTTTCTAAGTTCAAGTTGGTGTCCGGCCAGAGCCTCTTCCCAGAGATTCCCAAGCTTGGCTGCCTTCCGCCCCGCTCTTCCAGGGGCTTTCGAGGAGTGTCTGAGACCAGAGGGCAGCGGCAGGACTCCCAGGGTCGGGCCCTGGGGAGCAGGGGCTCCCCGAGCTCGGCCGCTGCCGGGAGGCTCTGGGCACCAAGCGGGTAGCGGCGCGGAGGAGCCCAAGGCCGTCGGCCCAATTGAGCGGCCAGCGCAGGGCTGGGCGTTTTTTGCTTCGAGGTGAAGGGTTGGCGTGAGGCTGGTGAGGGCGACAGTGTCACTTTAATACCGAGACTCGTAGTGGACCTAGTTTGCTGTGAGGCTGAGGGGATCGGAGGGGGCATGCTGGGAGGGGTGGGTCACGCTGGCGCCTCCCAGCCACCCGCTCCTAATGGCGTGAATGTGGTCGGACTGCTTTTCTGCTGCAACTAACACACGCCTCCTCTGGGACCCCGACTCGTGCCCCACCTCGCACCGTGGGAGGGGAGGGGGCCCGCCGTGCGGAGGCCGCTCCGGGGGCCCCCGGGGCTGACCCAGTCCCCTCTCCCATGCCCGCTGGGCTCTCTCTCACAGGTACTTCCCGGGAGACTCTGCCGGCCTCTTCCCCGCCAGCCCCAGCCTGGCCGTCCCCTGCCGAAGCGTCGCAGGCCCCTCGCCGGCTCTGTTCATCCCCGCCCCGCCCGGCTTCCTGCCACTTGCCAACCAGCAGCTGTTCCGGTCTCCCCGCCGGGCCTCGCCCTCCTCGCTGCCCGGCCGCCTCAGCCGGGCCCTCTCACTGGGAACCATCCCCTCTCTGACGCGAGCAGGTAAGTGGCGCTCGGGCCGTGGTGGGCAGCACGGGGCTGGGGGCAGCCAGGCTCGGGGACTCTGGCTGAGCCCGGGGTGGGTGGTGGTGCTTCTGCTTAGAGACGGGCGGAACTGGGTTCAGACCCTGCTGTGTCCACTCATGGGCTGCCTTAGCCAACGGGCTTAACCATGCTGAGCCTCAGTTGCCCTCAAAATTGAGGCCAGTGGTGGAACCCACTCTGGGTGGTCGTGAGGGTTAAACCGGGTGGTGGATTTAAAGTGCTTAGGCGTCCGGTGGGTCCATGTCCCCTCCCGTGGGGTTCTGTCTTTTATCACCGTTCTCACCGTTATTATTAACTGCCGTTGTTCTGAGACACTGGAGACTGGGAATTTTGCCCCTGGCCTTTCTGTGTGGTCCACAGGGCAGGGATTCGGTTCAGGTCTGCTACATTTATGGAGCCCCGGAGTGACCAGCACCTGGTCCCTGTCACCGGAGGCTTTGTCTCATCCCTCCCCTTCCCCAGCAGGGTCTTCTGTGACGACCCTCCTCACCTTGGGAAGCCACCCGGTGCCCACGGGGTTTGCTTCACCCTCGGGGTGCGGCCTGGGGTGCGGGGCTGCGCGGCAGGATCCAGCCTCTAGGAAGGTGGGCGGCATCTTGGTTAAGCCGGGCTTGCTGACGTGCAGTGTCTCTGAGCCCCTGAGCAGCTCCCCCAAGCAGGGGGCTCCCCCTCCAGTCCGACACCCCTCTGGACCTGTTTCCCTCCGGGACTCGCCCAGCGTCTGCTGTGTGCAGTCCAGCGTCCTCGTAGGTAGAGGGTGGGCCACAGTGCAGGAGACACGGCTCGCTGGACACAGCTCGTGAGCTGAGCGGTGGGTAGTGTTTGAGGCCTTCAGGCTGGGATTGAAGGGGTGAGAGCCCCGAGCGGTACGGAGACCTGGACTCCAGGGACTCCTGTGTCACCGAATGTGAGCCGTGTTGCTGGCGGAGGGTGGCTGCCGCCTGCCCTCCTCTGGAAATGGCTGTTCAGCAGAGTTCCTGAGCCCGTGGCCGGCGAATCCCAGCTCAGGCCTTGGGGCTGACGGACAGGGCCTCTGCGGGCCCTCCGTGAACAGCAGCTGGAGCCGGGGGGAGGGGAGCAGAGTGGACATGGAATGCCCTGGACCCAGGGACCTGGAGGGCCCGGAAGCTGGGCCCTTCCCCAGAAGAGTGTTCTCTGTGTCAACAGGCAGCCTCCGGGTTGCCCTGGGAGGCCCGAGGCAAGGGCTCAGGAGGCCCCCTGCCCCGAGGGTGGCAGAGCAGTTCTGTGGAACGCAGGCTGGTCTCAGGGTGGGATCCCGGAGTCTCCGTTGCTGGAGCGGGTCCTTGGCTCAGGTGTCAGGAGGCCCTGGTGGTCCGGGGCGCGGGCGCAGTACCAGGTCCATCTTCCCGTCTCTCTCTCTCTGCTCTGCTGGCCTCTGCACCTCTCGCTGCAGGCCTCACCCCTGCGTCCCTGCAGCTCAGCCCCAGCAGGAAGGCCCCTCCCCAGTTCTCGAAAGGACTCCGGCTGTGCTTGGGCCACGTGGCCATCCTCACACAGTCACTTGGGGGTTGACCTGGGTCTGTGTCCCCGGACCGGTGGGTGGAAGGGGCAGGCGGGGCTCTGTGGCCGACGGACCCCTCAGAGCCCTTGGGGCAGTGGGGCAGCAGCCCCCACGCGGGCGCGTGGAGGCCGCCGGCTCTCTCCACGCTCGGCTGTCAGCGGGGCACTCGGGGGACCCAGGGGCTCGTGAGATGGAGCCCCTGCCCTTGGGGCGCACTCGGCTGAGGGAGGGGCAGCGGGCTCTGCGCACCAAGGCCCAGCGCAGGGGGTCAGGCGACGGGTTAGTGGAGCAGGGCAGGGCTCCGAACGGCCGAAGCAAAGGAGGCGCAGGTCAGGTACCGGGACGCGACCTCCCGTGCGGCCTGCTGTGGGCTTCGGCCTCCTCATCCGCGAGGCGGGAACGTGCCCTCGTGAAAACTCCACACGGTGACGGTCTAGGCAGAGCGAGGGGGGGAGGGGGCTGGAGCCAGGGCCCTGTCTCCGCAGGGACCTGTGTTGCCTTTCTCTTTCCTCTCCAGACTCAGGGTATCTGTTCAGTGGGAGCCGCCCACCGTCTCAGGTGTCCCGATCCAGAGAGGTTCCGGTTTCAGGTGAGGAGGACAGAACGCCAAGAGGAGTGACCGGGAAGCCGCCTGAGGCAGGGCAGCGCGTGGGCCGGCGTTTCCAGAGCGTGTGCAGGGCGGGACGGCAGCCGCATTGAGCGTGAGCTTTGGGGTCAGACGGGCCCCCAGAGGGGGTCACGTTCAAACCCCAACCCTGTGCCTCCCAGCTGTGCAGCCCTGGGCAAGTGCTTCACGCCCTGTGCCTCAGTCTCCTCTTCCGGGAAGTGGGCGTGAGAGTTTCTAGGATCAGCTGCGATGCTGCTGTCCTTACAGTGGTGACGGAGGGAGGCGGCACTGGGGGTGCCAGCGTCAGCGGGGCTCAGGGTCGCTGACCTCAGGTCTCCAGGGTTGGTTTCTCCCCGGGCCTTGCTCTCAGCTGAGGGAGGAACCAGGGGCTTTGGATAGAAGTCAGGGGGAAGGGGGCAGAGGGGGCATGGCTGAGGCTCCGGGATCCTCTCCCCTCTCTCGGGTGCCTGGTGGGGTGCAGGCCCCTCCTACCTCAGTCCTCAGTAGGGCTCCCTTCTGCCCCCCAGTCTAGGCCCAGCCTCGCCTTTCTCCCTGGGTCAATACAGGAAAGAGCCCCAGGACGACAGCCAGTCCTATAACCAGAGCAGACATTGACACGATGTTGTCATCTTTGTTTCTGTCACCCTCCCACCCTCCAGATTACTTCTCTCTGCTGTCGGGGAGCTGCCCCTCCTCCCCCGTCCCTTCCCCAGCGCCCTCCGTGGCTGGCTCCGTGGCCTCCAGCTCTGGCTCCCTGCGCCACCGCAGGCCCCTTATCAGCCCTGCCCGGCTCAACCTGAAGGGGCAGAAGCTGCTGCTGTTCCCGTCGCCCCCCGGGGAGGCCCCTAACACCCCCAGCAGCTCCGACGAACACTCGCCCCGCAACGGCAGCCTCTTCACCATCGAGCCGCCCGCCATCCCACAGAGGCAGCCGGCGCGGGACACGAAGCACACCGTGGGTACGGCCCTCTGACCGCCCTCTCGGAGGCAGGAGAGCCCAGCGGGCCATGGGAGGCCTCTGGTCAGTGTGCAGCGGTGGGGACACCGTCAGGAGGTCACACGGGGCCTGTCCTGGCTCTTATCTGACTGTGTGGCCACTCTCCCAAGTCCCTGGCCTGGCTGGCCTGGCTTCTGGTGACCTTGAACCCTCCAGGACGTTGCCCTTTTCTGGCTGATTTTATTTTCTTCTCTTGCAATTGATCTGGAGGCTCCTCTGTCCCTTGGGATGGTCAGAAATGCATCAGGCTGCATCTGGTTGCAGATGTTTTTGTTTTGCTCAAATGAAGTTTTTCCGCAAAGCATTTTAGAATTTTTAAAATTAGGCCTCAACCTTTAAAATCTAGAACTTTCACATGAATGTGTGGATTTCCTGTGTCTCGTATTATATCAGAAGATCTGGCCACGCTGGGCCAGACAGGTAGAAGGGCAGGCTGAGGTCCCACGCCCCAGCCTCTGCCACTCCCTGCCCCACCGACCTGCCCCCTCCACAGCCTCGCTTGTGGCCGTCGTCTTCTACCGCCTGGCGGTGTTTGAGTTTGTTGCTCCTGATCTAAAGCCAGCTCCCTTCACGGCAGCTACACAGACAGGACCTGAATGAGGACCTGGTCTCCCACTGCCCACTGCCTGGGGCGGGCCGAGCAAGTTGGGACCGGCAGGGCTGGCTGGCCAGTCACGTCTGAGGACCATCCTGGGATTGGAGGTGGAGCTGCCCCGCGTCTGTCCCTGGGGGTGAGCCATGAGCTCCCACTGAAACGCCCCTTATCCCTGCAGACATGAAGTCAGCGCCGGAGGGGGGCAGCACGTGCAGCAGCCGCTCTATCAAGAAAGAGGACGACTCGTCCCGGTCGTCCTCCTGTGTGGTGGACACCACCACCAGAGGGTGCGCGGAGGAGGCCCCCACCTGGCGAGGTCTGCACCCCGTGTGATGTGCGGGAGGGGGGCAGGGTAGCGCGGGGTCTCCGGGTCTGCAGCCGCCTCCTGAGAGCTGTCCGAGAACAGCCCCTCGAGGGCTCTTGGGTGACAGAAGAGGGTGAGACGGCCCACCCGAGGCCTCCTGGGCCCCGTCTGTGGCAGCATCCCCACTCAGATTCGGGTCTGATCTGCGCTCTTACAGGAGCCTCTGGCCACAGGCGGCTCTTTACATCTAACAGTTAAAATGTAACAATAAAAATCTACTTGCTTAGCTGCACCAGCCGCATTGCAGGCGCTCCACTGCCGCGTGTGGCCTGTGGCTGCTTGACTGGACAGAACAGATACAGAACACTTTCACATTTGGAGAAAGTTCCCCTGGAGGGTGGCAGCGTGGGCGCCCTGGGGCCAGGGCAGAGGCTGCAGGCTGTGCAGGGCACTGAGTTGCCTGGGTTCAAATCCTGGCTCCTCTGCTTGTGGGATGGGGGCGGGCTGTGACGTCAGATCCCAGTTCAGTGTAAAGCCCAGCGGTCGGCTCCTGGTGCCCCCTCCAGGTGGGTGGGAGACGTGTATGTTGACAGGATTTTCCTGGAAATGGGCGCTGCTCCCAAATCAGGTGGGGTCTGGGATGTGACCCAGCAGCATCAGCTTGGGGTGGGGGACCCCAGTCAGCAGCTTACCGCCTTTGAGGCCTGGGCAGGGTACTCGTCCTGTCCTGTCTGTAAAGCTGGTGTACCCCATGGCAAGGTGCAGGTGTGTACCACCCTAGCCCGGGACCTGCCTGGTGGCACAGGGTCAGGAAGAGAGGCATCTTCAAGGAGTCAGGACTTGGGAATTCCCTGGTGGTCCAGTGGTCAGCACTCCGCTTCCACTGCTGAGGGCCCGGGTTCAATACCTGGTCAGAGAAGTAACATCCCACAAGCTGCGGGGCACAGCCGAAAAAAAAAAAAGGAGTCAGACTCTAACTAAGTGACCCCACGTTCCTGGGTCTTTTCAGATGGGGAGGCGTCTGGGTGCCCCGAAAGAACTGGGGTGGGGCCTCAGTCTAGGAGCACCTCCCCTGGGGGCGGGGCCTCAGCCCTGGAGAGCCTCCCTGGGGGTGGGGCCTCAGCCCCACATTGCTCACAGGTCTCTCGTTTTCTCTCTGGAAGGTCGTTTAGCCCCCTCGCTGATCCGGGGCCTCCTGGCCGTGAGCTTGACTGTCAATGCCCTCTTCACCTCGGCCTACCTGTACCAGAGCCTGCGCTGACCCGCGGTCCGCAGCCTCCCGGCACCCAGAGAATCTCGGAGGGTGCGCCCAGGTGCATGCCGCTTCCACCACTGCCGGCCTCAGCCCTCCTCGAGGGGCTGCCGCCTCCGCCCTTTTCTCCAGGGCCCTGGACCTCGCCAGAGGGAGCCCTGTTCCCGGAAGCCTTCTCCCCACCTAACAGACTGCGGGGCTGGGCATGGTCTTGGGGGTCCCAGCCCTCCCCGCCCACCTCTTTGGCTGACATCAGTTGTGTGTTTGGTGCTGACACTCTGATCCTGAAGCCAGGGGTCCCCGAGGGGCTGCATGACCCTGGGGTCCCTCCCCACCATCCAGCCCTGCCTGGCGGGAACGCCACGACTGCTGTGACGGGATCAGGAGCTGTGGCCCTGAGCCCGCAGCCGCGGGCTGTGATTACATCTTCGTACTGTACCCCTCTGTCCCGTGGGCCGCCTCAGGCTCCCTGGGGGAGGAGGGAGGGGAGGTCTCCAGCCGGGTGGAGGATAAACCTCCCCTGGCAGGCCCCGTTGAGGGCCGGCATCTTTTGCCGTTGTCCTGCCCCTTCCTGTGGGCTGTGGGCTACGCCTTCCCTCTGGCTCTCCTGGGCGGGCAGGTGAGTTTCCTGCCCAGGGCCCCTCAGAGTTCCTGGGTCTCAGGGGCCCAATTGGACTCATGTAAGCACCACCCCCCAGACTCACTTCTCCCTGCTTGTGTCCCCATTTTATTACCTCTGGTGACCTTCCCTGGCAGCAGCCCTGCAGCCGTGAGAGCACTACCCAGGGCCCGCCCCGCCCCGCCCCGTTTCCAGGCCCCTCCCTCATGCACTGTCCACAGGGGCCTTGTTTGACCCCCTCAGCCTGCAGGTCTCTGATGAGACTGGACCCTCACGCCCACCCTCAGCATTCTGCTGTCGCGGTGGGCTCAGCGCGACCTCTGTCTCCAGGCCACTGTGGCCAGCCTGCTTCCTACCCCACGCCCCTTGGTCCTGCCACTGCCCTTCCGACCGATACGGCAGGTCTGCCCCCTACACCTGCCCTTGTGCTGGGGTCCCATCCTGCCCCCGAGAAGAGGAAGGGTGGGTCTCAGTCTGGCACAGGGACCCTCAAGATGCCGTGAGGAATGAGAGACTGCCTGTGGGTGTCAGAATCCCCGTCCCGCTGCCCTGGGCCCTGGATGCAGGTGTGGGGCTGTGTGTGTGTGTGTGTGTGTGCGTGTGTGCGTGCACACTCGTGCGTGTGTCAGTGCACGCGTTCGTGCCACTTCAGGAGGAAGCAGCAGCCTCTGTGAATTCTGAGACTCATGTGGGGAGGCTCATGACGGCAGGGGAAGGGTCTTCACTCTGTCATTCAGGGATAAAGTTTAATTTTATTTTTCTACACATTTTTGCCAGGCAAGGCGTTCTGCTGGGAAGCAGGATGCCCCCAGTCCTCCCTGCCGGGGAGGTTTAGTTTTATTAAGCTTTGGGTGCTTTTTTAGTAATTTTTTTTTACCATGTGGGGAAGGAGGTTGCTCTGACATCCCCCCACTCCTGAGAGCTACTGTTTCCTGCCCTACCCCTCACCCCAGAACGAGGGGGATTGGGGGCCAGGGGCCACGCCACGTCCCAGACTCCAGCTGCCAGAGATGGTTCCAACTCGGAGGTGGTGCCTCTTGGCCTCCATTCGTACCATGGGCGTGGCCGTCGAGTTTTTTAATTTTACTGTTTGCCTAACCAAGCCAAATTCCATTCCCGAATACCCTTCCTCTCTGGCTCTGAGGAAGCCCTGACTGAGTGCCCAGCCCCCTCCTCTCGCGCCTGGGCCCGCCTGGCCCCTCCTGCCCAGGGCCGGTGGTCCTAGCGCCCCCCCAGGGGCAGGGGAGAGGCTGGGCGGGGAGGGGGCTGACTTATGTTTTCTTTCAAACAAAAAACACAACCTTATTTTTCTTTACAAAAGCAAAAAAAAAGGAAACCAAAAAAGATACCAACCTTTGAACTATACCTCAGTCTGTCTCGTCTTTATTCTCTCTGGGCAGCCCAGGCCTTGGATTGGGGCCGGGGCGGCGGCAGGGGAGCCCGGGCTGCCGTGGAAGTGATTTCACTCTCTTGTTTCTTGGATACAGAGCCCGGGGTGGTGGGTTCTGAGTGGCAGTGTCCCCAGAAGGACTGAAGGGTTTGAACAGGACGTTATCGGCCTGGACGGGCCTGGACGGGCCTGGGCGGCGGGAGGGTGAACCAGAGTCTGCTGAGCAGAGACGGGAGGCTCTGGGCAAACAGCGTGAGCAGGGGCTTAGCCGTCTCTCTGCGAGATCCCGTCCCAACCAGCGGGCCAGCGTCCTAAGCGTCCCAGCACAGGTTCTGGGCCCAGGCTGCCTGGTGACTGCGGAGTCTGCATTTTTATGGGCTTCATTTTGATGCTGTGAAGTAACAAGCCCACCATCCAGGGCTGAGCTGGGGATAATTAAAGCACCACACGATGCAGAGGGCATCGTTCGGGCCCAGCACCCATGGGGAGGGTGGGTGGTGGGTGCTTGGCTCCCTGAGGCCAGCGGGGCAGATGGGAAGGGATGGGGCTGGACTGCTCACTCCGACCGCACTCAGGTCACAGCCGACCTTCTGGGGCAGCAGGACCAAGCTGCCTGCAGGTGGAGCCACAAACACCCTGAGTTCACTGACCTCAGGGGTGTGATGTCCCATGAGGCTGTGACCTCAGGGGGCCAAAGGGCCCACTTCTTAGGAGCCCTCTCCTCCGTTGAGCCTGCGAGGTGCCTGCCCAGGAAGAACCAGAGGCTCCCTTAAAAATCACGCGGGTCCCCTTGCTCAGGGCTCACACCCAGCCCTGTGCTGGGAAGAGGAAACCCAGCTGAGGGGGCCGCGGGGAGGCTCAAACACAGTTGTTTCTGTGAGGGATTTCTTCCTTTAGGTGTGTCTGTTATTATCTTACTAATGTCATCTGTTTTTTTTTTCTTTTCTTTTTTTAATATTTATTTATTTGGCTGCATTGGGTCTTAGTTGCGGCACACGGGATCTTCCGTTGCAGCGCGCGGGCTCTTCACTGTGCCATGCGGGCTTCTCTCTAGTTGTGGCCTGCGGGCTCAGTAGTTGCGGTGTGCGGGCTTAGTTGCCCCATGGCATGTGGGATCTTAGTTCTCTGACCAGAGATCAAAACCCGTGTTCCCCTGCATTGGAAGGCGGATTCTTAACCACTGGGCCACCAAGGAAGTCCTGTTGTTTTCTTATAAAAGGGAAATACGTTTATTGTAGAAAATCTAGAAATACAAGTGAGCAAAAAAAAAATGACTCATAATCCCACAATTAAAATATTGGTATCCAGCCTTTTCTTCTACATACATATCTTCTTTTTTTTTTCTTTTCTTTTACGAAAGTGGGATCTTTCTGTCCACAACGTTTTGTCACTTTACTTCTCACTTTACACCATCATGGGCCTATTTCCATATCAAGTGTGACTTCTCGTCCCTCTTAAAGGCTGCCTTCCCCATGAGCACAAGCAGGTAATTTTACCTTCCCTTACTGCTGAGCATCTAGAAGGCTTATCATTTCTCCCTGCTTTTATAATTGGGACAGCAGTAAGCGTCTTGTAGGAACCTACGTCTTCTGTACTGAAGACTTTTCTTAGGATAATTCAAAGGTTTTCAGGATTCTGAAGCTTTTTATATGTGTTGCCTGGTTGCATTCTAGAAAGCTACAGAAAATGATGAGTTGTTTTTTGTTTGTTTTTTCAAAAATCTGGAGCTGGCTTTTGCTTTGGAAATCTGCACCTGGTTACCAGACAGCTTATGTGGTGGGGTGGAAAGATCAGATCGAAGTTCTGGTCACATTTGTAAAGAGATGGTTCCCGCCCCACCTCAGGCTCCAGGGAGGGACTTGGTGGAGGATGAAGGGCAGTAAGCAGGGTGCCCAGCACCATGTCTAGCAGAGAAGCTCAATTTTCAAGTGCTGGGCTCCACTTGGGTTGTATGTCAGAAAAAAGTTCTGCAGATTAAAAAGAAAAAGTTTTGTAAATTGCTGCTAGCATACTAGCTACCTTACCAACCGTGTGATGCCTGGACCCCTCTGTGCAACAAGAGCTGAAGGACCTAGATGATGACCTCCTTAGAAGGGTCTAAGGGGCGATCAGAGTCAGAAGCCCCCCATTAGAGGATGTGTGAGGGGTCCGGAGTGGCTCCACTGCTGCAAAATGCTTTCTGTGGTAGCAGCTCTGAGGACGTTTTGCCGCAGGGGGTAGAAGTGGGGAAAGCTGCCCTCCGTCCCCGAAGGGTCTGGCAGGTGAGAGCGAGCTGGATCACAGTGAAGGAGGCGAGAGATCCAGGATTTCCGCAGCATCTTCATCCACTGCCAGCCAGATTTCCACGATAATTATTGTGGTGCCCCTAGCATGTGCCAGGCTGTGCTAGGCACTGGGGCTACAATGGTGGGCAGAACAGAGATGCCCCTGCCCCCCAGAGCCTACCTGGAGCAGGAGGGTGGGCTTAGGTAAGTACCCAGTACATAATTACACACCTGAAAGAGCTGTGAGGTCATGGGTCACGGCCCCTTGAGTTTGGAGATGTAACTAAGGCAAGATGAGACGTATCACTGTAAGTGGGAGTAAGTGCTTATGCAAAGGCCCTGGGGTGGCTTTCAAGGAATCGAAAGGTTAGTGCGGCAGGAACCCAGGGAGGGAGTGTGCAAGTAGCTCCAGGTGAGCCCAGGAGGAGAGCAGAAGCCACCCACAAAGGGTACCATGAGGGGCACATCAGGGATTTCAGATTTCATCCTAAAAACAAAGGGAGGGCTTCCCTGGTGGCGCAGTGGTTGGGAGTCCGCCTGCCAGTGCGGGGGATGCGGGTTTGTGCCCCGGTCCGGGAGGATCCCACATGCCGCGGAGCGGCTGGGCCCGTGAGCCATGGCTGCTGGGCCTGCGCGTCCGGAGCCTGTGCTCCGCAACGGGAGAGGCCACAACAGTGAGTAGGCCCACGTACCGCAAAACAAAAAAAAAACAAAGGGAAAGCCAGTGTCGAGTATAAGCAAAGGAGGGACAGGAGCAAATGTGCTTTTTTTTAATTTTTTGGCCGTGCCACGCGGTATGCAGGATCCTAGTTCCCCGGCCAGGGATCAAACCCGTGCCCCCTGCAGTGGGAGCACGGAGTCTTAACCACTGGACCGCCAGGGAAGTCCCAGCAAACGTGCATTTCTAAAAGATGATTTATCAGAACAGTGAGTATGGGTAGGAAGAGCACAGGAACGAAACCAGGGCACCATTGGGAGTGGGGAGGGGTGCTGCTACATGATTCAGGAGAGAGAAAATGGCAGCTGGGATGGGATGGAGGCAGAGCGACACTGTCAGGTTCCAGGGGCAACCCACAGGACTTGGTGATTGGAGATAGGGGCAGAGGAGTGTCCAGGTTGACCCCTGGGTTTTTAGTGAGCACAATTGGCTGGCTGAAGGGGTCCCTCCCGACCTAGGGAAACTAGCGTGGTAGCAGGGGCAGAGCATAGGCTGGGCATTTGCATGGGGTCCTTTGGAGACCTGTGCCCCTGCCTGGAGCTATCCTCCTCTGACTGCACAGCTTCAGGCCCCACTAAAAGGCCGCCTTGAGAGGCCCGCTCTGAATGGCCCCTCTTCTCTCAATATCGTACGGTTTCTTCCATGAGTGACAAGTGGTGGTTGCCCACTGAGATTACTTCCTCGGCTGCCTCTCCCTGCAGAACATAATTTCCACGAGAGCAGAGAACTTGGCTTGGAGTTGAGGCTCATTAGCTGTTGATGCCTGAATGAATAATGAATGAAATGTCCATTAGGCTGCCAGCATGCAGGTATGTCCGGGTCTCGACTCCAAGGAGAGGTGTCGGGAAGGACACACACTTAGGGCTCCCTGAAGCCAGGGGGAGAGTGTCAGATGCTAGGCTTCAGAGCCCCTTTGGAGGGTCTTTCACGGACCTGGAGGGCAGGTAGGACAACAGAGGCCAGGAGACATCCAAAGCCCCTTCCCACCTAGGAAGCCATGACCCTGGAGTAGGTGGGGAGGGCTGCTCACGATGGGGGGAGGTGAAGGCAGAAGGTGGCAGAAGCCACTGTCGAGAAGGGGTCCTGCAGGTGTGGTGACGCTTCAGGCTTGAGAGACACAAGCTCTGACCCTCCTCTCTGAGCTGAACCAGGATGCTAAAGGGTCCCTGTGAGAGCCAGGCTGCGGGAGGTGCGGGAGAGAAGCCCACCTCTAACCTCGTACTGGGAGTCACTGGGGAATGGGTCTGATTTAGGAGTTTTGTCTTCTTGGATCGTCTGGAGGAAAGTGTCTGCCACCCACACTCACAGGTGAGGTCTCCTGTGTGGTTTAAGGCTGGGGGTCGGGGTAGGCAGAATCTTTTTTTTTTTCCATTTTTTAAAAATAAATTTATGTATTTATTTAATTTTGGCTGCTTTGGGTCTTCGTTGCTGCGCACGGGCTTTCTCTAGTTGCGGCGAGCGGGGGCTACTCTTCGTTGCGGCGCAGGGGCTTCTCATTGCGGTGGCTTCTCTTGCTGTGGAGCACGGGCTCTAGGCGCACGGGCTTAAGTAGTTGTGGTGCGAGGGCTCAGTAGTTGTGGCTCGCACGCTCTAGAGCGCAGGCTCAGTAGCTTTGGGTCTTCGTTGCTGCGCACGGGCTTAGTTGCTCCCTGGCATGTGGGATCTTCCCGGACCCGGGCTCGAACCTGTGTCCCCTGCATTGGCAGGCGGATTCTTAACCACTGTGACACCAGGGAAGTCCAGGCAGAGTCTTCATGGGGAGGATGCAGATGGGCATTTGCGAATATCTGGCCTGGTGTGACCCCGCCAACCTGCCCTCACCCCAACAAAGGCAAAGGGGCCAGGCTGGATCTGGGGGCCGTGGGGAGGGACCTCACAGGGACAACAGGTCCACCACCCAGCCCGGAGGCCGCACCTCAGAGGTGGGGACACGAGCTCTGGCTGTTCCATCCACTACCCCAGGGATGGAACCTCCTACCTCAGGGGCACGAGCAGACTGTGGGCAGCGGCGATGGGCAGAGCTGCTGGCTTTGGACCTGGACAGGACCAGGGATGAAGCTGCAGCTGACTCTGGGGATATTTGTCCTTCCCCTTCTAAACCAAGTAAGGACAAGTAACCATGCTTAGAGTGGACAGTCTCCCACTGGGCCCAAGCCCTGGGATTTGAAGGGGAAAACTCAAACCGACTGGGATGCTGGGTTTCGGCTCTGCCCTTGCTGCCCAGAAAATCATATGCAATGTCAAAGAAACAGTCCCCTGGGGCAGAAATGGTGACACTTCTACTATATGTTTTTGGGGTTAAACAAAGCAATTTTGTTTCGGTTTGGTTTTTGTTTGGGGGTTTTGTTTGTTTGTTTTTGGCCACATGGTGGGGCATGTGGGATCTTAGTTCCCTGACCAGGTATTGAACCCGTGCCCCCTGCAGTGGAAGTGCAGGAGTCTCAACCACTGGACTGCCAGTGAAGTCCCACAGAAAGCAATTTTGGGTGTGAGTCCCAGGGGGTTTACCTACCCCACTCAGTGCATTAAGTAGCCTAACTACCCAGGGCTAAACGTGCAGGTAAAATTTTGCTGGGGTCCTTTCACTGTTCCCCTCAATTCTGAAGGTGGAAAGAGTTTTCTGGTGGTGATTTTTTTTTTTTTTTAACTAAAAGTTGTTCAATTTTTGGAGAACCAAGATCTGAGTCCAAGATTTATGAGCATAGCAGCATTTTCTGTGTTTGGTGTTTTCCTCTACTTAGCTGAATGATTTGCTACTTAGCTTGAATCGCGTGTGGAAATTAATAACAATACATACGTAGGGGTTTCCTCACTGCCTGTGGCACCTTAGCTAGCATCGGGCAGCCTGTGTGTCAGGGCATCGCTGCTGGGGCCACTTGGTGAACGTTATAGAATTTCTTTAAACAACCTGAACTCTTCCTTTTAATGCTAGTGGACCTTTCCAAGTTAATCCATCTAAATTATACGTATTAGCACAAGTCCACATAGCATAGCTCTCACCTGCCCACCAGATCGCCAGAACATTCCCCAAGAACTGCTCATGCTGCCTTCCGGTGAGGAGATGCATGATTTCCCCTTTCAACTTGCTGTAGACATAATGCAGGAAGACTAATTGGTTTAAGGAAAAGTTTGCGGTTTTCTGAAGTTGATTTTATTGCCAGGCCTAGTATGGGGCGGCCATCTATCACTGGTCAAGGCATTTTATGACCTTGAGGCCTCCCTGCAGCTGCTGAGAGGTTTGCTGAGTTGGGATTTTTTCTAGAGATTTGGTTTTCTGTTTTCAGGGACACTGACAGCTTGTCATGAACTTGCAGCTCCCAAATTCACTGTGGTGGAGCCTGAGGGACATGGATCTCTATTTTGACCTTATAAATAGCAAAAAGGGTGGGGGAGTTGGATTGAATATTTCACTTTTATTTGGCCCCTTCACTCCACACTGCCAATTCAGCAACTGCATTAGCTGATGACCTTATAGAAGGGCTGGTGGAAATGGCCCCAAGTGACCGCAGGCACAACCGAGCAGTGTAGAAAGAGACCAAATCAGCAGGTCCCATTTTCTGCTTCCATGCTGAGTAAGCAGTAACCAGCCCGAAGTTGCTTGTCAGCTGTATTTTTTCCCCACAAAGTCACGAGAATACATGGAATTGGTATGGATTTCCAAAATATTAACCTATTTAAAAACAAAACCTTATTATAGAGTTTTTCTAGTAGTGATATCAGTTCATTCGTTGTGAAGATTGTACCATAATTATGCAAGGTGCTAGCAATAGGGGAAGCTAGATGTGGGGTATACAGAAACTCTTTGTACCAACTTTTCTGTACATCTAAAATTGTTCCAGGGACTTCCCTGGCGGTCCAGCAGGTAAGACTCTCCGTTCCCAATGCAGGGTTCGATCCCTGGTTGGGGAACTAGATCCCACAAGCATGCCACAACTAAGAAGTGCATATGCCACAACTAAAAGATCCTACATGCCGCAACTAAGATGTGGCACAGCCTAAATTAATTAATTAATTAATTTTTTAAAGTACTTCACTTCAAATATTTTTTTAATTTAGGAGAAATAAAATTGTTCCAAAATAAAAAGTTTATTTTAAAAAATTTATTTACAGAACTTGGGGGAATCCTTGGCCATTACAATAACACTGCTTAATGGGACGGTTGCTTTAGTTATTTTTCTTATGCATTCTTCCCCTAATAAACATCCCTAATCTTTCACTTGGTCCCTAACTCATCAGTAGAAACACACCAGCTAAGTTTTTGAAATTAGTATCTTTTTAAAGGTATCAGCATAGCACTTGATGGCAACTTAAAAGCTTTCAACTTTTAACTAATTCAGACTCAGTTCAAATTTGACCAGAGCCTTTTGCAGGAAACAACCTTAGAGATCATAAGACCCATTTTACAGATGAGGAAACTGAGGCACTGCCTCTCCCCATGATAACACAGAACATCAGCAGGGATCTTATGCATGCTCTGGCTTCCAGATCCTGAACTTGTCAACTTTTTAAATCAGTGGTTTTCAAACTTTTGTGTTCACGGGACTCATTAAAAGACTGAACCTTAGATCTTCGGAGGGACCCAGGAATCTGCATTTCCAGCAAGTGCCCAAGGGTGTGGTGCTCCAAAGATGTTGCTCATAGTCTGTTACCAGGAGAAGGGATCCTGAGGGCATTTCCAGGAGGCACCACCTGCTCCCCACGGCCCCCAATCTTCCTTCTGATCCCAGGCTGGTGTTTATAACCCACTACCTGATGCAGGGCTCACCAAGGCCACCGAAGTGACGCCCACAGGCCTGCTGGAACTGCCCTGCCTTAGTAACACATAGCCCTAAAATTTTGAGGTTAACTCACTGATTCTCAACCTTGGCAGGATATTGGAATCCCCTGGAAAACTTTTAAAAATGCTGATGACGGCTCCCACCCCCAAAGATTCTGATGAGCCTATTTATTTATTTATTTATTTTTCTTATTTGGTTGCACTGGGTCTTAGTTGCAGCAGGCGGGCTCCTTAGTTGCAGGACATGGGCTCCTTTGTTGTGGCATGCAAACTCTTAGTTGCGGCATGCATGTGGGATCTAGTTCCCTGACCAGGGACTGAACCCCGGGCCCCCTGCATTGGGAGCGCAGAGTCTT
Organism: Orcinus orca; assembly: GCF_937001465.1. Classification (NCBI taxonomy): domain Eukaryota; kingdom Metazoa; phylum Chordata; class Mammalia; order Artiodactyla; family Delphinidae; genus Orcinus; species Orcinus orca. The sequence continues at coordinate 205,453,155 of NC_064559.1, read as the reverse complement.
ATCCACTGGGCCACCAAGGAAGTCCCCTGATGAGCTAACTGAGCTTGGGGGAGGGGGGTGGAATACAAGGAGACAGATAAACGCAAGAGTTCCAAACAAAGCAGCTTGGGGACCCAGAGGAAGGAGAGATAAACAAGTGCAATAATCTATATGAAGATGCTTGGCAATAGTAGGTGCTCAATAAAAGTCTGATTCCTTCACCTGTTAGATTCTCAGAGGTTGATCTTTATTTAGCGTAGTCCCTATTTGCTCTCCTGCAGTTACCACAGGACCCAAAACAGGAAACGAACCAAACGTCCATCTACAGTAGAATGGATAAAAAATTACAGCAAACGTGGACATTGACACATGTGGACATTGACTCAGCAATGAAATGAGCAGATTTTTGCTATGCAACAACATGGATGGACTTATAACACAACATTGAATGAAAGAAGACAGACACAAATGAATACATATATAAAAAGTTCAAAGTCAGACAACAATAATCTATAAGGTTAGAATCACAATAGTGGTTATAAAACTAAGCAGGACCCTGTGCGGTCTTCCTGGGGACAGACCCCAGTGTCCCCCTCCGGCCTCTTGTTTATACAAAAGCTTTAGCCTCCTAAGTCTTCTCTGAGTTCCAAAGAGCAGATTTAATCAGAGAAGTGAGAAAATGCAGAAACAAAAGAAAACTGTCAAGCAAGACAAAATAATAATAGTTTAGCCGTAAAACAAAGTCAAGGACCTTCCGTTCCTCCTCAAGGGCTGTAGATAATGTCATGAGCCATGTCCTTTGAGCTGTTTTGCGGATTCTAAGACCCCCACCAGGTGGAAGAAGTTAACCTCTTGCTGACCACAACACGTAGACCCCAGACCAGTTGGAACCAGAAGGGTGATGATGCCGCCTCCCAAAATACCACCCGGTTGCCTTACCACCAACCCATCAGAAGAATGTCCACAAACTGATCAGACACCCCGCGACCTTCTCCCTCACCTTGCCTTTAAAATCCCTTCCCCAAAAGCCACTGGGGAGTCCGGGTCTTTTGAGCACGAGCTGCCTGTTCTCCTTGCTTGGCCGCATGTTGGGCACCTTGCACTAAACGCTGTACTTTCCTTCACCACAGCGCACAATCAGTAGACTGGCTTTCCTGTGCGTCGGGTGAGCAGACCCGAGTTTGTTTTGGTATCAGTTACTCTTTTGAGGGATGGGAAGTACCTAGAAGGGGGCCTGGAGGGGTGAGGCTCTGGGTGCTTGTAATGTTCTACTTCTTAAGCTGGATGCCATTGGTGTGGCTTGTGAAAACGTACCAAGCTGTACACTTAGGATTTCTGTGCTTCCTGTATGATTGATGTTGTGGACTGAACCGTGTGCCCCTAAAATTCATACGTTGAGCCCTAACCCTCGATGTGACTGTATTTGGAGATAGCCCCTTTAAGGAGGTAATTAAGGTTAAATGAAGTCATAAGAATAGAGTCCTAAGCCAATAGGACTGGTGTCCTTTTAAGAAGAGAGAAAGACACCAGGGACGCATGTGCACAGAGGAAAGACCACGTGGGGACACAGCAAGGAGGTGGTCGTCTGCAAGCCAAGGAGAGAGGCCTCAGGAGAAAGCAAACCTGCTGACACCTTGATCTTGGATTTCCAGCTTCCAGAAATGTGAGACAATAAATTTCTGTTGTTTAAGCGACCCAGTCAGTGATATTTTGTTATGGCAGCAGTAGCAAACTAATACAGATGACATAGTTCAATATAAAGTTGAAAAAGTTAAAAGTTCCCCAGGTTATTCTAATGTAGACACAAGATTGAGGATCACTGCAGTAGCCCAAACGCTGTCAAACTGAGATCCTTTCTTCATAGTCTGGTGCAGAGAACCAGAATATGTCCAAGTTGGGGTAGGGAATGAAGGAACTAGGGGCTTCTCTGCCTCACTTTAAGGACATTATTGGTTCCTAGAATTGGGCTGTGTCTAATAATTGGAAAAACCCTATAGGTCACTGAAAGTTTATGAATGTCTATGATATATACTCTGTCTATACTCTATATACTAGTCTTCTATTTTTAATAATGTCTTGGGCTTCCCTGGTGGCGCAGTGGTTGAGAGTCTGCCTGCTGATGCAGGGGACGCGAGTTCGTGCCCCGGTCTGGGGGGATACCACATGCCGCGGAGCGGCTGGGTCCGTGAGCCGTGGCCGCTGAGCCTGTGCGTCCGGAGCCTGTGCTCCGCAACGGGAGAGGCCACAACAGTGAGAGGCCCGCGTACCGCAAAAAAAAAAAATTAAAAAAAAATAATGTCTTTATTGAGACATAATTTACGTACTATAAAATTCATCATCTTAAAGTGTACAATTCAGTGATTTTTAGTAAATTCACAGCATTGTATAAGTATCATCACTATCTAATTATAGAACATTTTCATCATCCCAAAAAGAAACCCTGTGCCCATCGGCATTCACCCCTCCCCCGTTTAGTCATTAGAGAAATGCAAATCCAAACCACAGCGAGATCTTACTTCACACCTAGGATGGCCGTAGCAAAAAAAGACACACAGTAACAAGTATTGATGAGAATTTGGAGAAACTGGAACCCTCAAACATTTCAATGTTAATCATAGAGTCACCAAATGACCCAGCAAGTCTACTCCTAGAAACACACCCAAGAGAATTGAAAACATATGTGACAAAAAGACTTGTACATGAAATTTCGAAGCAGCTTTATTCACAATAGACAAAACTAGAAACAACTCAAATATCCATTACTAGATGACTGGAGAAACGAAATGTGACATATCCCCAAAATGGAATGGTACTTGGCAAAAAGGAACGAACTACTGATACAACCAAAAACAAGAATGAGTATCAAAATCATTATGTGAAGGGAAAGATGCTGGATACAAAGCAATACTACAGTATGAGCCCATTTTTGTAAAATTCTGGGAAATGCAAACTAATCCATAGTGATGATTAAAAACAGAACAGATCAGTGGCTGCCTGAGACTGCAGTGGAGGGAAGGATTGATATGGAGGGGCCCCAGGAATCTTTGGGGGTGATGGGAATGTTCTTCATCCTGACAGAGACAATGTTTCTGGGGTGAATACGTTTGCCAAAACTCAGCCAATGGGACACTGTAAATGGATGTCGTTAGCAGTACGTAAATTATATCTTTAAAAAGTTTATTTAAAAAAAAAGTTTATTTTTTTTAAAAAAAGAAGGGCGTGTAAGAAAAACAAACAAACAACTCTTTCAGTGTCTCAGGTAAGTGGTTCCAATTTTTCATGTGGGTGAGATTCATTAAAAGGAGATGGAGGCCTGCAGAAGAATGACTCCCAAAGAAATCTATATCCTAATTCCCGGGACCTGTTAGAGTCAAACAGAGCTGGAAGAAAAGGCGAGGAAGCAGATTCTCACCTAGAGCCTCCAGAAGCGACACAGCTTCTCAAAACCTTGACTGTAGCCCAGGGAGACCCATGTCGCACATTTTGCCCACAGACCTGTAAGACAACAAACGTGTGTTGTTTGAAGCCACTAAATTTGCTGTAACTTGTTACAGCAACTGGAGGATACTCATACAGAGGCCTCCCTGGTGTCTCTATGGGAATACCCCATGAGAGGCTGCCCTCCCCACACTGGGGGCTGGTTTCTTTTTATCAGTGTGTGTCTCAGGTTGCAAGGGATCATGGGGGATTGATGCTGGGGCAGCCTCAGGGTGAGCAGGAAGTTGAGCCCAGATTCACCCACTGAGAATCCGAGACGGGGCCCCTGTGATTTTTGTCACGTGGCACATGCCGGCCCCCAGCCCCTGTGCCAGCCTCCCCCTGAGGGCCCTGAAGCTTCCGCAACACCTGCCAAGACATTCTTCACACCTGGACCTGCCGCTCGCTCCTTCTCAGCCTGGATGTTCCAACTGAAACATCTCCCCGACACTGCCATCCCGTGCTGCTGAGGACCTTCCATTCCCACTGTCTGGGGCTCAGCTCAGCTCGCAAGCCCCTGGCCTACAATGTGGAAACAGTCTTTCTCCAGAAATTGGCAGAGGTAGGGGCCAAGGAGGGTCGCTGCTGGGTTTATGATCAAGAAATTGGAAGCAGGGGGGGAGGGGGAGGGATAAATTAAGAGGTTAGGGTTAACATATAGACACTACTGTATATAAAATAGACAACCAGCAAGGACCTACTGTATAGCACAGGAAACTATATTTTGTAATAACCTATAAGGGAAGGGACTCTGAAGAAGAGTATATATATGTATATAAAATATATGTAATATATATATTAAATATATATATATAACCGAATCGCTGTGCTGTACACCTGAAACTAACACAATATTGTAAATCAACTATACTTCAATAAAAAAAAATTGGAAGTAACATGCATGTCCATCATCGGGGGCTGATCAGATAAATATGGCGCATTTCCATCCACTGGAGTGTCGGGCAGCTCCTAAAAGGAAGGAGAGAGAGAGCTCTGTGCGTGCTGACCTGGAAATCGGACAGAGCCCATGCGTCAGGTATGATCAGGGAGAGGTTAGGTGGGCAAACTCCAGATCCAACCACCTGTCTGCGAATCCTCCATCTTCCACTTACACTGTGACCTTGGACAAATCACTTGGACCTGTGCCTCCAGTCTCTCATCTGTACAATGGGGATAGCAATCGTTTATTCTATATCCTGTAATACCTACCTCACAGCATTGAAAATGAGATAAGCATATAAAGTGCTTAGCACAGGAGCTGGTGTGTAGGGTGACTTGTTATTCTTCATGAATGAGGAAAGCAGGTTGCAGAGTAACATGTACCATAGATTGCCTTCTTGTATATATCTAAAGGCCTGCACCTCCTTAGGAGTGTATTTAAGAGGCAAAGCAGGAAGCAGAGCCGGCTTCCTGGGTGTGAGACCCATGCAGTGGCTCACAGCCCCATGTGCAGAAAGGCTCCGTGCTCCACTTGGTTTAATGCTCTGCTGTCAGCATCTTGAAATTCTTCATCTTTTTTGAACAAAGGGCCCCATGGTTTAATTTAGCACAGGGCCCTGCCATTCTGTAGCCCCTCCTGCCAGGAAGGAACTCATACCAGACTAGCAGCCATGGTGGTCCCTGGGGAAGAGGATTTCTTGTATCCTTCCGTACACTATGTGTGTTTCCAAGCATTTGTTCTCTTGCAACTTGTACACGTATATCCAGGATAAAATCTAGCCGTGGAAACAACGTGGGCTTGTAGTGGGCAGAACTGGGTGAAATTCTGCCTCTACCTGGCTCGCTCACCTTGGATACATTAATTCCTCTCCTGAGACTCAGGCCCCTCCTGGAAAAAACTGGGGACCTGTTTTCTACCTCTTCGGGCTGCTATAAGATTGAGTCTGTAGTATAAAGGTGCTTGTTACATAGTTACTGGGTTGGGCATGAGGGTCGGGGGGCAGGAGAGCAGAAAAACTGACAACACGGCCTGATTTAAATCCCAACTCAGGGAATTCCCTGCTGGTCCAGTGGTTAGGACTCCGTGCTCTCACTGCCAGGACCTGGGTTCAATCCCTGATCGGGGAACTTAGATCCTGCAAGCCGCGCAGCATGGCCGACCTCTGACCCATAATCACCAAGAAAAAAAGTACATAAATTCCAACTCAGCCAACTCCCACGTAAAGTTGGATCCTTTTTGTATCGACCTCAGTTTTGTCATCAATAAAATGGGGGCAGGACAGACTCACAATCCCTTATTGTCCGTTCCAAAGCCCCCAAAACTCTGAAAACGGCAAGTGTTGAAGTCTGGTACAAACTCACTTGGCTAAATCTCTGACCTGAACTGAGGTGAGGCTATGATCTGGATTCCCCACCCACCGCCCATCCCCCTCACGCTTTGCCTGCAAGCCACACATTCTCCTGCAGAATGACTCATGGGTTTGATAATGGAGGGCTCTCTGGACACCCCTGTGGCTGTGAGATGGTGAATCCGGACCGCCCCCACCCCGGCCGCCGCCAGAGCTAGGGTGAGGCTTAGACACCTTGCAGTGGGTCAGAAGCCACGCAGTGCTAGGTGCATGGGGTTGACCCACGAGGAAGGTTGGTTGGTGTTGTTACTTGGTCACCAGGTAAATTTGGGCTCAAATCTCCTCTCTGCCCCTTATCAACCAGGTGGGCTTGGGCAACGTGCACAAGGTCTCTGGGTCTCCTAACCTGTGGGCGTTGTTGCCACATCATGGTGTTTCATGGCGGTAGGCAGGAGCCCGGGGGGACCAGGGAGGAGCAGACACTCCGTCAAGGCGGCCACATTTGTTCGCTTGTTCATTGGGTGCTGAGCGCCCTAGAAGGTCAGGCAGGCAAGCGGGGGCTGCAGAGAGGGCACCTCGGGGCCTCTGCCTTCAGCGGGGCCCACGCCAGGGAGAGGTTTGAGGAGAGGGCTGCTCCGCTAACTCCCAGGAGGGAAGAGGTGAGGAGGGGCTCCGCCTCCTGTCCTGCACTGAGAAGACCCCACACGGCCCACTCTGGAACCTGGCGACAGCTGCTCAGGAGACCCCGAAAACCCAGGGGCGGGACTTCATTGCATTCACTGGTCCTGCCTGTGCAGCGAGGGACTGGACTACGGCTCTTGGAGAGAGGGGTGGGGACGGGCTTGTTCGTGGCTCCGCGATGCCTGGGACCCAAAGGGTGCGGGGGACACTCAGGGCTGGCTTCCCTGTGTTCTTAGCTTCAAGTCCCTGCAGGCCCACCCCCCTCGGCCCTGCCTCCCTCCCCCTGCCCCGTCCCTGGCTCCCTGGCTCTCCACCCACCCTCCACCTCAGTACCACCCTTAGGCCCAGACAAGGGGGTACAGGGACTGCAGGCCCCATGCCTCAAGGGTGCCCCAAACTTTGGATCCCCTTCCTCAAAGAGCATCTTCCTGGGTGTCCGGGACCAACAGGGGCCAGAATTGTCATTTAGGTGGGACACTTAACCCCTCAGACGCTTCAAGGAGTTCAGGTCTTCACACCTACGCAGTCAGCCCGGGAGGGAGCCTGGTAGAGGGCGGCTCCCACCGGCCAGCGGGGCATTGCTTCGGGAGGTTGCACGAGATTGGGCTGCAAGGATGGTGACGCCACGCTGATTCTGGATTCCTCCGAATTGTCTATGCAGACAGGAGCCGCGTAAACACCTGCTGGGGTCCCTGCACACCGGGGGCAGCCCTGCTCCAGCGCCATGATTTTTCTGCAGCTCCTGGAGTATCTCAGGCCCCTCCCACCTGCAGGCCTCCACCCGCAGACACGTGGCACTTCCTGCCTGGACGACTCTCTCCGCACTCTTCCTAGAGGTCTCTGCTCAGACATCACCTCCTCAGAGGGGTCTTCCCTGACCATTCCCATTATTCCCACCCATTTTTATCTCCTTTGTGAGACTGTGTGTCATGGGCAGGAGCTGGATGGACCCAGGCCCTTGGGTGACTCCCGTTCTGGTGGCTCACGGGGCCCCATCTGTCCTGGTCAGGACCCCCGATTCAGCCCCGAGCACTGCTTGGGATCTATCTGGCTCGTTCCCAAACTGGTGAGCTCTCTGCTGCCTCTGGGTCTCCCTCACCCTTTCTGCCCAGCTCTCAGTCCTGCAGCTTTTCCTTCCAGTGCCACGTCCTCCAGGAAGCCTTCAAACCTTCCCGTAGCCCCTGGGACTTTCTTCTGGCAGCCAAGCCTGAGGCTCACCTGTGAGGCTGGAGCAGCTCGGTTTCCTCACACCCGTCCCCCACCCCCACCCCCGCAGGGTCGGCTTGGCTCACAGGAGGCTCCTCTTTCGAGAGATGTTGGTGGAAGGAATAAATGAGGGAAAATGTGTCTATTTGTTTAACAAAATTGGGATCATGCTGGGCATGCTGGTTTTGTTTTTTTAAGACAGCTTTTAAAAAAATGTCTCACATCTTGAGCATTTTCCCTTTCCATTAAATATTCTTCCACACGATCCTGAGGACGGCACACTTTTTCATCTTTGGTGCCGTTAACTTTTTCAAAGCAACCCCTGCTGTTGAGCGGCAGGCTTCATTAAAGGAAGCAGCTTCGCTAAATGGAAGATGAGTTACAGCGAGCCCTGTGTGTGTAAGGGATGCTCGGAACACAACTCCCGCACCTTTTTTAAAAATATTTATTTATTTATTTATGGCTGCGTTGGGTCTTCGTTGCCGCTCATGGGTTTTCTCATTGCGGTGGCTTCTCTTATCGCAGAGCACGGGCTCTAGGCGTGCAGGCTTCTGTAGTTGCGGCACGCGGGCTCAGTAGTTGCGGCAGGCGGGCCCTTGAGCCCGAGGACTTCAGTAGTCGTTAGTTGCTCCGCAGCATGTGGGATCTTCCCGGACCAGGGCTCGAACCCATGTCCCCTGCATGGGCAGGCGGATTCTTAACCACTGCGCCACCAGGGAAGTCCCTATGTATGTACATATGTATGTATTTGGTTGTGCCGGGTCTTTGTTGCGGCATGCAGGGACACAAGAGGTCTTCGCTGCCGCTTGCGGGATCTTTAGTTTCCCCTGCACATTTTAAATGTCCCTCCCCAATGACCTAGGGTGGGGAGAAGGGGTGGGTGGGAGGAAGCTGTTGGTCCTGATACCAGACTCCCCCTGGCTTCTGGTGATTTTGAGTTCAGAGAAGGGGATTTGGACAGGGAGGAGGGATCATGTCAAAGGCAGCGGGAAACATCTAACGCCCCTCTCTCGTGTGGGGCTGCACCCCTGCCCCTGCTTTCTGGGTCCAGGACCCAGAGGACCTTTCTAGTCTCAACAAGGGGCCCCTGGAAGACTGGGGAGGGGGGGTCCCCGTGGGAAGGCAAAGGCAGCAGCACAAGCATCACCTACGACAACCCACCCTGGATCTCCCTTTCTTAAGGGCCTGAGCCAAGGTCCTCCTGTCTCTTTTTACCACCACGCCCTCTTCCTGGGAGTCCGACCAGTGTGATCAGAGGCCTGATGCTCGGTTTCATGCTCTGCTTGAAAAGCCGCCTGGAAATTCTTAGTTTCCCTTTGTACGTTTCCCCTTTGCACGTTACACACGGATCCTGCCAGCACCCGTCCTCCTGTGCCATCCAGCAACACGGGGCCCTTCAGCTTCTGGACCAAGTCAGGCCCAGGGGGTCTGGATCCCGGCCTGTCCATCACCTTAGCCCCCTGTCTGCCCCCCCCCCACCTTTCCCCTGTGCTGTGAAAATCCCAGTAGAGGCTGCGTGAAGGACCATTGTGAGACCTGAGTGAGTTAACTGGGTGAGGATTGCTTAGAGCAGTGCCTGGTACTTGGTAAGCACTGGTTATGATCACTCCCGCTCAGGACCCTGGAACTTTCCAGACCTTTGTCTTTGCCTAGTTAGCCTGTAGAGCAATGAAGTCTTCTGGAAATAGGATCTGGCTGGGACAGGAGGGAACACGGGTTAGAGGAAAGAAGCTGCAGTTATGGACTTCCCTGGTGGCGCAGTGGTTAAGAATCCGCCTGCCAATGCAGGGGACACGGGTTCGAGCCCAGGTCCGGGAAGATCCCACATGCCGCAGAGCAACTAAGCCCGTGTGCCACAACTACTGAGCCTGCGCTCTAGAGTCCCCGAGCCACAACTACCGAGCCCGCGTGACCCAACTACTGAAGCCCGTGCGCCTAGAGCCCGTGCTCCGCAACAAGAGAAGCCACTGCAATGACAAGCCCATGCTCCGCAACAAGAGAAGCCCCCGCTCGCCGCAACTAGAGAAAGCCCGCACGCAAAAACGAAGACCCAACGCAGCCAAAGTAAATAAATAAATCTATTTAAAAAAATAAGCTGCATTTAGAAGGTTCCAGTGAAATGTTCAAGGTGATAAAGTGAAAGAAACTGGCTCAAACCAGCTTCAGCCAAGAGGCCTGGGCCAGGGGGAGGTGGGAGCCAGCCTGCTGTGCCCCCAGCTTCACACTCCTCCCCTCCCCAATCCCAGAGGCTGGGGAGCTCCACGGTGAGCGAGGGAGGCCGGGCAGGGCAGCAGCCTCCTGATGTGTGGTTTGGAGCCCAAGCAGGGTGAGGAGGGCACCTGGGGGTCTGGCGATGGCGGCCCCATACCCTGCTTTCTTCTGCATAGCGCATACTGCCTTGCAAGGTATTGTTTTTTCCTGTAGCATCTGCCCCTCCCCTCCCCCCAAACCGCCCACCCTTTGAATGTCCTCAAGGGTGGGGACATTCGTTGATCACCCTGTATCCTCAGGACGTAGGACCGTGTTTGGTGGCATCTGACAACGTGTCGAATGAGTGAATGAAACCTGTAGCCCCCTGGCCCTCGACGGTGACACCTGCATGTGGCAGAGGAGAGAAGTGGACGGTGAGGCAGGTTTCTGCTTAGGCCACTGCGGGGGCGGTAAGGGTGGGACAACTTTCACCAAAGCAGGAAGGGAATGCAGGATGAGGGCAGGTTGATGGGAAGTCGGGCTGGGGGCAGATTCCTTGGAGGTGACTGCCGCGTGCCCAGGTAGAGAGGCCACCAGGCTGCTGCAGAATCAGCGGGGAGCTTGGGAGGAAAGCCCAGGAAGGAGCTGCAGCCGGGCGCCCCAGGCACGGGAGCTGAGCAACGGGAAGAGGCAAGAGCTGGGCTGAGCCGCCGGCTCCAAGCTAAGCCGGGAAAGCGCCTCTGGAATAACCTGCCCCTTGCGCACAGGAATTGAGAAAAGAACAAGAAGTTTGGGGAAGTACACAATATACTGGGGCGCACAGTATCTGCCCCAAACCACCAGCAGCCCAGGCACAGCAACACAGGGGTTGCTCATTTTCCCATCCCTGGAGGGAGCTGGGTAGAAAGGAAGGTGAATTCCCTGTCTTATAATTTATTAGCTTAGCAGAATCACCACGCACTTAACCCGACCGGCCGCAGGGAGCACGGGCTGAGCGCAGCGAGGCGCGGCTGGGACAGAGGTGGCGTTAACCCAAAATTGCCACAAGGTGGCGCCCGTGCTCCCCTGAAGCCCAAACAGGAGGCCCAGAGGCTGGGGCAGCGGGAGCCGGGGGAGAAGGCGGTGGGCAGCCGGCAGGCTCCGCTCCGGGCTCCACCTTAGCCTCTTTGTCGGGGTGCAGCCTCGCATCCCATCCAGCCCTCCTGTGGGGGTGGGAGCGGCACAGGAGTGTGTGTGTTTGGGTGCAGTGTGTGTGTGCAGTGTGTGTACACATCCAAAGCTAGGGTGTGTGTGCAGTGTGTGTACACATCCAAGGCTGGGGTGTGTGTGTGTGTGTGTGTGTGCAGCGGGTGTGCATCCAAAGCTGATGTGTGTGTGCGCATCCAAAGCTGGGGGGTGTGTGTGTGTGTGTGTGTGTGCAGCGTGTGCGCATCCAGAGCTGGCCCCTAAGCCAGGGGAGGCTGGAAAACCCCAGGTACAGTGACTGCGAGCACAGCTTCCAACAGACTTAGGTTCAAACCCCTGATCAGCCCCTTCGTGCCGCACGTGGCTTCCCCTCTCTCCGCCTCGGTTTTCTCACCTGTTAAACAGGAGCATAATGCTGAGACTTCAGGGGCTTGTTGTGAGGAGTAAATAGAGGATGATGGTAAGAAACGTCTACTGCGCTCTCCCTGAGGGCCAGGCGCTGTTCTAAGCACTCTCCTGTACCAGCCCATTCTCACAGCATCCTCTCACATGGGAGTGGCTGGGGACCGGAGGCCGAGGCCCCTGCACAGAGGAAAGGAGGCCCCTGGGTGCTGCTGAGGGGGGCAGCTCCCCCCAGGGGCCAGGGGGAGGAGGGACCGCCTTTGATGCTGAGGGCGGGAGCCTGTCTTGCTTGCCCACGGGGACAGCACACGGCTCCGTGTGGTCTCACAGCCGCAGACGCTTCTGGGAAAGGGGCCCCTGTCGCGGCAGAGGTCGCTCGGTGGCGTGTGGCAGCGAGCGAAGGCCACAGCACGACGCCACGGTCCCCACCTCAGGGACCGCGGGGCGGCAGTGCCTTCCGCAGGGGCGGGAGAGCTCTGTGGAATGTTGGGGGGAAGCCCAGCAGCAGCTGGAGGTAGGGGGGTGGCCAGGAAGCAGGTGGGTGCGGCACAGGGGGCTAAAGCACAGGGGAGGCCCCGGGGGTCAAGGTCTCGGGGGGGCCAGGCCAGCGAGAGGCTTGGGGATGGGGACTCAGTGGGGAGGGTCCCCAGAAGCCCCCGTTTGCCCGCCGGGGTCTGTCCTGGGGCAGGGCAAGCAGGGTGAGGTGGGCTTCACGACCCTGGGGTCGGGGAGAGCTGGGGTCAAGGTGAGGCCTCGGGCCCGGATGGGGAGCGGCCTTTGCGGGGTACCCTCCCCACCCCATCACCTCGCTGCTCAGGCCACCTGGAGTCCCGCCTCTTTCCCCTGGGGCCCCGTTCTGATGATGCTTCTCAGATGCTTCAGGAAGAATTGGGGCTACCCCAAGTTCCAGGCCTGCGAGGGAAAGCGAGCTCTGACCTCACCTGAAGTTCTGAGTCCTTTGGACCGTGGGCCCGCTGAGGTCATAAACACCTGATTTTGGATTTGGGGGGGGCGGTGCCCTCCCTCTCAGGCTGTCATCTGGGTGCCTTCCCCTCCCTGACGCCCCCCTTCTCCTCTCCTGGTCCTCCCAGCTCACACATTCCAGGAACCAGAACCTCAAGGGTTGCCCTCAGCTGCCGGCCCCGCCCCCATTCTTCCCACCAGCTCAGATGTGCTGAGATGCAGGAGCCAGAAACGGCCCTCCCCTCCCCTCCTCCCCTCACCCACTGCGCACTCACAGGCCCAGAACAAAAACACACCACAAACAGGAATCGAAGTCTGAGAAAGAGTCAAGGGGCCATGGCCCAGCCGTGGGAAAGGCTGTGTGGCCTCCACCAAGTCACTTCACTTCTCTGGGTTTCTTTGCTTACCTGCAAAATGGGGTAAAGTTACCATCCTTGAGGAGTTGTTATCAGAAGGTGAGAGAAGGGGCTTCCCTGGTGGCGCAGCGGTTGGGAGTCCGCCTGCCGATGCAGGGGACGCGGGTTCGTGCCCCGGTCCGGGAAGATCCCACATGCCGCGGAGCGGCTGGGCCCGTGAGCCATGGCCGCTGAGCCTGCGCGTCTGGAGCCTGTGCTCCGCAACGGGAGGGGCCACAGCAGTGAGAGGCCCGCGTACGGCCAAAAAAAAAAAAAAAAAAAGGTGAGAAAAGATGTAAAATGCGGGATGCAGGTGTGATGTTTGGTCTAAAAAAAAGCCCCTCCTGGGCAAAGGGTTCTTTCTGGATTCTCCCCACCGCACTCCCATGCTCAGGCGGGGGCTGCCCGCTCACCACTTTCCTGTAAGACTGCGGGTGGAAGGGGGCTGCCACGGTCTCCGCTGGGTAGTGCTTCTGCAGCCTTGCTCTCCAGCTCCACTTCCTGTTTTTCTCCCCAACGAATTTTGCACCATTGCTCTTTCATCAGGGCGAGCTGGTGGGTGGTGGGGTGAAGGCAGAGGCCTGCCTGGGAAGGCAACCTGGGGAAGCCAGAGAGAGGGGTGCGCGGGGCATGCCCTGCCCCCCAGCTACAAGCTCTGGACTCCGTGGGCTGCCGCTCAGCGTAGACAGGATGCTAGAACCTGGGAGGCTGGTGGGGGGAGGCTAGGAGCCCGCCTGATGGGAGGAGCAGGGGTTCCTACGTCCTCATCCTCAAATGGGAAACAGCATTTGTTCCTACGCTTGGGGCAGGACCTAGGGATGGACTGAACCAGGCTGAAGCCACATCTCTGGTGATATGAGGGGTGGGGGGGCCACTCTGAAAGGTGAGTCCAGCCTCCCTGCCTCCCTGAGGCTGTTAGGCCTCTGAGCCTCCAGTTTCAGTGTCACTGGGTGTCAGGTTCCTGCTGGAAGGAAATGAAAGAGCGGTTTCCATACTGGCTGGGACCAGAACTTTCCTCTCCCTTGGCTACAGTCCCCTGACCCTTCTCCTGGGCAAAGCCTGACTTGTCTGGCCGTGACTGTGCCATTCATTCATCCGATTCATTCAGCATTTCTACAGACTCACTTGCAACAGTCTCTGGTGCCCGACACAGAGCTCAGGGCCGGGGAGCCAGGTCAGGTCCGTGCAGAGCCCCTGACCCCAGGGAGCAGCTGAGCACACAGGCAGTCACGGTCGAGCAGACCAAGTCTGCAGTGGGGACGGCACAGCCTGGAGTAAAGATGGGGACCCGCTCTGGGCAAGGGAGCCAGGTGGGTAACACCTGTGCTGAGTAGCCAGGCAAATAAAGTATGGGGTAGGGGCAGAAGGGGGAGCGGGGAAGGGTGCTCCAGGCAAGGGGAACAGCACGAGCAAAGGCCCAGAGTCAGAGAGAGAGCCCGGGCTGCTCTGGAGCCGCAAGTCACAGCTCATGGTACAGCATGGAGGGCAGCCCGCAACCCTGGGGGGCTAGCTGTGTCGGCTCCCTTGGTTCCCCACGTCTACTGTGTTCTCGAACCTCAGCCTCACCGGATACTCCAGTATAGGTCGCTGTCCCACCATATGTGTGGTTCCGAGAATCAGAAATCAGCGCTGTTAGCTCCAAGAGGAAAGGGGACTCCATGGCCAATGTACAGGATGTGCACCTCCAAGAGGAAAGGGGACTCCATGGCCGATGTATAGGATGTGCCCATGGGACCCAGAGACGCAGCCCAGCTTTGGGGTGATGGGACCAGACAGCCCTGGACACTCTCTCAGCGCTGCTGGCTTGTTCCCATTTGCCCACCTGCATCGCACCTGCCAAGCTGATGGATCCTGGATCCCTTCACCCAAAGAGAACCATTTCCAGGTCCCAAGCCCATTTCCGGAGAAGGAGTTGACTCTCCTCTCTTGGATCAAGGCCTCCCTTCTGGCCCAGAGAGCTATGGCTAGTGGTCAAGTTTCTGTTCCGAGTTGCCTGTCCTCATGACCACACAAGGGAGGGTGACCAGAAAAGGGGGCTGGATAGGCGGTCTGTCCTGCCCAGTACCCACAGCCTTGCTGTTCTCCTTCGGCTTTCCCCAGACATCTCCGTTCCAGTTGCCCTTGCTTAACCTTGACACCACAAACTCAACCACAGATGCTTCGCCCCCCACGCCAAATGCGAGGCAATCCAAGCCCTGTCAAACCATTGCGCCCAGGGCTCCGTCCTCAGAGCTGCCGTCTCCAGCTGATCCCCACCCCCCTCTATTTCTGCGGAATCTCCTCTGCGGTGGCCCCTAAGGATCCCCCTCGATTGATAGACTAAATGATCAATTTAACCTCCCCTACCGTACTTGATCTGTAGAGCAAAAAAGGGAAACTCCATACAGAGCACACAGCATGGCCTTCTAGACGGGCACAGTAAATGAAACTTTAGGAATAAGCTATCACGTGGGGTTTGCTCTGCTGGTTACCTACCTCGGCTCCTCTGTTGGCAAGTGTGGCTGCCCCAGGTTCTGCCCACTGGGAAGAGACCCCTTGTCTAGAGTCTTTCAGGCCTGCCCTTGAGAGGTTCTTGGGATGGCTTTTTCTAGAAGAGGATGCAGCTGCCCCGGCAGCCTGCTTCTTGTTGGTGCCAGTACTTGGGCCTGGGAAACGCCCAGAGGGTAAGACATCACAAGCCCCAACTTCCAAGTTTTAGGGTTTCCTGGAGTTTCAACCCCCATAAAATCCTAGTTGGTTGCCTGTCGGTTTTACTTTGGGTCGCGTCATTTACTAATATCCAATTCCATGAAATCCTGCCCAGTTCAATACTCAGCCTTAGGCTGGGCCGTGCCCCAGGGCTGGGGTTTCTTAGCAGCAAGCATGGTGGCCAGTTTCTTCTTTTAGCCTAAAGATGAGAAGAGGAATCATCATCTGACTTGGGGTGGAAAGAAGACTTTTTCTCTAAATTCTCTTGGGATGTTACCCCTGCCTGCCCTCTGGCCACTTGACAAAAGGAGGCTTTAGAGAGACCAGAGGTTAAGGGTTGTCCACTCCTGTGGCTCTTCCCAGATAGCCCCATTCCAACCGCTAAGCTCGCTGCCTTTTCTGTTCAGTGCTCCCTGAGCGTTAGAAACAGGGTGAGACAGAGAATGTGGCTGCCGCTTAGAGCAGGTGCATGATTAGCAGACCCTGGGTAGTCACCAGCTATAGGAGAAAAGCATTTCCCTTGACAGACTTAGATATTTGCCCTTCTTTTTCCTGATCTTGAGCAGAACTGAACAGAACTGAACAGAATTGAACTCATCTTGTAGCACCTTCTGAAGACAGCTAGAAGTAACGCACAGACTGGCAGCCTGGACCTTTTGCTACCAAGTTTCCTGAAGTATCAGCCTTGATTGGTACATGTTCTGGGCCACATGAGACCATTGAAAGTAATTTTTTTAAATAAATTTATGTATTTATTTATTTTTGGCTGCGTCAGGTCTTTGTTGCTGCGCACGGGCTTTCTCTAGTTGCTTTGAGCGGGAGCAACTCCTTGTTGCAGTGCGTGGGCTTCTCATTGTGGTGGCTTCTCTTGTTGTGGAGCACAGGCCCTACGGCGTGCGGGCTTCAGTAGTTGCAGCACATGGGCTCAGTAGTTGTGGCTCGTGGGCTCTATAGCACAGGCTCAGTAGTTGTGACGTGCGGGCTCAGTAGTTGTGGCTCTCAGGCTCTAGAGCACAGGCTCAGTAGTTGTGGCACACAGGCTTAGTTGCTCCAAGGCATGTGGGATCTTCCCAGACCAGGGCTCGAACCCATGTCCCCTGCATTGGCAGGCAGATTCTTAACCACTGCACCACTGGGGAAGTCCCATTGAAAGTAATTTAACTGATCTGTTACCACGTACCTAGACCTGCTGGTGTCCTGTCCCAGGATAAGGAACCCTCACTGCCCCTCACTCTACCTCAGGTCACCTAGTTTCAATATTCAATATCCTGTGACAGGGAACTTCCCTGGCAGTCCAGTGGTTAGGACTCTGTGCTTCCACTGCTGGGGGCCTGGGTTTGATCCCCGGTCGGGGAACTAAGATCCCGCAAGCTGTGAGGCATGGCCCCCAAAAAAATGTTTCAAAAAGTATCCTGCAGGCAGAGTCAAGATGGTGGTGTGGGAAGACGTGGAGTTAGTGTCTCCCTACAATTGGGGCACCTGCTGGCCGCTGGTGGGGGACTCGGACGCCCAAGGAGACGGAAGGAGCCCCAGAGTGAACCAGCGGCTTGCGGGATCTTGGTTCACGAGCCCTGGGTCTGGCCGAAGCTCCTGCGGTGGGAGCTCTGAGTCCGAACCACTGGACTAACAGAGAACCTCAGACTCCAAAGAATATTCATTGGAGTGAGGTCTCATGGGGTTCCTCATTTCAGCACCAAGATCCAGCTCTACCCAATAGGCTACAAACCCTGGCGTTGGAAGCCTCAGATCAAACAACCAGTAAGACAGGAACACAATCCAACTCATCAAAAAAAAATGAGACGGCAAAAAATTACATCACAGATGAAGGAGCAAGGTAAAAACCTACAAGACCAAATAAATGAAGAGGAAATAGGCAATCTACCTGAAAAAGAATTCAGAGGAATGATAGTAAAGATGATCCAGAATCTCAGAAGTAGAATGCAGGCATGGATTGAGAAAATACAAGAAATGTTTAACAAGGACCTAGAAGAACTAAAGAACAAACAAACAGAGATGAACAACACAATAACTGAAGTGAAAAACACCCTAGAAGGAATCCATAAAGAATAACGGAGGGAGAAGAACGAATAAGTGAGCTGTAAGACAAAAAAGCAGAAATAACTGCTGAGGAGCAGAATAAAGAAAAAAGAATGAAAAGAATTGAAGACAATCTCAGAGACTCTGGGACAACACTAAACACACCAACATTCGAATGACAGGGGTCCCAGAAGAAGAAGAGAAAAAGAAACGGTCTGAGAAAATATTTAAAGAGATTATAGTTGAAAAGTTCCCTAACATGGGGAAGGAAATAGTCACCCAAGTCCAGGAAGCACAGAGAGTCCCACAGGATAATCCCTAGGAGAAACACACCAAGACACATTAATCAAACTAACAAAAATTAACTTCAAAGAAAAAATATTAAAAGCAGCAAGGGAAAAACACAAAATAACATACAAAGGAATCCCATAAGGTTACCGGCTGATTTTTCAGTGGAAACTCCGCAGGCCAGAAGGGAGTGGCAGGATACACTTAAAGTGATGAAAGAGAAAACCTACGACCAAGATTACTCTACCCAGCAAGGATCTCATTCAGATTCAATGGAGGAATCAAAAGCTTTTCAGGCAAGCAAAAGCTAAGAGACTTCAGCACCACCAAACCAGCTTTGCAACAAATGCTAAAGAAACTTCTCTAAGCAGGAAACACAAGAGAAGAAAAAGACCCACAAAAACAAACCCAAAACAATTAAGAAAATGGTAATAGGAACATACATATCAATAATAACCTTGAATGTAAATGGATTAAACGCCCCAACCAAAAGACACAGACTGGCTGAATTGATACAAAAGCAAGACCCATATATATGCTGTCTACAAGAGACCCACTTCAGATCTAGGGAAACATACAGACTGAAAGTGAAGGGGGGGGGGTGGAAAAAGATATTCCATGCAAATGGAAATCAAAAGAAAGCTGGAGTAGCAATACTCGTATCAGATAAAATAGACTTTAAAATAAAGACTGTTACAAGAGATAAGGAAGGACACTACATAATGATCAAGGAACCAATCCAAGAAAAAACTATAACAATTATAAATGTTTATGCACCCAACATAGGAGCACCTCAATACATAAGGCAAATGCTAACAACCATGAAAGGAGAAATCAACAGTAACACAATAATAGTGGGGGACTTTAACACCCCACTTACACCAATGGACACATCATCCAAACAGAAAATCAATAAGACAGAATAAATAAATAAATACAATAGACCAGATAGATCTAATTGATATTTATAGAACATTCCACCCAAAAGTGGCAGAATACACTTTCTTCTCAAGTGCACATGGAACATTCTCCAGGATAGATCACACCTTGGGTCACAAATCAAGCCTCAGTAAATTTAAGAAAATTGAAATCGTATCAAGGAACTTTTCTGACCACAACGCTATGAGACTGGAAATCAATTACAGGAAAAAAACTGTAAAAAAACACAAATACATGGAGGCTAAACAGTGCACTACTAAATAACCAAGAGATCACTGAAGAAATCAAAGAAAAAATTTTAAAATACATAGAAACAAATGACAACAAAAACACGATGACCCAAAACCTATGGGACACAGCAAAAGCAGTTCTAAGAGGGAAGTTTAGAGCAACACAATCTCACATCAAGAAACAAGAAAAATCTCAAATAAACAATCTAACCCTACACTTAAAACAACTAGAGAAAGAAGAACAAAGAAAACCCAAAGTTAGTAGAAGGAAAGAAATCATAAAGATCAGAGCAGAAATAAATGAAATAGAAACGAAGAAAACAATAGCAAAGATCATAAAACTAAAAGCTGGTTCTCTGAGGAGATAAACAAAATTGATAAACCCTTAGCCAGACTCATCAAGAAAAAAAAGGGAGGACGCAAATCAATAAAATTAGAAATGAAAAAGGAGAAATCACAACTGACACTGCAGAAATACAAAGGATTATAAGAGACTACAACAAACAACGATATGCCAATAAAATGGACAACCACGAATAATGGACAAATTCTTGGAAAGGTACAACTTTCCAAGACTGAACCAGGAAGAATTAGAAAATATAAACAGACCTATCACAAGTAATGAAATTGAAACTGTAATTAAAAATCTTCCAACAAACAGAAGTTCAGGACCAGATGGCTTCACAGGTTCTATCAAAAATTCTATCAAACATTTAGAGAAGAGTTAACACCAATCCTTCTCAAACTCTTTCAAAAAATTGCAGAGGGAGGAACACTCCCAAATTCATTCTACGAAGCCACCATCACCCTGATACCAAAACCAGAAAAAGATATCACAAAAAAAGAAAATTATAGACTGATATCACTGATGAACACAGATGCAAAAATCCTGAACAAAATACTAGCAAACAGAATCCAACAGCACATTAAAAGGATCATACACCATGATCAAGTGGGGTTTTATCCCAGGGATGCAAGGATTCTTCAATATACACAAATCAATCAATGTGATATACCATATCAACAAATTGAAGAATAAAAACCATATGATCATCTCAATAGATGCAGAAAAAGCTTCTGACAAAATTCAACACCCATTTATGATAAAAACTCTCCAGAAAATGGGCATAGAGGGAAACTACCTCAACATAATAAAGGTCATATATGACAAATCCACAGCAAACATCATACTCAATGGTGAAAAACTGAAAGCATTTCCACTAAGATCAGGAACAAGACAAGGATGTCCACTCTCACCACTCTTATTTAACATAGTTTTGGAAGTCCTAGCCACGGCAATCAGAGAAGAAAAAGAAATAAAAGGAATACAAATTGGAAAAGAAGAGTAAAACTGTCACTGTTTGCTGATGACATGATACTATACATAGAGAATCCTAAAGATGCCACCAGAAAACTACTAGAGCTAATCAGTGAATTTGGTAAAGTTGCAGGATACAAGATTAATGCACAGAAATCGCTGGCATTCCTATACACCAACAATGAGAAATAAGAAAGAGAAATTAAGGAAACACTCCCATTTACCATTGCAACAAAAAGAATAAAATACCTAGGAATAAACCTGCCTAAGGAGGCGAAAGACTTGTACTCAGAAAACTATAAAACACTGATGAAAGAAATCAAAGATGACATAAATAGATGGAGAAATATACCATGTTCTTGGATTGGAAGAATCAATATTGTGAAAATGACCATACTACCCAAAGCAATCTACAGATTCAACGCAATCCCTATCAAACTACCAATGGCATTCTTCACAGAATTAGAACAAAAAATTTTACAATTCGTATGGAAATGCAAAAGACCCCGAATAGCCAAGGCAATCTTGAGAAAGAAAAACGGAGTTGGAGAAATCAGGCTCCCCGACTTCAAACCATACCACTAAGCTACAGTAATCAAGACAAAAGCAGAAATATAGATCAATGGTACAAGATAGAATGCCCAGAGATAAACCCACACACATATGGGCACCTAATTTACAACAAAGGAGGCAAGAACATACAGTGCAGAAAAGACAATCTCTTCAATAAGTGGTGCTGGGAAAACTGGACAGCTACATGTAAAAGAATGAAATTAGAACACTCCCTAACAACATACACAAAAATAAACTCCAAATGGATTAAAGACTTAAATGTAAGAGCAGACACTCTAAAGCTCTTAGAGGAAAACATAGGAAAAACACTCTGACATAAACCACAGCAAGATCTTTTTTGACCCACCTCCTAGAGTAACGGAAATAAAAACAAAAATAAACAAATGGGACTTAATTAAACTTAAAAGCTTTTGCACAGCAAAGGAAACCATAAGCAAGACAAAGAGACAAATCTCAGAATGGGAGAAAATATTTGCAAATGAAACAACAGACAAAGGACTAATCTCCAAAATATACAAACAGCTCATGGAGCTCAATATCAAAAAAACAAGCAATCCAGTTAAGAAATGGGCAGAAGACCTATATAGACATTTCACCAAGGAAGACATACAGATGGCCAAGAAGCACATGAAAAGATGCTCAACATTACTAATTATTAGAGAAATGCAAATCAAAACTACAATGAGGTATATCACCTCACGCTGGTCAGAATGGCCATTATCAAAAAATCTAGAAACAATAAATGTTGGAAAGGGTGTGGTGAAAAGGGAACCCTCTTGCACTGTTGGTGGGAATGTAAATTGATACAGCCACTATGGAGAGCAGTATGGAGGTTCCTTAAAAACTTAAAACTAGAACTACCATATGACCCATCAATCCCACTACTGGGCATATACCCTGAGAAAACCATAATTCAAAAAGAGTCATGTACCACAATGTTCATTGCAGCTCTATTTACAATAGCCAGGACATGGAAGCAACCTAAGTGTCCATCGACAGATGAATGGATAAAGAAGATGTGACACATGTATACAATGGAATATTACTCAGCCATAAAAAGAAATGAAACTGAGTTATTTGTAGTGAGGTGGATGGACCTAGAGTCTGTCATACAGAGTGAAGTAAGTCAGAAAGAGAAAAACAAATACCATATGCTAACACATATATATGGAATCTAAAAAAAATGGTACTGATGAACCTAGTGGCAGGGCAGGAATAAAGTCGCAGACACAGAGAATGGCCTTGAGGACATGGGGCAGGGAGGGGAAGCTGGGGCTAAGTGAGAGTAGCATTGATATATATACACTACCAAATGTAAAATAGATAGCTAGTAGGAAGCGGCAGCATAACACAGGGAGATCAGCTCGGTGCTTTGCGACGACTTAGAGGGGTGGGATAGGGAAGGTGGGAGGGAGGCTCAAGAGGGAGGGGATATGGGGACCTGTATGCTTATGGCTGATTCGCTTTGCTGTGCAACAGAAACTAACACAGTATTGTGAAGCAATTATACTCCAATAAAGATCTATTAAAAAAATCCTGTGACAAACCATAACGGAAAAGAATATGAAAAAGAATATATATATATTATATATATATATAGTATATATATATATTAGAGTCTGCTGTACAGAAGAAATTAACATAACATTTTAAATCAACTACACTTCAATAAAATTTTTTAAAAAGATATCTAGTTTCAATACTTTCTTTGAAAAGCTGTTTGTTTCAACACCCCCCTTCTGATACCAATTTCTATATTAATTGGGATTTGTTTGTTTGTTTCAAATGACAGAACCTAAGTCAAAAGACTTTGTCCTGGGTGGACTATTGTCCTCCTAAAATTCATGCCCACCTGGAACCTCAGAATGTGACCTTAATTGGAAATAGGTTTTTGCAGATCTAATGAGTTAAGATGAGGTCATGCTGGACGAGGGTGTCTTTATAAGAAGAGGGAAATTCGGACAAAGACACAGATGCGTAGGGAGAATACCCTTTGAAGACAGGGGTAGAGATTAGGGTGATGCGTGTACCAGCTGTTGGATGCTAAGGGTTGCAGGCAGCCCCCAGAGGATAAGAGAGAGGCCTGGAATAGATTCTCCCTCAGAACTTCTGGAGGGAATCCACCCTGCCAACACCTCGATTTCGAACTTCTATCCTCCGGAACTGTGAAAGAATACATTTCTGTTGTTTTAGACCGCCCAGATTGTGGTAATTTGTTACAGCAGCTCTAGGAAACGCGTCCAGATTTTGAGCAGCATATGGGAGGAAGGCTTAAGGGTGCAGGGGGCTTTCAGAAGAACCCAAGGGTAAGAACGCAATGGGACCTGAAAAAGATGCACGGACCGAGAGCTGTAAAGTTGTCCCGAATCCTGTCTCTTGTCTGTGATCCTCTCTTGCCCTGCATGCACCTGCCTCACAATCTTCTCTCAACCTCCGTTGCTCTGCACAGCAGACTCTCTGATTTCTTTAGTCCTCTTTTTTTTTTTTTTTGGCCGTGCCGCGCAGCACGTGGGATCTTAGCTCCCCGACCAGGGATCGAACCTTCGTCCCGTGCGTTGGAAGTACGGAGTCTTAACCACGGGATCACTAAAGAATTCCCCTCTTGCGTCCTTTCGATGGGCATAAGAGGCCGCACAGCTCCCCAGCTCACATGTTACAGCGCCCAGGCTCCACGTACCTGAAGAAACACTGTTCTAGTTCTTAACCCATATTCTGGGGAAGATCACTACTTGGCAAACCTGGCACCAGGCGACCACCCCTGGTTCCATCAACCTGGGCAGGCTCAAAGGCAAGCACACCTGACCAAGACTGCAACATAGCCACGGGGATGCACTGGGGGGGAGTGCTTCTAGAGAAAGGAGCTGGACACACATCCCAAGAGCGTGGTGCCCTTGTCATCTGGTGCCTCCCCGGATTGGAGCTCCCATTGGCTGAAGACCTGCTATCCACTGACAGAGTTCCCGGATGCCACCTGCATTCCCAAATGAGTCCTTCTCCTGGGGGCTCATCCCTGTACAGGGTCACCCCTGTGCCTCATTTGCAGACACGTGACCATCTATCTGGCTGCAGTACAATATGATTGGAGCCCAGGCAGGATGGAACAATGGCTCATCTAATGTCCTGATGTAAAGAGCGGTTAGAGGCATTAGCTCTGACTTGGGGAGAGGAAATCAAGTTTTACATTTTTGCATTTTTATTACACATTTGGCAAAGTGTGACTAGAAAATGAAACAGAAAGAAAAACATCTGTCACCCTCCTCCCACACAGCTTTCACTGTTCTAAGTCACCTCCTGCTACACACGTGCGTGTATGGGGCACTTATGCTGTGGGAACCCAGCACAGAGGCAATTCTGCATTGAGCCCTTTTCACTTCGTGATGGGATCACTTCCCATGATGCCCCAGGTCTTCAGAATCACATTTTCAATGGCTGCATACTATTCCATTCAGTGGATGGACCATGCCTTCCTCTGGACAGTTCTGTCCAAGGGGAAGACCCTCCACAATGCTGAGGTGACACATTTTCTTCCTCTCACTTTGGGTTCATGGGCCAACTTACTGCTGCTGCTTGTCTGATAGACTCCACACCCTCCGGGTCATCTGACTTCAGGGTCATAGGAAGGCTGCCACCTAGTGGTGAAGCTATTGACCTAGGCACACCGGGTCCGCTAATCCCACCTGCCAACTGGGTGACCTTGGCCAGTTACCCAAGGCACTGCCTCAGTTTCTTCCTTCCAGAAGTTCAAACTCAAGGTGTCAGCAGGGCCGCCCCCTCCGTAGACTCTAGGAGAGATTCCTTCCTGGCCTCTTCCAGCATCTGGTGGCTGCAGGAGGCCTTCAGCTGGTGGCCACATCCTTCCAATCTCTGCCTCCGTCTTCACGTGGCCCTCTCCCATTCCTGTCTCTGTGTCCTCCTCTTGTCTGTCTCGAATCTTCCTCTGTCCTTCTCTTACTGATGCTTTTTCTGTCTGTGGGAAAAGAACCCAGTTGGATGCTTTCTCATTGAGGTTTTTAGCGTTTCACATGACAGTGCTCCTGAGAATGGGTGCCTTTAAAGATAGCTATCTAGAGCGGCATGTTCTAGGTAGATAGAAGCTTTTAGAGTAGGGGGTAAAGTGTGTACCGAGATGTCGTCGGGGGAGAGCAAGGCCCAGCTCCATCCAGCACTGCCTCTTCTGCACCCTATTTGCAAAGCGTTGTCCTTCTCCAGACCACTTTCACTGAAACATGTCTTTTTAGTCTCGCAAGCTCTCTGAAGTTGGCATCACAACTTTTTATTATCATTTTACAGAGGAGGAGACAGACTGGACGATGTGGGAGCAGGTCTAGGTCTCAGGGCTCCCAGAAGAGAAGGTTCCAGAATACCCAACCCCCAGCCCCATCAGACCCCACGGGCTGAGTCTCCAGGGCCAGAGAATAAAGGCCTTGCCTCTGAACCTTCTGTGCTGCACCCCCTCCCATTCTGTGACTCCGGCTAACCGCCTAAATCATTGTACTCCAGGCTTTTAACACGATGCCCTTGTTTTCTGCACATCCTTCCTGGCCCCAAGGCATTCAGCCTGGTCCTTCCCCGCATCCCCCCGGCATCATTCTAATATTTTTTCTTTAAATAAAAATTTGCAAATTTATTTATTTTTTGGCCGCGGCACATGGCATGTGGGATCTCAGTTCCCCGACCAGGGATCAAACCCATGCTCCATGCATTGGAAGCGTGGAGTCTTAACCACTGGACCTCCAGGGAAGTCCCATAAATAAATTTTAGATTTTAGAGTAGTTTCAGATTTACAGAGAAGTTGCAAAGATAGCATAGGGAGTTCTCATATATTCCACACCTAGTTTCTCCATTGCTAACATCTTACATTGCGATGGTACTTTTGTCACAAGTACATGACTATTAACTAAAGTTCATACTTCATCCAGATTACCTTAGTTTTTACCTAATGTCCCTTTTCTGTTCCGAGATCCCAGCCAGAACACCACATGACATTTTGTTGTCATGTCACCTTAGGCTGCTCTTGGCTGCAACAGTTTCTCAGATTTTCCTCGTCTTTGATAATCTTGACAGTTATGAGGAGGGCTGGTCAGGTATTTTTGTAGACCGTTCCCTCATTTGGGTTTGCGTGGTGGTTTGGGTTTTGTTTTTTTGTTTTTTTCTCATGACTAGACTAGTGTTTATGGGCTCTTGTGGGGAAGACCACAGAGCAAAGTGTCATTCTCGTCACATCACATCAAGGGTGCCTGCTGTCAACATACTTACCACTGATGATGGGAACCTTGATCACCTGGCTGTGGTGGTGGCTGCCAGGCGTCCCCACTGGGAAGTCCACCTTTGTCCCTCCTTCCCTTGTGTCCTCTTTGGAAGAAGTCACAAGCCTACACTGAAGGGGTGCTGAGTTCAGCTCCTCCTACGTGAGGGCAGGTGAAGCCTCTTCCCAAATTATCTGGTGTTCTTCTGTGCAGGAGATTAGTCTCCCTTGTTTATTTATTTATTCAATCATTTACTTATATCAGTCTGGACTCACAGATATTTATTTTATACCTTGGGCTCTTTTTTTTTGTCATTCACTTTAAAAATAATTTATTGAATTAAATATAATGACAACTGTTCTGATAGTAAAGATAAATAAAAAATGATCTCTGCCTTCAAAGAATTTAAATTCTCAATCTTTCCTGCTTATTATGATTTAAATACTATTAGTTGTTTTGTTTTTGTGGTACGCGGGCCTCTCACTGTTGTGGCCTCTCCCGTTGCGGAGCACAGGCTCGGGACGCGCAGGCTCAGCGGCCATGGCCCACGGGCCCAGCCGCTCCGCGGCATGTGGGATCTTCCCGGACCGGGGCACAAACCCGCGTCCCCTGCATCGGCAGGCGGACTCTCAACCACTGCGCCACCAGGGAAGCCCTAAATACTACCAGTTTTAAATTTAATTTCCTAATTTCTCTTCCCAGATTTATGTTGTAGAAGTATTCATTTGTTTCTTAGAAGTTTACAGCTGTAGTGTTAATAATATGGGAGATGTGAATTAATCTTTTAAGGTGGCAACGCTCCAGGCAAACGGCTGTAGCTCTGCAGGAAAGTTACACTCTCCTGAGGGCTGTAGTCTCATGGCTGATTATTAACACCCCATAATATGTCCATAGGGAAAGAGCTGGGTACAGATTTTATACCTTGGGTTCTAATCCAATAATGCCTTATTTTGTTGCTCAAACTGTCCCCTCACTGGCCATTAGAAGCCTGTTCAGTTCACTGCCGTGTCCCTAACCCCATCACTGTGGCGTTTCGTTTTGTTTTTGCTGTGTTCTTCTCTTTCTGGCACTGTAAGATGCTCCAGGCTCATCTTGTCTATTTCCTGTCCTCATCAAAGAATCAGCCATTTCTCCAAGGAGTCCTGGTCTTTTTATTGAGCAGAGTGGGATTAGAGACCCAGATCTGGGTGCTGGCTGTGTGCTCGTTGCTTCTTGGGGGTTACTGTTTCTAGAACTTTAGGGTTGGCAGAGCAAGGAAGTATATACGTGTATATTGTAGACTTTTTAACATGTAAATCACAGCCCAGCTCAGCTTAGAACCCTCCCTCTGCTTCTCATCACTCTTTCAGCCAAATCCCAAATATCCCACTGCCCCTCCCCAGATCCTTCCCTTTGCTGTTTGCACCCACCTCACCTCCAGCCTCCCTGGCCTCCTTCCTGGTCCTCCAACGTGCTCAGCACCTTTGCACTGGCCTGTTCCCTCCAGCGGGGATTCCCTTCCATCCAGCAGGTCCTTCCCTCCCCTCCTTCAGATCCTTGCTCTGCTGGAAGGTCCTGACCTCCAGTGTCCCCTCCCCCACCCCTCTCCCCTCCTAACCTGCTGAATATTTCTTTGCAGCACTTAGTACTTCATGACACTGTATCCTATTTTCATTCTTCATAGTTTCTCTTCTCACTGGAGTGTAAGCCCCAGGAGGGCAGGTCTTTGGCTCATACAGTGCTATATCCCAAAGCCCGGAACTTGCCAAATGAATCAGTGTTGCAAAACCTGGGTCAACCCCGGTGTGTGGAGGTGCGGGGGCTGGATCCAGCCTTATGACCCCAAACCCCGCTCCTCCCCCCGTCCCCTTTCCACATTTCCCCCACACCCTAGACGAGGAAGAGCTTTAGAGGATTTGTTTAAAGCCAGCTGCTGTTTCTGGAGCATTGACTGTGCTCGAGGCAGGATCATCCGCTCAGGGAACCCTCCCCAGCGCAGGGTCAGGAGGTGCTGAAGTGACCTCCCCAGGCTTGCACGGCTGGGATTTGAACCCAGGCAGCCTGGGTTTTGAGTGTGAGTGTTTTGGGGTTTTTTTCTTTTCTTTTTTTTTTTTTGCGGTACGCGGGCCTCTCACTGCTGTGGCCTCTCCCGCTGCGGAGCACAGGCTCCGGACGCATAGGTCCAGCGGCCATGGCTCACGGGCCCAGCCGCTCCACGGCATGCGGGATCCTCCCGGACCGGGGCACGAACCCGCGTCCCCTGCATCGGCAGGCGGACTCCCAACCACTGCGCCACCAGGGAAGCCCTGGGTTTTTTTTTTAAGATTTAATTTTTTATTTATTTTTGGCTGTGTTGGGTATTCGTTGCTGCACTTAGGCTTTCTCTAGTTGCGGCGAGCGGGGTCTACTCTTCGTTGCGGCGCGCGGGCTTCTCATTGCGGTGGCTTCTCTTGTTGCGGAGCTCGGGCTCTAGGCGCGTGGGCTTCAGTAGTTGTGGCGCACGGGCTTATTTGCTCCGCGGCATGTGGGATCTTCCTGGACCAGGGCTCAAACCCGTGTCCCCTGAATTGGCAGGCGGACTCTCAACCACTGCGCCACCAGGGAAGCCCCCGAGTGTGCGTGTTTTACAAAAAGGATAACTCGATTTCTGTTTGGAGCTCTCATCCAGGTGGGCCCAGAAACTCAGTCCCCATCAGTTCAGCCCTGGTCCCACAGGAGCCAGGTTCATCTGGGCCACCTCTGGCTTGTCTGGGTCTTCCTGGGCCCTTCGGTCCAGCTCTGACCTGAGGTGAATGAAGTGCGAGGGCACAAACCATCCACCCCCGGGTCATTCCCCACATGGCAGGCACAGCCTGGAGCCCCAGCTTCTCTTCCTCAGGTATCCCCCCCGGCCATCTCTCTGCACTCGCTGGAACCTGTGTCCTCAAAAGTCAGACTTTCCAGGAATCAAGCCTGACCTTGGCCGAGTTCTCCACCCATCTGCACTGCCCTTCCATTGCCACCACCGTTATGTTGTTGTCCCCAGAAGGCAGCAGCTTTCTCGTTGCGCTGACAGGGACCTGCAGTGAGGATGCATTTTACATCTTGACTTAATGGTCACCCACACATACC
Organism: Orcinus orca; assembly: GCF_937001465.1. NCBI lineage: Eukaryota > Metazoa > Chordata > Mammalia > Artiodactyla > Delphinidae > Orcinus > Orcinus orca. The sequence goes on along the minus strand of NC_064559.1, from coordinate 205,423,980 downwards.
TATAAATGGGACAAAAAGCCTCAGGGAGGGATACCACCCTTACTACGTGGAATACAATCTGGTATTGTTTATTCTGTTGCATTTTTATAAACTTGACCTGCTGAGTGGATTTCCAGTACACTAATGTGTTAATACGTCACAACCTGCTGTCACTGCTATTGAAAAATATTGTCCTAGAGCAGAAACACCCCATCCCACAAAGCACAAAGATGCTGATCTGGAATAACCCAATAACTACCATTTTCTGGGGGTTCACTCTGTGTCAGGTATCCTTAGGAGCACTTTACATGTATTAACTCATTTAATCCTAACAACAATTCTAAACGTTGAAAGCCATTATCAGCATCCTTGTTTTTCAGATGAGGAAATGGAGGCACAGAGAGCTTAAGCCACTCACCTGAGGTCACACAGCTCCACAGTGGCCGTGCCAGGCACTTTGGCTGCAGGGAAGGTGCTCTTAATTGTGAATCTTCACCACACTTTCCTTGGCCAAGGCAAATGGGCAAGGGTTTGAGCTGGATAATTTTTGCCCTGCCTGGAAGGAAAGGCCCCTCGGCAAAGTGGGCTTCGTGCCAGGATGGGGCATGGAGGCAAGTGTCTGGAGCCCGTTGTGGAGGAGCTGAGGAAGTGAGCTCCTCACTTGTCCCCCTGCAGCCAGGTGCTCATCTTGGCTCCGGCTGCACTGAGTTAACCCTGCTGCGGGCATGTGTGGGTGGCGGTGGTGAAAGCACTCAAGGTCGAACAGAGCAGAGCTGCTTACTGCATCCGTGAGAAGCTGTGGAGGCTGGCTTGGCTTTTGGAGGGGGAACTTCTGCAGGACAAGGTGGCAGGCCCAGAAGGAAACTGGTCTGGAGGGCTCTGTGTGCTCCTCTGAGAGGCCCGCGGGGTGCCTCCTGTCCATCCGAGCCGTTCTCCACCGACCAGCTGCCCCCTTAATACCCAAGGTCTCTTTTCCCTTCCATAAAATGGGGCCAAAGTCTTTCCCAGTCAGGAGGTCACGGGAGTAACACGTGTTGACTTCCCTACAGCCCAAGTGCCACTTTTCTTCTAGGACTGCTATAAATTCTCCACCTTGGCGGGCCCATTTCACTTACAATTCAAAAGGAACTTGAAGTAGCTTCCTCCAAAACACACATGACAACAGTTAAAAATAAAGTGAGAAAGAGAGATCAGAAATTGTAGAGAGAAAGGCAGAAGTCTACTGGGAACTTGAGGGGCCATATTGACCATACTTGTTGCCACAGTTAGCTTGACTTTCCTGGTACCCCAGGCAAAAGAGGGGAATAAGTCTTACGGTTTGGTCTCTAAAAGGAAGGGCATTGGGGTTTCAGGAAAGTGAAACTTCTTGGACTGGGGCATAAGCCGTGTGGCATGGGCAAAGAATCGAGGATCTGGAAGCAGTTAGACACTGACTGTGTGGCCCCTCGAACGGATTCAACCTTCCTGAGCCTCAGTTTTCGTATCTCTCAAGTGGGGATGATAGCCAATAGCCAATAGCCTTGGGCAATAGACAATAGCCTTGGGAGGCTATTGTCGAGATCAGAGATAACAGCGTGTGAAGCACATCTGAGCACTTGGCAGGTCTCCCGTCTTGCATATTACAAAGCATGATCTGACTGGCGGTCAGCAAATACGTATTCAACGAAGAGCTCCTTTGGATGATGCAAAAGCGTTCCTGATCTGACTGTTTCTTACAACCAGCTCTGAAAACCAGCAAGCAGTGTTTAAATTACAACCAGGCAAAAGCAGGGCTAGGACAGATGTTTGGAAACATCCAAACCTGCCATCAGATTTTCTCTCTGAAATGTCCATTTCTCTTCCAGCTTTTGACAGTATCGCCCTGGAGTGGTCCTGGCCTGGGGTAGGAGTGAGGCTGTGAGCCTCAGATGTTCTGTTGGGAAGGATGTACACTCCTGGGGACAGACCCAACATTCTCTGCCAAAGAGACCCACGGTCCCTCCTGGTTCCTCCACAGGTATCATCCAGTTGAGAGATCAGAGCCTGCATCCTAGATCTTAGAAAACTGGGACCACTTAGTAACCCACTCATCTTGCCCAAATTCTCTCCTCTTTCCTGTCTAGACACAGAACCGCCTGCTCCTTCCGTTGCTGTAGCCAGCACTGAACCCGAGACGGTCCTGAGAGGCCAGGGAATCTCTTGGATAGAAAGAGCCCCTCCCCAAGCCTCAGTGTCTTCATCTGTCCAAGGGAACCAAACAGGTGCTTTACCTCGCAGGCTGGGTTGGGGAGGGTCCTTTAAGTCATTTGATTAAGCTATTGACTGGCTCATCCCCCATCACATCCTAGAAGGATCTGAAGCCACTACTGTAATCTGGGGCGGGGCGCGGCGGGGGTGGGGGGGTGGCGCGCTGGCCCCCAACCCCCATGCTCTCTACCCATCAAAGCCTGGAGGCCACCGTTTCCCTCCAGGGCTGAGCGGAGTGGGACTTTGAGCTCCAAGCTCCGCCCCACTTACCCTCCCTCCTGCCCAGTTCCCTGCACTTGGCTTTGGGGGCGCTCCTGGCTGCCTCCCGCTTTTCTCTGGCCACTGTTGAAATTCTTTAGTGTGTGAATGTGGAAGGCGTGGGGCTCTTATGGGCTCTTAGGACCTTTATTTGGTTGTTTTCTTTTATATATAAATACATATAAACTTGTTTTGAAGAAGGTCAAGGTGCAGCTTCCAGAGGCCCTGGAAGGATGCCCCTCCAACCGCAGACGGGGTGGGGACTTGGAGGGCGGGAGGGGAGGGCGCAGCGGCAGAAGAAGCTGCAGGAGGACCTGTTGTTTTTCCTGTTGCAAGTAAAAAGGAAACAAAGTGGGAAGTGGAGTATGCGGGCTGTCAGCAGGCGGGGCGCCCCTACCGCGCCCCGCCTCCCTCCCTCGAGGCTCACTCGCGCCCAGCGCCGTCGCTCCCAGCGGCCGCCGGCCCGAGCCGCCCCAGCCCCTGCCAGCCGCGCCGGGACCGGTAAGCGCTCGCCTCAGGCTGCGTCTGGGAGGTGGGGGAGACGACCGGGGCCGGGGACTTCGGGGGACCTCGGGGAGCCGCGGGACCGGCTTGCGGACTTCTCCCGGCGCGTACAGCCCGTGCGCCCCGGCTCTGTGCGCCCGCCCGCGTCCAGCGAGCCCGGGACCTGGGCCAAGGCTGTGCGCGGGGTCGGGGCCGCCCCCTGAGCGTCCGCCGAGAGGGGTGCGCACAGCTCCCCTGCGCCTGGACTGCTTGCCCCGCGGAGCGGGACGGGCTGCGCTCCCAGCGGCTTTGCGGCCTCGCGTGCACCCGCCGAGGCGCGGGGAGACGGACAGCGCTCAGCCGCGTGCGCCCTGTCCCGGGCGCTGGCGAGCGGCACCCTAGGGCGCCCCGGCCGCGCCGCGGGGTGCAGGCTACTCTCCTTAACGGCGGTGCCGACCCCTGCTCCCGTCGAGCGGTGGGGAGAGGGGTGCGCACACGTCCCCGGCGCCCTGGCCCGGCGCGCCCTCCCCAGCTCTGGTGAGCGGGGCCCTGGGCTGGAGAGCGGCCGGCGAGGACGTTGCCGGGCGCGTGGACGCGCGGCCGGTCCCTCTCCGGCCCACCCCGGCCGGGCTCCGGCCGCGGGCGCCGCTCACCGCGTGTTTACTGCAGCCGCGCGGCGGAGATCAGCCCCCGGATCTGCGGCTGGGCCCGGGTTACGGCGGCAAAACCGCCTTCAGCTTTGCATTTCCGGACTCTTTTTTTCTTTCTTCTTTTAAATACTCTTACCCGTAATTCAGCCTGAATGAGCCGCCTTCTTTTTTTTTTTTAAATCGAGTTTCCTGTTTTTATTTAGGCTTCGTCTTCTGCACCCCTTTCTTTGAGATCGAGGAGAGGGGAACAGGGAGAACTTTCTTGGGGACCAGGATGGGGGACACTGCTTTGCCGTCTGCGCCCTGCTCTGGTGGGGAGATGGAGGTCCAGGGGGCCAGGAGAGGACTGATAGGAGGCCCCGAAAAGCGCGCTCCCAGAGGGGAAGCGAGTGGGGATGGGATTTCCGGGGTCGGAGTGGAGTGGGGGGCGTCCTGGGGCGGCCCACGTACCGGGTTCTCGCACAGCACCCTTGGGATCCCCCCAGTTTGCAGATGGAGCGCTCTGGCGCCCTCGGATGATTGAGCAGCTTTCACTTCGTTCAGGTGTCCCCTGGAAGGAGGGACCTGCGGGGTCTCGAACCCCACCGTACCATCAAGTGGGGCTTCTTCCCCCGGGCTCCTGCAGAGCCCCAGTGGCCGCCACCCTCAGAAATTTCCTGCACGGTCACGCGTGTGTGCGGGGCTGTTGTGCCTTGGGGCCGGGAGCGGGTTCCTTCCCCAGGAATCTCGGAGGGAAAGGTTCACTGCTCCAAAGGGACTTTGAAACCGAGGACTGATCCCACTGAGCACTTCCCGAAGGGGTGCACACCCCTGGAGTGACTGACAGTGCCTTGGTGTTCTTGTCAAGTGAATGGTACCACAGGGGACTCTTCCCCTCCAAAGAATTGACTGTTTTTACAGGTGGCTTTTGGTTAACCATAGGAGCTGAATGATGTCTCCATTTTCACCGGAGGAAACGAAGGCTCAGAAAAGTTAAATAACTTCCCGACCCACACGTTTACAATTAGCTGATCCAGAATCCCGGTTCTTTCAGATGCCAAGCGTTTAATCATCTGATGGTGTAGCTGCTTGCAGATGAAGGAGAAGTTTGCTAGTAGTTCTCTTGTTGTGGGGACGGGGGACTCGGGGTGTCCTTTCGGAGCCACCTGGATACTCTCCTGTAAAACCCTTCTACCGTTACCCACCCGGTTTGATTGATGTGACAAGTGGGGACGAAGATTCTTCTGATTTAGCAGGCCGTCACCAAACACAAGGAGACAGGAACAGAGCTTTCTCTGCTCTCTCTAGAGCAGAAATTGCCAACCCTTTAGCCTTTCCATGCCCTGCTGTGGCTTGATTTCCTGACTGAGATTCCGTCCACCCTGGTTCATGAGGGCACTGCCTGGCACATGCTGAGGTTGGTTCTCTTTCGGTGCTTTCACCAAAGTAATGGAAGACACCCTGGAGTGTGGGGATTGGGTGGGAGGTGGGGTGTGCTCTCAAAACCTAGTTGTTAGTTGCCAGCTCTAAAGACAGCCAAGCTTACCTCCTTCTGAGCTCCACTCCCCTCACCTTCTCCACCCATGTTTGGAAGCGACGCTGGCCGCTCTGCGAATATAGCTGTTTCTGGAATTAGGGCAACCGCCCCAGAGGCCCTCCCGGCCATGCCGATGCCCCTTTCCAGCAGGATAAGCTGCATTTCTGCAGCCTTGGTCCGTGCCCGGGGAGGGTACGTAAAGCATACCTTTGCACGATGCTGCGGGCTCCATCCTTTCTCTTGCTTTTTTACGTTTAGCAAGTGTTTACCGCGATCCCCGGTGGGGGGTGAGGGGGGCGGGCCAAGGGGCTGTGCTAACAACAAGGCAGGCAGGCAGGGCGGGTACCAGCCCCAGGGGGACCTTACCCGGCACAGACAATCCACAAATAGAGACCAGCTTCAGACCCGGTTAGACTTCGTGCCTGGTCGAGGGAAATCGTGGTGGGGGGCGGGGGTGAATGGGGGGATGTGAGGGGTTGGTTCCTGCTTCACCTTGTTTTTCTTCAATTGCACAGTTAAAGGGAGAAGTGAATGTGCAACTTATGAAGCAATTCCCCTTTGGCTGGCTTATTTTTCAAAACCATTTTTGTTTACAGAGCAGTTTCCTCCCTCCAGCTGCTTCTGTGGGTCTGACCGTGGGGCTTGGGGCCCCATCAAATGTTTCCTTACCGTGGGACCTCAGAAGAGCTCTTTCAGTCACTCTCCAGGGGACCAACACGTTTCCCAGCCAAGCTGTGGGAGGGGCAGGTCCGGAGGGCCGTGCTCTGGGCGGGTCAGGGAGTGTCAGTGCCGGGCTGTCTGGGAGTGAGACGCGTGTGGTCATTAACCACCAGCCTAGGATGGCTGGAGCCTGACTGGTTTGAGAGGGAGGAAAACATTCTCGTCAACATTCTCGTCTTGGTGCCACTGCCAGTGTTTCGTAAATGACAAAGGTTGCAAAACTCCTCTCTCCTTACAGTGAATGCTAAAACTGAATTTTCTATTTGGTTGGTGGAAATCCCCTGCAATCATATCAGAAATGCTGCCAATTTCAAGATGGAAAAAAAAAAAAATTTGAAAGCCCAGGAACCTCCCTCCTCACTCTCTCCTTGCAGACAAACACTGACTTTCTTTGGGTCATTCCAAAATATGGCCCACTCTCCCCTCCCTTGGGGTCGGCCCGGTCCCTGGGGCCTGAGGTTGGCGTTGCACCAGCTTGGTGTGCAGGAGAACCCTCCGCTCCCGCCGCGGAAGTGGTGACCTCACCCATTCAGAGAAGGCTCTCTGAGCTTCTCCTAGAAATGGGTGCTTTCCAAGCCCACCTACTTTCTGAGCCGAGAGGGAGAGTGTTGGGAGTGATGGGTGTGGCTGTTTCTAACGTGGTATTTCAGTTCGCTTCTGTTTCTTTCTCTTTGGGGGAAATTGCGAGCCTCAGAATCCCCAGTTGTAACATTGAAATAGCAGTGTTACCGGCAGTCTTAAAGATTTCATATATTCATTTGTAAAGTGCCAGGTACACAGTGAAACACATAACGTCTGTAAAGGAGCTGGTGTGTAGAAGGTGATCTGTAAGTGATTTATTGTTTTCCCACTATCCCAACGTAGCCACTGCCAATTTGGGTATCTTTTCCTTTTTAAAAATGTGCATTTTTAATTGTGACTAGCAGGCACGTGCTTTTTTATCTTAATTTTTATGTTTCAATTGTGGTAAAATATATATCTAATTTACTATTTTGACGTACGTTCACCTTGTTATGAACCATCCCTACCATCCATCTCCAGAATTTTCTTGTCTTGCAAAATTGAAACCCTTTACCCCTTAAACCCTAGTTCCCTATACCCCTTTCCACCCAGCCCCTGGCAACCACCATTCAACTTCCTGTCTCTGAATTTGACTACTCTTGGTATTTAAGTGGAATTGCACAGTATTTGTCCTTTTGTGACTGACTCCTTTCACTTAGCATAATAGCCTCTAGATTCATCCACGTTGCAGCATGTGTCAGGATCCCCCTCTTTTTTGGGGCTGAATAATATTCCATTGTATGGATGGACCACATTTTGCTTATCCAGTCATCTATCAATGAACACTTGGGGGCTTCCCTGGTGGCGCAGTGGTTGAGAGTCCACCTGCAATGCGGGGGACGCGGGTTCGTGCCCTGGCCTGGAGGATCCCGCGTGCCGCGGAGCGGCCGGGCCCGTGAGCCATGGCCGCTGAGCCTGTGCTCTGCAATGGGAGGGGCCACGGCAGTGAGAGGCCCGTGTGACGCATTAAAAAAAAAAAAAAGAACACTTGGGTTGCTTCCACTTTGGGGTTATTGTGAATAATGCCACTTTGAACTTGGATATACAGATGCCTGTTTGGGTCCTTGCTTTGAATTCTTTTGCATATATAGCCAGAAGTGTAATTGTTGGCTTATATGGTAATCCTACACTTAATTTTTTGAGGGGCAAAGCATGTGCTTCTGTAACGTGCTTTTTCACTTAACATGGGCACATTAGCATTTTTCCACATTGCTTCATCACCTGGCCGCCCTTTTATTGGCAGTATAAGTGTCATAATGCAGGGACACCATCATTTTCTTGGTCATCCTCTATTGTGGGACATTTATGTTGCTTCCAGACACACACACACACACACACACCACTTTTGAAATACTGTAACGGATATTTTCAGGTATCTGAGTTTTCACAAATTATCACATTAAAGGCATTGACCTTTTTTTTTTTTTGCGGTACGCGGGCCTCTCACAGTTGTGGCCTCTCCTGTTGCGGAGCACAGGCTCCGGACGCAGAGGCTCAGCGGCCATGGCTCACGGGCCCAGCCGCTCCACGGCATGTGGGATCTTCCCGGACCGGGGCACGAACCCGCGTCCCCTGCTTCGGCAGGCGAACTCTCAACCACTGCGCCACCAGGGAAGCCCTGGCATTGACCATTTTTATGGCTCCTGAAGCTAAATGTTTTTCCAAGAAAGATGGGACCAGTTTATCCCAGTAATATATAATAGTTTCATGACACTCTTGCTGGCATTTAAAATAATACTGGAAAAAAATGTTTTACTAATAGGCCTAAAAGGTAGTCATCTTAAATGTGCTTTGTTTTCTTTCTGTTTTTTTTTTTTTTTTGGTTTGTTTGTTTGTTTTTGCAATGAGACTGAATAGCTTTCGTTTTGGTTGCTAGTTGCATGTACAGCACGCGGTTTGCTGCAGTGTAATACAGTAGTTAAACCCTTGAACTCTGGAATTGGATGGAACTCTGGAATTTAAACTGTGGTTTCTCCACAACCCTGCTGTGTGACCTTGAGTAGATTACTTACCTTCTCTGATCCTCGGTTTCCTCTTCTATAAAGTGAAGCTCAAGGGACCTATTCTTAGGGTTGTGTTAAGGATTAAGTGAGATAAACTAGATAATGAACATCACCTAGCACATAGCTGATACTCAGTAAACACTAGCTGTCTTCATTATTATCATTATTTTAATTTAACAAGTCCCCATTCACTCTCACGATTCACCTTGTTTCTGCAAGGAGAGACGGTTTACACTTAAGGCAAAGGGATCCATTCTTCTGCTGTAAAGGTAGCCGATCCCAGGAGGAAGCTGACAGCCCCTCTCTGTCGAAACGGATCCTTTCGCCGGCTGTCTGGCTGGCTGCATTTGGGTGTGAGCCTCCCTGGGGCAAATACATGAACCGATGGCAGGTGATGCTTAACCTCGCTGAAAGGCGGGGCTGTGAGGGGCTGCAGGACTGCCCAGCCATCTATGCTCTACGGCCCTGTTGCCTCCATGTCGTGGAAGTGGGGGTGGAGACTTACAAATGGTGGAGCCCAGAATTCATCTTGGTGAGCGTTCTGCGTCCGCATCCTGATGCTCCTTCTTGCAGTTTGGGAAACTGAGGCAGGTGTTTCAGGTGTGGGACTCTGGGGGCTTTGGCACCAGCTTGGGTTGCTGCCCATGAAGCAGGCTTTTGCAGCCCCTCGGAGTAAAGAGGCCTCCGTGCTCCTCTCAAGTGGGCATCAGGTAGCCTCAGGTGAGGGGGGATGTAAGTCCAGCACACAGATTATTTATCCACGCTTAATGCATGCATTTTCCTCTTTGCTGCTGATCTGTGTCTGAGGAGGAAGTTAATAAAACCAGGGTCTTGGTCTCAAATAAACAGCTTCATGAGAAATTTCTTCTAAGGGGAAAAAACACACCAAAAAACCCTAACTTTCCCCTTTATCTGCCCCTCTCAAAAAACTCAATTAAAAAACATTTCTCATGTTCAGAGCCAATGAAAAGGTGAGCAAAGCCACACCTCCTGTTTCTGATGGCCCTTGGGTCCAAAAGCTGGCTCACCGGGTCATGAATCTTTTTTCCCTATTGTGTGGTGTGACGAATATTTGGATACTACAGGTCATCTACTGTCATTGGGAAACCAGTGATGAAGCGTGGTCTGTTTTTAAATTAAGTGCAGCAGCACATCTAATATGCGGCAGCTTCGTAAGATGTGTGTGGCTTTATATTTCCAGCGGGAGGCACAGTGTTTTGAGAATGGGTAGAAAGGAAGCCTTATGTTCGCGTCTAAAGCAAGAACTTTGGGGCTTCCCTGGCGGTCCGGTGCTTAAGACTCGGTGCGTCCACTGCAGAGGGCACGGGTTCGATCCCTGGTCAGGGAACTAAGGTCCCATGTGCCACTCAGCCAATTAAAAAAAAAAAAAAAAAGTCGAGCTTTAAAAGTGGACAGAAGTTCGGATCTTGGCTTTGACCCCTAACACACAGTGACCCGGACGAGTTGCTTAACCTCTCTGAGCCTCCAGGTTTTCTCCTGAAAATTGGGATAACAATAGCTCTTTTACGGGATTGTCGTGAGGATTAGAAATAAGGAAAAACCTGTCGTTGGTAATGGGCATCCAAGGGTTGCTGTTTTTGCCAGTGGGTGAATGAGTCTTTGCCGCCCACGCTGTAGGAGTGAATGGATTTTAAATGACAGGTATCTTTGTCGTAAGTCATTGAGGTTTGCTTGCATGCTAAGGTTTATTCAACCGCTATCTTATTTGACCCTCCCATGAATGATCTTTTTGGAATGCACGGGGTGTGTATTAACAAATACCTACCGCCATGTTCCAGATAAAGGTTGGGATCGCTTTGTCCTTCGTTATCAGCCTGCTCTTCTCAGATGTGCCCAAACCAGAAGGTTTAGTTTTTCCAGCTTTTTCTAACCCTTCGAGGTCTGAAGGAGCTTGGAGGACAGGGCTGAGGAGGGTGGAGGTGAGGTCTTCTGGTGAGGTCTGCCATCAAGTGGCCTTGGCCATGGCAGTGGGCTCTGGCTTGGCCCTGTCACCTGCAAGCTGCAGCGGCGGGACGGGGATGCCCAAGTGGGCAAGCTGCTCTGGAGGCAGCTGTCCCAGAAGCCCTTGTGCTGCAGGTTTGTGGGAAGATGGCTGGGCAGCTGGCAGTGACCTTGACCCTCACGGACTGTGCTTCTCCAACTTTCCCACCCGCTCTTCCTGCCAGAGGAGATGGGATTCCGACCCTAGCCTGCAGCAACCCACCCCAACCGTGACCTTGCTTTGAAGCTTCAAGTTTTATTTTTAACACTAACATTAATTTTACATTCTATTCCACGATAATCCGTGTTTGTTTTGCTATGAGGACTATTCCTCCCTTACTTGAGTCAGATGCATGCTCTGGGAAGATGTTTATGTTTTTCCTGTGGCTTCCGCTACTCCCAGCCCAGTGCCTTCAACTATAGTTTGAAAAACATAGATTAAGGCAAAATAGCGATTAGATTAGACGCAAGTGTGACAAGAAATGTCTGGCTTCATAAGAGCCCTTTTATCCTACGTGATTCATTGGTTGAGTAACTGCAACTTTGGTTTACGTAGCTAATTAACATGCTACACCTCGAATCTAAGCATTTTATTTTAACTTAAAACATCGATGTACGTTGATGTACTGATGTCAGGCCAAGAGCTTTTGTTTGATCGGTTCATCATTCTTATATGAGGCGTATCGACCTTGTCCATTTTTCTTCTTCTCCCCTATCTCTCTCTCTTTTTTAAATATTTATTTATTTATTTGTCTGCACCGGGTCTTAGTTGCGGCACACGGGATCTAGTTCCCTGACCAGGGATCGAACCTGGGCCCCCTGTATTGGGAGTGTGGAGTCTTAACCACGGGACCACCAGGGAAGTCCCTCCCTGCTATCTTTTACAGTTGCTTTGCTCAGTCTCATTCAACGGAAGCTTTTGTTTTAGTGGCTTGTCTTTATTATTTCTAAAGCAGTCAGCTCCGTCTTCACGGAAACAGCTCTTTTTTCACACCCGATTTCTTCCACTTATCCACTTACCATGTTGTGTCATGACCAAGGTGACCAGCTGGCGTGGGTGTATCTGGGCACAATCACAGCCAGCTCTTGCAGAGACCAGGACCTGGCAGCCTGGCACCCCGGGTGGTCAGCATGAGTGGTCAGGATGTCTTCAAGAGCAAATGCAGAGCACAGTTCCCCCGATTCTGCGAGGGAGAGGTCAGGTAAGACGTCGGAATCACAGAGCCTGGGCGAGAGGCGGGGTCTGACTTAGAGCTCCCATCTCAACGACGCCAGCCCCTCACTCTGAGATGAGCACAGCAAGCTCTAGAAGGGAGGCCTTTCACACCAGTTTCTTTTCCTGCAGATCCCGTCAGCAGCATTTGTGCTAATGAACCTTGCTATTGGCCAGCTCTGAATTGCCACCTTCATTGCTCTAACTTGCTGTCTTTTGTCTAGTAATAATAACAACGCAGACACTTCTGTAGCCCCCCACTCTGCTAGGCAGGGTTCTGGGCACTTTGAAAATACGAATTTATTCTTTTAGGCACTATTGCGATCTCTGTTTTACAGAAGGGGGAACTGAGGCACAGAAAGGTTTAGTAACTTCCGTAGGTATGACCCAGGAAGTGCTTAGGTATTACCTAGGCACTTCCTGGGTTGCCTGAGGAAGTGGCAGGGCCTGTTCCTAACCCCTGTCCTGTACTGTCTCCATATGTGGCCACCTATTTCCCAGGAGGAAGCATTTATTTGGGGCAGGGGAATCTGGATCCCAGGCGGGAGGAGGGCTGAGGCCTCCGGGAGTCCATTGGCTGTGCAGAGGAGCTGGGGTCCAGGCAGCCTTTCTCTTCTTGCTGGTCCTTTGTCTCTGGTGGAGCGTCTTCCTGGGATCTGTTCCTCTACAGAGAAGTACCAGGAGGATGCAGCTTCCGGTACCCAGCGTGGCCCCAGCCTGCCCAGATGGTGCCCATTCTCCCCCTCTGTCCAGAGGAAGCAGGGCCTGGCCTCTGAAATCTCAACTGCTTCCTTTCCCAACTCTTGAACCTTCTGTGGGAAGTCCACCTAAGGGTCCTCAAGCTAATGGGTGACACAGTCAGGGCATTGGGACTCAGGTGTCTTCTTGACCAGTGGCCCCAGTCTGGTTCCTTTGCACTGACCCAGGAGAGGCAGTGTGGTACACTGGTAAGAGCAGGGCTCTGGAGTCAACCTGGTTCAGCTCTGCCTATCCCATCACTAGCTGTGCAGCGTAACCTCCTTGAGCCTCACCCTCATCCTTTGTGACACAGAGGGCCTGCCTTCAGGGCCACTTGTGATCATTAAATTCGAAAATGGACATAAGGCACCTAAAATGTGCCTCATCGTGGTAGGTGCTCAGTGATGGGAGCTGCTTGCTGTAGCCCCAAAGATGGGCCTGATAACTGATGAAGAGGCTGTTGTTCTGAACTTATCCCAGAGGCTCCCAGGGCAGGAGCAGCCTGGAGACCTGGGAGTGGAAGGAAGAGGCTCGGGGGCACCTGCCATGGAGAGATGGACCAGGTGATGGCTGATGGAATGAGATGTTCAGAGTTCTCTGTCATCCCCAAGGCCTACAGGTTGTCTGCAGATCTAGGGTTTCATGACAACAGGAGAGAAGGACATGTAAGCCCATGGCTGCGTGGAGAAGGAGGCTGGGGGCTGAGCCTGGGGAGGGGGCACCCAGGAGAATGGAGTAAACTGCCGAGTAGCTGGGACCCTTATGAGGGACACCCATCTCCATTGCCACCCTGAGTGTGCGCGTGTGTGTGTGTGTGTGTGTGTGTGTGTGTGTGTGTGTGTGTGACTTATTTGGGATCAGGAGAGAAGAGAGGAAGTCGAGTTTGTAGCTTTAAAGGATATTAATTTCTTGGGGGCCTTGAGATTGGGGTGGTCTACATCTTCCGGGTATCATAGGCTGTGATTTTCCTAGAATATGCATGCGCATGTTTTTAATATATGTGCTATATGTTTTATAAGTGTGTGTGTGTGTATACTATATAGATTTAATTGTACAGAATCAATACAAGCTACTTATGAAAAGTTTGTTAAAAATACAGATTTGCCAAAGGAAGAAAAAAAAAATCTATCACCCACCTGCCTTAGAAATCCACCACTCAATGGTTTCTAACCTTTTTCAGATTTTAAATCCTTTTGAAAATCTGCTGGGACTTCCCTGGTGGTCCAGTGGCGAAGGCTCCGTGCTCCCAATGCAGGGGGCCCGGGTCCGATCCCTGGTCAGGGAACTAGATCTCTCAGGCTGCAACTAAAGAGTTCACATGCCGCAACTAAAGATCCCGCATGCCGCAAATTAAAAGAAGAAAAAAGAAAGGAAAATCCACTGAAAAATCTCAGCCCTTCTCCCCAGAAAATGTTCCTAGGAGAACATTTGTGTGTATACTTTCATTAGGTTCCCCGGGCCCCCAGGCTCACCCTAGACTCTGGGAGGGTGCAGTGAAGAGCTGTTTGGGTCCGACCGCTGGCTCCTTCACATTGTGAGACTCTGACTCCGAAACCAACCTCAGAGGCCAGAGAGAGATGGAAGATTCTGACCACCCCAAGGCCTCTGTGAGACACACTTGTTCCAAGTCTGCTTTGAAGCGGTTTCTGCTTCCAGTCTTGACCACCCTCTTAGATACGACGTACAAGTGTGCTCTGTGTCGTTTAAGTCCTTTTCTTTGCCCTAAATTCACTGCTCCTTTTGGGGGATTTCAGCCAGGACCGGCTTTCCTGCATCATTGGGTGACTCCCCTGTAGGATCGGTTCATTTGCGGAGCCCGCCTGTCCTTTGGGAGAGTTGCATCCTGTGGGTTTGTGGGCCTCCCCCCGCCCGCTTCTGCGTGAAGGGCCTTGGCTTGGGTAGGTCGACAAGCCAGCCCAGGAGAGCTGGGTGTCGACCATGGGTGGGTGGAATGGTCTCTGAGGGATGGGAAGTCAGGGACATGTCCAGGCCTTGCATGTTGGGCTCCAGGCGGCTTGAGACCCTGTATGATGAACACACAGACCCCCTTTCACTGAGTGGGTGGGCTGGCGTAGACCACCCCACCCCATGGTGCCTGAGGCATTGGTTAGCCTCCCTGAGACCTTAGCATGTTCTCTGCTCCAGGCATGGGGGGGCCCCTCCACTTCTGAGAATCCCAAGGCTTTTCCCAGTCCTGTGGGGAACCAGCCTCCTCTGGTGCCACTTCCCATTTTGGACAGTGACCTCGCCTGGTTTCCTCTCCCCCTTTTCTTCTTTTTTTCAAATTATTTATTATTTATGTATTTATTTATTTATTTTTGGCTGTGTTGGGTCTTCGTTGCTGCGCGTGGGCTTTCTCTGGTTGCTGTGAGCGGGGACTACTCTTCCTTGCGGTGCGCGGGCTTCTCATCACGGTGGCTTCTCTTGTGGAGCACGGGCTCTAGGCGCGGGGGCTTCAGTAGTGGTAGCGCGCAGGCTCCAGTAGTTGTGGCTCGTGGGCTCTGGAGCGCAGGCTCAGTAGTTGTGGCACATGGGCTTAGTTGCTCCGTGGCATGTGGGATCTTCCCGGACCAGGGCTCGAACCCGGGTCCCCTGCGTTGGCAGGCGGATTCTTAACCACTGCGCCACCAAGGAGGCCCTCCTCTCCCCCTTTTCTAACACAACAAGCTTTATTGAGATATAATTCACATGCCATAAAATTCATTCAAGGTACACAATTCAGTGGTTTCTTAATATACTTACAGAATTGTGCAACCATCCCCATAATCTATTCTAGAACATGTTCATCACTCAAAAACGAAACCTTGTACTCACTAGCAGCCACTCTCCAGTTCTTCCCAACCCCCGCTGCCCTAGACAACCACTGGTCTACTTTCTGTTTCTATGGACTTGCCTGTTCTGGACATTTCATACACGTCGAATCACACAGGACCTGGTCTTCTGTGGTCGGCTTCTTTCACTCGGTCTGTTGCTGATTCTTTAGGAACGTGCCTGACTCATAATTACAGTGGAGGAGTTGTTTGCACTGACTGTTTATTCAGTCACAGGTATCGGATGGAGCCTCTGCTATACTAAGCCTGGAGCAGGTGCTGGGCCACACAGCAAGGAACACGGCAGCCTTTAGTGTATTAGTTATCTCCTGCTGTGTTACAAGTTATCCCAGAACTTAGCTTAAACAACAAACACTTACCATCTCCGTTTCTTTGGGTCAGAATCTGGGAGCAGCTGGGGCTGCAGGTGTATGTGGCTGGAGGTACCTGCCAAGGTTTGGATGTGTTAGTTCCTTGCCATGTAGGCTGGCTTCTTCATAGAGCAGCTTGAGTGTCCTTACAACATGGCTGCTGGCTTAGCCCAGAGTTAAAGATGAGAGAAAGAGAAAAGAGAAAAAAAAAATAGATGAGAGAAAGAGACAAAGATTGCCCAAGACCGAAGCCCTACGGTCTTTTATAACCTAATCTAAAAGGTGACCTGGCATCACTCTGCCATATTCTTTTGGTCACAACCCTGCTATAATGTGGGTGGGGGAGCTGCACAAAGGTGTGACTACCAAGAAGGGCAAGTACCTAGGTATAGTTTCATATAGAGAATGGTCCTTATGAGATCCAGGACGCAGCGGGCTCGTTCATGAAGGGCTTACAGTGCTGCCTCTGAATGAGCTTTGGGTCAGCTCTGAGTTCTCTGGGCTCCATGCTCTATTGAGGCCTCTTCCCTCTCCCCCTACTCTGTATTTGTAATTAGGGAGCTTGACATGTAATTATATATAGCCTTGAACTTGATTGTACCAGATTTACCCACCTCTGTTAGAATAATTTTTACAGATTCTTTTTCCAGGTATTTGTGAATTCTGTTTGCATTTCTATTGAATGGGTGAGCCAGTTTTTGCATTTCCTTTCATTCCCATTGTCAAGAAGGGTATTATTGACTAGAACAGGCCCAGGACTCATCCCGGTGGTTTTGACCACTTCCCACCAGGGCACTGGGTCACATCATCTAACAGAGTCTCCGGAGACCCTTCCTTTTCCAAGTGGTCCATAAGATTGTCTTGAGGGGCAGGACTGGGTCATGATAAAATGGGCATATATCATGCATAAAAAAATCGACCCTAGGGCTTCCCTGGTGGCGCAGTGGTTGAGAGTCCGCCTGCCAATGCAGGGGACACGGGTTCGTGCCCCGGTCCGGGAGGATCCCGCATGCCGCGGAGCGGCTGGGCCTGTGAGCCATGGCCGCTGAGTCTGTGCGTCCAGAGCCTGTGCTCCGCAACGGGAGAGGCTGCAACGGTGAGAGGCCCGCGTACCGCAAAAAAAAAAAAAAAAAAAAAAAAATCGACCTTGTGCCCTACAGGAGGTGGATGATTCATCGTTAGAAGCAGTTTTAGTTGTTGGTAGATGTGGGTTCTGATCCCTGCTCTGCCACTTATTGTGTAACTTTGGGTAAGTCTTGGGCCTCAGTTTCCTTAAGGAGATGATGATAATACCTACTTTGTGGGGTTCTTTTGATGGTTTGATGAGATAAAGTCCCAGGTATGTACTGCTGCACAAACTACACCAAACTTAGAGATATAAAGTAACAAGTGTTTTTATTATGGGCATGGATTCCATGGGCCAGGCACTCAGACAGGGCTGGACAGGACAGCTTGGCTGTGTTCTGTGGTGTCTGGGGTCAGCAGGGAAGACTCTCGAAGGGCTGCGGATTACTTGAACATGGGGTTGGGGGGTGCTGGAATCACCTGGAAGTTTCTTCACTTGTCTAGTTGCCTGGGCAGGGATGACTCAAAGGCTGGGCCCAGATGGGACTGCCAGCCTGAGTGCCTACACTGGCTTCTCTTTCTGGCTTTGGGCTTCCTCACAGCATGGCGGCTCTGGGTCACACTTTCTTGATGCCAGAACTCTAACAACAAGCATTGGTGCTTGGTTCCAGACCAAAGTGGAAGCTGTATGACCTTTTATGACCTAAACTCTCAAGTCACTTAGCACCACTCCTGCTATACTCTCTTAGTCAAGGAAGTCAAAAGCCCACCCAGATTTCAGGGGAGGAGACATAGATGCCTTTTCTATGAGAATTGGCCACCATGTTTTAAAGCCTTCATGATAAATGTAAAAACATTTAGCATGATGACTGCCATGTTGTATGGGCCAGAACATGTTAGATGCCGTTCCCTCTGCTGCTGCCCACTTTTTTTTTCCACACCTTTATCGGAGTATAAATGCTTTACAATGTTGTGTTAGTTTCTGCTGTACAACAAAGTGAATCAGCTGTATGTATTCATATATCCCCATATCCCCTCCGTCTTGAGCCTCCCTCCCACCCTCCCTATCCCATCCCTCTAGGTCATCACAAAGCATCGAGTTGATCTTGTGCTACGCAGCAGCTTCCCACTAGCCATCCATTTTACATTTGGTAGTGTATATATGTCCACGCTACTCTCTCACTTCATCCCAGCTTCCCCTTCCCCGCCCCGCCCCGTGTCCTCGAGTCCATTCTCTACGTCTGCGTCTTTATTCCTGCCCTGCCACTAGGTGCTGTCCACTTTGGTATCTCCCAGGTACTGACTGCTGTGATTGTGTGACTTACATAAGCCCCCTGCCCCCCGTCTTAACTAAATGATCTTTAAGCTGCAGCTTAGTAAATATGTTTAGTCTAATATTGCCAGATTCATTCTTTTTACCTTCTTCACGTTTGGACCCAACTTTTAAAAATTTCCTAGCCCTTAGTTGAATTTCCTTACCCTCAACAGCTTCTCAAACACATCTAGAGGTTTTCCCAAGGAGATTCTAGAAGGTCAGTTTCCCGAGTCCCCCAGGGTATCTTTCACGAGCTTTGATGTGTGATTCACACGGTCCCCTGATGTTCCAGGCACCCTTTTTATCCCCTTACTCTAATTTTCTCAGAATAAAAATTCACAATTGACCTTTTCCAGAAACAGAGGAATAGCTTTTCTTCTCTAAAATGTATAAAAAAGTCTAAGACATCATGTCCTCCCACAAGGATCACATGCTAGAATTGGAAACCTAAGACTCACAGGAAGCCGTGGTGGAATGCAGGATATAACCAGGTGCCCCACCGTGAGGCCCGGCTGGTAGCCCCCTACCTGTGCTGTCCCATGGCTCCTTACCTCTACTGGCCAAGTCGGTGATGTCTGGTGGCTCTTCTTTTACAGGGGAGGATATGGCTCTGGAGAGATTAGGACACTCATCCAAAGGCAGATCTAACTCCAGGGCTGGCGCTCCTACCTTTCTTGGGGAGATTCCCTGCAAACACGCACGCTTTTGGGTTGACAGGTTGCATCGCAGACATGAGCATCACTTTTGAAATCTGTGCCTCCCCTCCCCCACCCCCAGATCACAAACTCTGGAAGCCTCAGTTCCGACAGCCTTTTTTGGTCTAAGCTTGGGGAATTAGCAAAAGAAAAGAGGAAGCCCCAGATTCTAATTAACTTTGCTTTTTAACTACAGATGAGCCACTTTTTGAGTTACCTGGGGGTGAGAGTCTCAAAGATTAATGAAAATATGTAAAGATGACAGGCAAGCAGGAGCCAGACACTCCTGTAATTAGGTTTCCTCATCCTTGTGCCTTGAGAGTAAAAAGATCAAGGGAACAGAAGGACAGGGGAATTATGTGAATAACTGTGGTAACTGTCTTCCGCCTTTGAGGAGGATTATTCTTCAGAGTCTTCTGTTTTTCCCAATAGAACTTAAAACAAACATTTAACTGTTTGTTTTTTTGGTTGTTGTTAGTTTCATCTTTTTTTTTTCAACTGTAGCCTTTTTAGTCTTGTCCCTGCTCAGCTTAATCTTATCTGACCACACCTAAAAATGCTATAGAAAAAGAAAAATGATTTTCCTTCTACCCTTCTAAGTTCTTGGCGGAGGCCTCCCCACACCTGCCCTGTAGTAAAAAGATAGATTAACAGGAGAATAACAAATTTAAACACATACATATGTATGGAAGCCCCCCAAAGATGTGAGCCTCAAAGAAGTCACCAGAGCAGAAAGCTTTTGTCTCTTTTAGACAAACAATTAATTTGTGAAGAATTGACAAGACAAGGGGTTTGGGCTAGGGGTAGTAAGATGGTGAAGACGTTAATGAGGTTTGGGACTTCCCTGGTAGCGCAGTGGTTAAGAATCCGCCTGCCAATGCAGGGGATATGGGTTCAAGCCCTGGTGCAGAAAGATGCCACGTGCCACGGAGCAACTGAGCAATTGAGCCCGTGAGCCACAACTACTGAAGCCCACATGCCTAGAACCCATGCTCCACAACAAGAGAAGCCACCACAATGAGAAGCCCGCGCACTGCAAGGAAGAGTAGCCCCTGCTCTCCGCAACTAGAGAAAGCCCTGAGAGCAGCAATGAAGACCCAACGCAGCCAAAAATTAATTAATTAATTTTTTTTTTTTTTTAAAGTTAACCGGGTTTGTTTGCACAGCCTCCTTGGCCCTAAACTCCCTGTCTCTGGTGGTTAGGGATGCCTTCTACCTCCTGGAACAGGGAAGATCCCTTTCACATGGGAGATTCACTTCCTGCTTTTAGGGGATAAAGAAGGTTCAGAGTGTCCTTTGTGCACTGGCTGTTTATCAACTCCTTTTAATTCAAAATAATCAATATGCCAAAGTGGCGTATTTAGGGTTTTCACATTCTGACCCCCTGCAATGCTGAGTGCCAGGTTTGAATTCGAAGAGCCAAGCAGAATTCCAGGAAGGTTGGAGGCTGGGATATCGGTGGGCAGCAGAGGGAAGCTGACATTTCATCACAGCGAGCTCACGTGGAAATGTCAGGATGGGGAGAAGGAGTGCCTCATGGAGCAGATCAACTCCCCTCTTACAGGTCTGTTCAATGTACCAAGGGTTCTCATGGGTGCGAGCAGAGGCTCTTCGGATTTCTTGCCTCAAGCTCGGGAGCTGCTTCTGGCAGGCGCTAGTAGAGGACTGGGAATCTAATTGCCCTATTCTTTCTAACAATGGTGAAACTAATTTATTTATCCACTAAACTAATTTCTTTATACCCTCACTATTATTTCAAAAAGGACTTAAGATCCCTTAGCTTGGAAGGAGGAGATCAGGAGACTTGGATTTTTCTTCCCTCTCTGCCAGGTTGCTGCATCTCTTTGTGTCTGTTTCCCATCTGTGAGAGCAAACACTTCTGAGTGGTTAGTATACACACCGGGCACTGTTATAGAGACTTTCCATGTGTCTGTATTAATTCACTTAATTCTCTCCCAAACAACTGATTACATTATGTATCTTTTGGGAATTTGTCAGTGCAGTTCCAGTACATCTGTGAATACACACAGGATGACTTCTGTGGCTTTTGCCATTTCAAAGAATCTTGGGTTTTTCTCTTGGCTCCAGAGGAGAATAATACCCCAATTTGAACAGTGCTAATGGGGACCTTGTCTTTGAGCTTGACTTTCAACCAGACCCAGGCTGGAGAGAAAGGAAGTCTGCAGGATGGGGGGCCTGGGGCCGCCTATGGAGATGGGAACAGCCAAAGCCTGTCTGCCCCTTGGAAAATCTCTTTGGTGGCTTGGCCCTGTGGGGTCGTTATCCCTTCCTGGTTGGGGGTTGTTAGGGATACAACCCCTCCCCAGTCAGGATGGCAGTCAGAGAACCCCTCCTAGCCTCTGTCTGCCCATCCAAGGTCCAGCTGTGACCCTGAGGCTTATTTTTCATCCCGGGAAATCCCCTTCCTGTGGGTCAAGGGCGGTCCTGCCTCCCCCCACCCCCACGAGGTACCCCTCCCTACCCGGGCTGAGTCCGGGTTCGAGCCGCCAGCGTCCCCGGGAGTGAAGGTGGAGGTGGAGGAAGCCAGCCGGTGGAGCGCTGGGTTGGGTGCGGGGCGGTTCCCACCCAGTGGCCAGGCTCCGCCTTCTCCAGAGATGGTCGGCAAAGTGCAAAGCCCGCTGCGCTGTGCGGGTAGAGAGTGAGGTTGAGTGTGAATGCGCACGAGTGCGTGTGTGTCTGTGGTCTCGGCGTCTGTGTCATTGTGTGTTTACATAGAGTAATTGTGTGTGTATCTTCGGTCTCTGTGTCTGAGTACTTGTGCGGGAGTGTGTGACTTCGTGCGTCATTGTGTCAATTTACCCGAGTGCGTGTGTGTGTGTGAACGTGCATGCTAGTGTGTGTTTTTGTGTGTGTGTGACATCCGGGGATGGGATACGGAGGGGGATCCTCCCATCCTGAACCCCCTCTCTCTTCTCCTCGAGGTGGCCGGGGCGCCCGGAACCCCGGCCCTGACAGGGGTGCTGGGGTTGGCGACGCAGAGCTCACCGAGGGTCCCGCGACCTCCCACGGCCGGGCCGCCTGGTCTGCGCATCCCAGGCTTTTTCAACATTCCCGGGAGCTCCTGGCTGAGTTTTTCTCCTGCCCTCTTCGCAGGCTCTAGGCGACGCTGGGGCGGAGGGAGGCTCTTGGGGCCGGATGGGCGGGCCCTGCCTTGGGCGCCTCACCTGGAACACTGGCTGGAGGCGGAGACATGCGGAGCAGTTGGGACCACCGAGGGCTGTGCCTCAGGCCACTTTGTTCTGCCCCACGTCTGCCCCGCTCGGGTGGGGTCCTTCTGGGGTCACTCTGAACCTCGCACTCCCCTCCTCCTCTTGCGCTCCACTGTGACACAGGTTGAAGTCCGGCTGTGGACCCGAAAGAACATTCGAGGGGACCTGGGACGTTGCAGGGCAAGAAGCGTGTGGGCCCGGTACCAGTCCAAAGTGCTTCCAAAGCTAGCTCTGCTGCTAAGAGGCTGTGGGATTGGGTGCGGACGTGTGTGTGTCTGTGTGTGTGTGAGTTCCTTGCCCTCTGAGCTTCGGCTTCATTTACAACCCAAGGGAGAACAATACCCACTTTACAGTGTGATGCCTGGATGAAAACTGGAGCAAAGTGCAGGGGGATGACCGCGCTATTGCACGCACGCTATGCCAGCACGCACAGTTCATTGTAATGAATAGGTGTATCGTGAAAGTCCCGGGTTAACCCATTTATTTTCTAAATCCGACATGTGAGGTAAACTCCGATGGAGAGGGAGGCCCAGCGGCTGGGGAACAGCCCGCACACTGGATTTGAGCACAGAGCCAGGGCCGGCCAGTTACTCGGGTGACCCCGGCTCCTGACAAGTGACACTGGTCCCTTGCCCCGCCCTTTCTGGTGATTCCCTGGGAACCCGGGAGAGGAAAGCAGGCGGACGACCGGCCCTGGCTCACTTGGCAGGTGGCATTTTCTATCCTCTGGTTACAAGGCCGAAGGGGGGGCCAAGGCCAGCGTGCGCAAGCCGTCCGGGGTCCAGCGGCGGCTGAGGTTCCCGACTCCATGCGCAACCCCACCCGCCAGCAGGGAGCAGCGGGGGTCCGGGAGGATTTGCAGCGGCGTCCACGAGTTGCGCAGCGGACGCCTGCTCTCCAGAGCTTCGCCTGGCTGGGGCTGTGAGAATTTGCCGACGGTGCCCGCGCCACCGCTGGCCCCGCCCCAACCCCGGGGACGCCCCGCCCCCTGGCCCTGCCCGCGTCGCCCTGTTGTCCGGACCCCGCCCAGGACCGCGCCCCTCCGCGGATGCCCCGCTCACCCGCTCCGCACCGCGGGCCTGCCCTCAGGCCCCCGGGGCTCCGCGCCGCCGCCCAGAGGCTCGCGCCCTCCCGTCGCTCCGGGACCCGCCCGCCGCGTCCCCTGGGCAACCGTCTCCAGGGAGACCGGGCCCCGCCCCCGGCATCGACACCCGGTACGGAGCCCACCTGTGCGGGCGTCTGCGGGGTCCCAGTGCCCCCCCACAGCGCACGCCCCGCCACGCCCCGCCACGCCCCGCCCAGCGCCGGGCTTTGTCCGCCAGGGGAGATCCGGGGACCGGGGGCGCGTGGGGTCCGGAGGAGGAGGCGCGTTCCCGGGGCGGACCGAACCCCGTTGGGGAGGCCGAGGCAGCGGGCCGCTCTCGCGTTGTGATTCTCTGGTGTGGGCTTATTCATACCCTCCTTTTCTGATCTCATTGCATCCCTTTTATGCCTCCGTGGGGCCGGGAATCCGGGGTGTCCCGCTACCGCCCTAGATGGGAATGAGCAGGGCCCTCAGCCGGGCTCCGGACGAGGACGCGCGCCTGTTCGGGGAAAGCTGTTTACTTGTCAGGGACCGAGCAGTTGCCGCGCGCGCCCTCCCCTCCCCCTGCCCCCGATTCGGGACCGAGCATCCTGCGCTCTGGCCATTCCTAGCGTTGCCTCCCAAAGCTTTGCCCTTGAACCCAGAGGGCTAGAGGGCGGTAGACCCAGCTCCTGAGGTCCCGGCCAGCGTGAGGGCCAGAGCAAAAGACGTCCTCCCTCGCCCCCTCTTGTGAATTCTGTCCCGGCTCCGTATTTCCTGACCTGAATTCCTAAGGACTAATTTTTCTCTTATCTTTCATTCTCTCGGCTCCATCACTTTTTTTGCTTCGTCTTTCCTCGTTTCGAAAGTGCTTTCTCTACGATCCTGTCTCATTTCCCTGTGACTGAGCTGTTGTTTTTTGTCCTCTTGTTAATTAACTCCCTTGGTCAGAATGGAAGTTATTTCTTTCTTAGCTCTTGTCGCTGACCTCCCGTTTCTCTGGTGACAGTGCTTTGGGAAGTGCCTTGCCATCCTCTCACCTGGATGCTAAATGGAGAGACCATCCAAGCCCATGTTCCTGGGCTCCTGCAGCAGGGTCCGTGGGGTATCCTTCCAGGGATTAGGCTGGCAGCCGGGTGAATTCCAGCTTGGACCTTGGGAAATGTCTTCTTGGAATGACACCTTTTCCAACGGCTTCCTAGGACTGGGCTTTTTGTCTCATGGAGAAACCAGTGGTTTAGGTTTCCTGCTCTTCAGGAGCCCAGTGGGTTCCAGGCAGGAGAATCCTGCTGTGCAGGTAGCTGGGGGGAAGTTGAGGGGGTGGCAGGTCCTGCTGCTGGAACCCAGCCGCCTGGGCTCCCAGAACTCAGGTGTCTTTCTGTCTCTGGGGTCAGATTATTTCCAGGAGCCGCCCACAGTAGGGAAAGAAGCACCACAGCGGCAGTGAGTGGGCCGACCCCTCCCCACACACCCTTCCTTTTCATCTCCAGCAAGCAGGGATGAATCTTCCTTTATGATGCAATTTGGGTCTCGAATGGGGACCCTCAAGTTCACAGACCTGCTTTTTGCAGCCATTGAATGGAACTTGAACCCAGGCTTGACTCAGATCACTTACTTTGCTTTCAAACACCAAACAAAACAACAAACAACTCTAAAAATGATCTGAGTCATCTGTACGTATATGAATTCCTGCTTCAGGCACTGGAAATGTTCCTGTGGTTTGCTTCAGTACCACCAAAGGGAGCTGGGGATGGCATTGACACAGATGGTGAAAAAGGCCCATTAAGTACAATGTGACTGGTTTGCAAAAAGGAAACCTTGGTGAGACAGTTGCTTTTGAGCTAAAGTCCTCTAAGAGAATGCACAGAAGTTTTCTGAGACTTTCTCTTTTTAAAGATTTCTTTCTTTCTCTTTCTTTTTCTTTTCTTTTCTTTTTTTTCAGACAGATAAGGAGCTCAGAGTCAGGCAAGGGCGGAATGACGCTCATTGATCCCAAAGCATCTTTAATCTGCCAGGCAGAGGGACCTTTGCTGCTGGTCTTTCTTGGACCATTCCAGAGAGGTAGGTTGGGCAAAGGAAACAAGTGTGGGGCGGGGGGGAAGAGGAGATGTTATTTTGTAGATAGGTTAAGAATTTGAATGGAATCCACCCTCCCTGACTATCTAGCCAGAGGAGAACTTCTCTTTAGGACTAGAATGCTAAAAGGAAGAGAGTGACCCAAATTTGTGCTCAGAGCCTATGAAGGGGGATGTGAACTAGACCCCAGCCAGCTTCCCAAGAGAGGGATGCTGCTACCTGGGAAGGAAGGGATGGCTGTGCTCCGAGGAGCCCTGGAGCCCATTATTAAACTGCAGCATTTGGTATTTGACTTGCTGCGTTCATGATAGAGCTGGGCTGACCTATTTGGTGCGAGAAAAATTAAAACCTTCTTCCGAAGGAAGTGGATTGGATTTTCATAACTTGATATTGCTTCTCAAGGAGTCCTTAGGTGGGGACATTCTGTTTCTCTAGAGAGTTGGCAGTCACTGGATCAGTAAGAGGATGCTCCCTGGAACTTCTGGGACATTAGCTTGCAAGCTGAATGTAGTCCCTTCATTGTGCAGATGAAGAAATTGAGGTCAGAGACTGACACTGACTGAGACTTCGCTGAACACCTGCCTTTGGTATCTGGGGGCAGCTGGGTGTGATTAGCAAGTGTGCAGATTTGTCCCGTTTGCAAGCTGTGTGGGTACATATGTATTCTGTGGGTGCCCAGCACCATCTTCCTTATACAGTTGCTCGAGCAGCTACTGTCATTTCTGATGGTTCAGGTAGGGCACGAGGTTACATGATGTCATCCTTGGAGGCTTTCCCCCACCCCACCTCATTTTTTCTAGGTCTTCATTGGTACTTTCCAAACTTCTTTGTTAGTGTGGACCTCTTTAAAAAGATCAAAGTATTAAGCAGAATTTTAACCTCTAAAGCAGATTAAAAGAGTGCCACTGTGGTACAAGTAGAGACTGGCCCAGAACTCCTCCCACTGAGCAGCTGTCCTACTCCTGCCACCCTCTGAAGGCCTTGGGGTGCTTCTGTGGAACCCCAGGACTCCCTGGCACATAGGCGAAAACCATGGATTATGTAGACCTGTGTAGAGGAATGAGAGTTTCTTTTTCTGCTACGCACCTGTTTACACTATCTTGATTTGTGTTTCAGAATATGCCTTTAAATCATGATTTTTAACTCTCCTACTTTTTGATTTGTAAAGGATACCTATTTACTGTCGGAAGTTTACAAAATACAAAAAAATTACAAGCATCACTCTTCTATAATCCTACCCCCCTCCCGAAAGAACCATTGTTTCCTTGTTGGAGTATCCTCCCTGGGGAGTCTTCTGCGTGTGTATCTTTGGAAACTTGATTTTTATTTCTTGGTAAATATTATCATGAACTTCCACAAAAACATAACTGAATGCATGTGTTTATCTCTGCTCTGTTTCAAAAGCCCACTAAAATGAGAGTAGAGGAATAAAAAGGTATAAATCCTTAAGAAAACAGAAAATGATGATAGAGGGGGAGGGATATGAGCAAAACTTTTGAAAGATGGGAAGCAAGTGGGTGAAAGAAAAGCAAAGCTTAGAATGTTGAATGTCCTGGCTGTGAGGGAAGCAAGCTGGCTTGTACACACGACCCACCAAAGGCTAAAGAATGGGGGCCACAGAGTGTTCCCAACAATGGGGGCAGGGAGCGGGGCTGGAAGCAGGAATATTGGTTTAAAGTGTGTGTTAGAGCCACAGACCCCTCTCTCAGGCCACGTAGCCAGGCAGCTCCCTCCTCCACCAGCAGAAGATGGCTAGTTTCCTGCAGGCAGTATTGAACCAGAGCAGCAGAAGGCAGGGGAGGCTCTATATTGAGAACAGGAAGATTCAGTGAAAGTTTGCATGCTGAATAGACAGACCCTCTCCAAGCTGGTTCCTGGAACATGGCAGCCTAGCTTCTACCCATCCTCCAGGCAGGGGCCTTGAACTTCTCTCTAAGGAACCCAACCTCATGAAAAAACGCTACTTCTCAGCAACACCTACCAAGCAACCGGCCCTGCACAAGCACCTTTCAGTGCCTCTCTCTTAAATTTGAATGGGCAGCCTGGATCGTCACATGCCGAATGAGTCCTCTAACATGAAAGACAGAGACCCAGAAGTCATAAACATGGTTGTTTTTAAAAAAGGCATATTTATAAAACAATAATAAGCTCTTGGATATCAAAACTAGGCTAGTGGAAGTAGAAACTTCAATAGAATAGAGTTAGAAGATTGAACAATGAATTTCTAGAAAGTAAGACAGAAAGACTTGAGGGACGGAAAATAAGAAAGAGAAGATAAGAAAATTAGAGCAGTTTGGGAGGCCCAGTATCCATCTCATAGGAGCTCAAGGGAGAGAAATGGAGAAGGAAAAGTTATTAAACTCCAGGAAAAAAAAATCTAGAACTCAAGAGTTTGCATTAAGAATCTCTGTGTAGCACTCAGCCCAATGAATAATAAGATACAGTACATCAGGGACTTACCCGCTGGTCCAGTGGTAAAGAATCTGCCTTCCAATGCAGGGGACGCGGGTTCAATCCCTGGTCAGGGAACTAAGATCCCACGTGCCGCGGGGCAACTAAGCACACGCACCACAACTACTGAGCCCGTGCGCTTCAACTAGAGTGCCCGCGTGCCGCAACTACAGAGCCCACGCGCTCTGGAGCCCACGTGCCACAACTAGAGAGAGAAAACCCACACGCTACAACTAGAGAGAAGCCCATGCACCACAACGAAGAGCCCACGCACCGCAACAAAAAGATTCTGCGTGCCTCAATGAAGACCCAATGCAGCCAAAAATAAAAATAAATAAATATATATTTTTAAAAAGATACACTACATCAAAGTAAAAGATATTCTATGGGACATTAACATGAACTTCCAAAAGTCCAGAGATAGAAGTTACTAAAAGCCAGCGCAGGGAAAAGGGGCCACATACAGAAGATCAGAGCACGGAATGGCGTTGGACTTTACAAAATCAACACCAGGAGCTACAAGACAGTGGAGCAACTCTTTCAAATTACAGAGGGAAATTAATTCCCAACCCAGAATTCTGTAATCATCATTCAAGCAAAATAATAGGATGAAGACCTTTTTCAGACATGTAATTTTTCAAAAACTTCACACACACACACACACTCTTTGTATCCCTTTTCAAGGAAGCTACTAGAGGATGTGTTCTACTAAAATGAGAGAGTAAACCAAGAAAGAGGAACGAGTGGTACAATATGCAGTTGTCTCTTGTTTCTCACTTGGCTCAGCCACCAGACGACTTTCTGTATTTCAGCTGTTGTCTTACTATGAGCCTTGGGAGTGGGGAGGGAAAAAAACACCTACCCCACCATGGAAACTGAAAAGTACTCTCTTCCAAGCCTCCCCTGCAGCCAGCACCTGTGATGTGGGCTCCACTGATGAAATGTACCTATGTTATATTTTGACAGAGAAGAGAGGGATGAAACGTGTGTTGTTTCCATGGTTATGGTGGTGATAGCGGGGATGGGCTTCAAGGTTGAGTTCTTGGCACAGAAGTGGCAGAGGTACAAGGTAGCACCCAGTACTCAGTGGCAATACCAGCAATTTTGCCATCAGACATGATCCTGTATCATGGAGTCCACATGGTGTAGTACAGTTATATTTCCTTTCTTGTTCAACTTTTGTTTTTCCTGGAGTTGATAGTTGCCTCATGTTTTTAATTGCTTTGCTTGTTGCCTCATATTTTTATTTGCTTTGTTTTCAATGGACTAATCACTAATTCTTCCTCAAACTCTCCAACAGAACTATTAAACCCCTCGCAATGCAGCAAATATGTCAGACAACCTGTCAGCTCCTTCCCTGCTTAATCAGTGAGAGTCAGCTTCTTTACTTGCAACCAAGAACCCTGACTGGTAGAGAGAAGGTGAAGGGAATTCCCATAATGATAGTGAAGAGAAGTTCCAATATCACAGTTGTGCAGCTGGTCTAGAGAGCAGCCAGCCCAATTTGGAGCAAGATGGCTGAGGGCCCCAGGAGGAATCTCTAAGAAAAAAATGGAGCTGATGGATTATCTGACATATTTGCTGTATTATAAGGATTTTGTAGTGCTGTTAGAGAGTTTGAGGAAGAATTACATGTTCACACATAGAAAGCAAAGAAAATTAAAAACGAGGCAACGGTAGGAGTAACAAAAAGTTGAACAAGAAAGGAAACCATAGTATAGGATGTGGCTTAGCTTTGAACAATATTTACATGGTTATAATAATGTAAGAACTAAAGTTTGATTAACAGAAAGTGATCACGTAACTATATCCAGGAAATGGGGGAGAGGATCCATGCATGTGTGTATGTGAAGGAAAGCACAAACTCATCTTCTCAGGTAAAAAGTTAAAAGTTGAAGATCAAGAAATATCAGTATAAACCTGTTCTTTAGAAATGCAGAGATAAATGCAAAAGGTACAACTGAAATTGGGGGTGGTTGGTTTGGATGTGGATGTCAAGGGACTGCTCAGTTTTTGCTGCAAGCATTTTAGTTTTAATTAATTTTTAAAATTATGTGCTTGCAAAACTTTCACAGATATTAAAATTTAAAAGTCAGTAGTATGATGGCCACATCCACTCATCATATAGCTGTTTTCATTTTCTCTATGCTTTCTGAAATGTTTTGTCCACAAACACATGTTGCCATGGTAACTATATGTGCATTATTGGTTTCATTTAATGTGGGGAGTATTTGCAGTGCCGTGTCATTCTAATGACTACATTCACTCTTGTTGCTCGTGTTATCATTTACTTAGACATTTCTTTATTGTTTTTGATTTATGAGTTTCACAGATAATACTACAATCCATATCTTTGTGCATATAGCTTTTTCTTTTTCACTTTTGAAATGCTTCCTTAAGACAGTTTCCAGATTCCCCAAATTACCAGATATGAGGCCATGGATCTTTCTCTTGATTTTGCTGTGTAGTATTGAGGGACCCTGCATGGTTTCAGGCCCAAGGCCCCCCTGGGTGCACCATGAACGAGCATCATAGGAGATCATAGGGATAGAACTTTTTGTAGGGTAGTTGGCTCATTTTTTTTTTCTGATGGCAGTAGCAGGAGTCAGTCTCTCTCTCTCTCTTTTTTTCCCATATAGAACAGAATTTCCAAAGACCTACACATCTCCTTCTCTGACGTCTGTCTTGGTTTTCCCCCACTGAGGATTTTTTTCCTTTTTAAAATATTCAAATTAGAAGTTACTGTCCTATTGAATAATATGGACTCAAAGGAGACACATTTAAAATGGGAGAGAATGAAAAAAAAAAAAAGGAAGAAGAAGAAGGAAAAAAAAAAGAAGTGAGGGAGGCAGAAGTGGGTAGAATAGGAAACCAGGGAATAAGGTAGTTCATGTCCTCAGCTTACCTTCCAAGCAGACACTGGGACGCCTTCTTCTGCACGGTGTCACGTGACTTTGTTATTTTGTCCAATCCCATCCTTCACCCCTCTGACCTCTTTTTCTCCAGGTGGCAGGAGCTGGGGTGTCAGACAGCCCTCCAAACAAGCCCGTCCTTTCTCTTCCTGGGGTGGTCTTCAGGATGTCCTACTTGCCTGGACCAAAACAAAAACAAACAAAAAAAAGAAAGCATTTGTATCTTGGAAGAATAGCACATCTATCCTAAAACTGTACCTGTTGAGGGCCCTGGGCCATGCATTTCCCTCTGGCCTATGGCTTCATTCTCTTCAAGAAGGTGAAGGCTGCAGGCTTCAAGGCTGGGCTGCTGGGATGCCTGTTCCTCAGCTCCTTAA
This sequence comes from Orcinus orca, assembly GCF_937001465.1. Classification (NCBI taxonomy): domain Eukaryota; kingdom Metazoa; phylum Chordata; class Mammalia; order Artiodactyla; family Delphinidae; genus Orcinus; species Orcinus orca. The sequence goes on along the minus strand of NC_064559.1, from coordinate 205,393,267 downwards.
GAGCAGAGGATTGGGGTGTTTCGTGGCCTGTAGGGCCCAACGCCTTCCCTCATTCATCTGCTCTGCCAGCTCTGACCTGGGGCCCTGGCCTCATTACTTTCCCCGCTCCATTCTTGCCTCCCTTCCTTCCATTTTCCTCACAGCAGCCAAAGCAGGCTTCTTTGTAAAGCATAAAATCAGGCCATCTCCGTCCCCTGCTTAAAACCCCCCAGTGACTTCCCACTGCAGTGGTGACAAAGCCTGGCTCCTCCCGGAGGCTCCAAGGCCCTGCAGGATCAGCCACATTGTCTCTCCCCAGTCTCCCCTTCTGCTGTGACTCCCATTACCTGGTCTTCTGCCTCAGGGCCTTTGCACTTCCCGTTCCAGCTGCCTGGAACCCTACCTCATAGATCTTTCCTGGATCCTTCTCGTCATTTGGGCCTCATCTGCAATATCTCACCTGAGGACCCTTACCTGACCTGCCATCCAAAGAAGATGCTCCCTGCAAACCTGTTTTATCACATTCTAATCCTATACTCTCTGAAATCATCTTGTTTATTCAGTTGTTTCTTTCTTTTTTTGTCTTTTCCCGTTAGACTAAAAACTCTGTAAGAGCAGGGATGGTGCCTGTCTCATTCCCTGATGGACACATAGAAGGCGATCAAATCAATATTTGCTGAATGAATGAATGAGCGAGTGAATGAATGAATAGGACTTGGGACCTTCAGCCTTCTGGGTCAAGGAGGGGCCCCTCATTCTTTTTCCTGAGGGTCTCCAGGAGGATGTGGTGGTTGAAGGATCTCCTGGCCGCCAGAGCAGGGTGGTGGTTTCTGGAAAGCTCCTTCGGGGTAAACATCCAGGAGATTCAGCAGGTGGTGGCCCTCCAGGTAAAGCATCTTCTGCTCTGCTTCTGAAGCGCTCACTTGCTCTCACTTTCCATCTAAGTTGGGCAACAGGAAAAGTGTTCATTTCATTCTCCGTGGGAGACTGACCGGAAACAGCACTTGATTAGAAGGACTTTTTGAGGCCGAGAAGTCCTGGAAATAAACCCGGGTCAAGAGGCCCAGTGTGAACTCTGCTCTGTTCAGCGTGATGTGGAAGGCCGGCCCCTGTGGCCCCCTGCCCCTTGTCACATGGCTGCTGGTCTCGCATCCTCCCAGCCTGGGTGGATGGTAGATACTTAGACTGTGTGCGTAACTACCTTCTACAACTTTCTGTGACTGAGGCTCCTTCCCTTGGGCTAACTAGGTTGTAACTTTGGGCTCTGAAATCCGGGCATTGGACAGATGTTTTGTCCTCAGGTTAAGGACACGAACATCTCTCTCTATACAGGTTCATAGGAGCCGTCCAGGGGGACCTCTAGACTCTTGCTTTAGGATAACATCGGAAGGTACAGGGCATGTTTTGCCCAGGGCGTCCCCTCAGGGAGGAGGATGTTTATCGCTCAGACAAGCAAGACACAACTTCCCTTCTTTTCCCACTGCCTGTCCCCTGCTGAGAGTGACTCATGTGTTCCCTTGGGAAGCTGTTCCCCAGGGTATGTGATTGTTCCCCAGGCACCAAAAAGCCTGTCTTTACATTGACAAAAGCTGGGCAGCATCTCCCGGTCAGTGTGTCAGCCACATTTGTGACGGCTGCTGGAAAGAGGCAGAAGTCTAACAGACTCGGGAGACGCCAGCTCAGAGCCCCAAAATGGTGGCGTTTCAACAGGAATGAAAGGGATCCTTCTGCAGTCCTGAGCTTGGGACAAGCCATCAGCCAGCTGGTCTGCCAGCCCAGGGGGACTCTGTGGGCTGCAAGGTCACTCCTAGTCCCGAAGAAGCATTTGTGGGATTCTACATCCCTTGCTTGCCCTTTTCCCTTAGAAATAACTTAGGGCCCCCTGAGGCGTTCCCTGCTGCCAGTGGGGAAGGATGGTGGTGGCAGATGTCCTTGTATCGAAATCTTTAGAGAAACTCCTCTGCCGGCCGCTCAGGACTCAGGAGGTCAGACCCCTCAGACCTTCACAGCTGAGAAACTGTTCTTCAACCTCAGGCCAGAGAAGGTGCATCTACCTGGGAATGTCTAGGAACAGCTCGCAGAGGGCTGGTGACAGAGACCCCCGGCGCCCCCCCCCCGCCCCCCGCCCCGGCCAGGATGACTCTGCTGCCGCGCAGCTCTTCTGTGGAGCGTGCGGGCCGGAAGTGGGAAGGTGAAAGGAAGCGAGCTCCTTCTTGCCCAGTTTTCTTTACTATTTTATTAACGATTCAGATGTGGACGGACAGAGGAAGCCTCTCTCAAGATTCTGGATGACAGAGTGAGAAGGATTGTTCCTGGTTCTTCTTTGGTCCATCCCACTTTAGTGCCTTGAGGGTGGTCGTGACCCTTACTTACCTTCCTGGCCCCATGGCTCCACATGTGTGTGCCGTCTACTGATCCCAAATGATATCTCTGTGACCCCTAAGACCTCTTCCCTGAGCTGCAACCTGGGACGCTGCCCCTTGGCTGTCTCCATTGGGATGTTCAGTAAGCAGCTCAGATTCAATATGTCTGAAATGGAGCTCTTGCTGTTTCAGTTCCCTGCAAATCTGTTTCTCCCTTACACTTTGCCATCTCTGTAAATATCCACCAGCCATGCCGTCTCCCAAGCCCAAACCTGCCTGTTATCCTTGCTCCTCAGCATCATTTCAGATGCAAATAGGATCTGGTGGCTCCCTTTCCTAAAACCCTCTAGGGCTGTGCACTCACTGCATCGCTCCTAGAGTGAAAGCCAGGTGCTTCCCCTGTAAAGGCTCTGCAGGACTGGTCCCTGCTGACCTCCTCAGCCCATCTCATCCCCCACCCTCCCCTACGCTCCAGCGGCAAGGGCCCGCCTTCTGTCGGCTCAGGACGCGATGGCTCACCCTGGCCCTCTGCCCCAGTGTCCTCCCCTCAGAGGGGCCTTTCTCGGCCTCCCTATATGCAGTAGCCCCTCTGCTGTCCTCCATCACATCGTCACTAGACACTCTGTCCTTCACCGCATTGATACAACGCGGGAACATCCTTCTTGTCTACTGTGTCTCCCCTACTGGTGTGTAAGCGCCTTCTGGGGAGGGACCCTTTGTCTCATTCACCACTGTGTTCCCAGCACCTCGCACGCTTCCTGACACTTAATAAATACGAGTCGAATAAACTAAAATATCTCAGGTTAAGTGATATATACAAAATGTCAAATCCAATAATACATGAGTGCTGATTATTTCCATGAGATGAAATTACCGAGAATAATTGTGAGTTCCTGCGTCTAGATTCAGGAAGTTAGTGTTCCTGTACAGACTGGGAGATCCTGGCTTACTGTGAGAAGTGTCTGGAGGGTTGGCAGCCAGCGAACTTGGTGATGTGGCCACCAAAGCACTTTCGGTGGGAAGCGGAGGCGGGGGAGGGGAGCCTGATACCCTTTTAGGGCAAACAAATGGGAGTTTGGTGACTAGAACGTTCTCCTACCATTGGCCTGCCGGGCCCCATCTGGAGCATCTTGTTTTCTTGGCGTGCCAAACTTCGGCAAGAGTCTAAATCTGCTCTGTAGGGAGAAAAGAGGTGCTGGGGCCACCATGCAGCAGAAGAGCCGTCAGATAACGACTCCGTGTGCCTCTAGGTGGCAGCACAAAGGACAGGGCTGGCTCTTAGAGGTGGGCCAGTGTCCAAGGGAAGAAATTTCTAACACTAGAAGCTTCCAAAAATGGAATGTGCTGCTCTATTAATGGAAATAAATACTTTCAGCTGCAAGTGATAGAAAATCCAACTCAAACTGCTCTAAGTTAACAACAAAAAGGCGGGGCTGGGGCGGGTTTTTTGGCTGATAGAACTGAAAATTCTAGAGGTAGAGTGTAGCTTCAGGCATGGCTGGATCCAGGGAATCAAAGGCTGTCCTCGGGACCCTGCTTCACTTTCCATATTGAGCTCTGCTTTCCTCCACGTTGGTCCTTTCTCGGGTTCCACCCCTCAGAGCAGCGGGTGGTCACCAGCAGCTCCTGGTAGATATTCTGTCTTTTCTGTTCTCCCAGGAGAAAGTCCCCAGAGAAGTCCAGATGTCAAAACCCGTGGGATTGACTTCATAGTCACATGTCCATCCTAGAATCACTGTAGCCAGAGAGGTATGACAGTTGGCTGGGGCTACGTCCCGTTCCTGCTTCCAACCCAGTCCCTGTGGCCAGGGGAAATGCAGGGCTCTGAAAGGCTGGGCCTGGGTCTCAGGCCACTCCGGGAGCCAGGAGAGAAGTCAACCCATCTGAGCCACTTGGACTGAGTTTGTGGAAGGTCCCCAGCTCCCAGATCAAGAAACCGAAAGTTACCAGCACCCCTGTGCCGCTCTCCCCCAGGGTAAACTGCCTTCCACCCGAGGTAACCCCTATCTCTTCTTCTGCCAACATAGACTAGTTCTGCCAGCGCTTGTTCTCCATATAAATGGGACCTTGAGCACATACTCTTCTGTGCCTGACGTCTCTCTCTCAGCCTTATATGTGTGAGATTCATTTATATTGTTGAATTGATAGATCATCCACTCTCACTGCTAACATAACATTCCATCGGGAGAGGAAACCACAGTTTATTTTTCCATTCTACTGCTGATGAGCACTTGGGAAGTTTCTGTTTGGGGGCTACTAGGAATAGCGGTGCTAGACTCTTGTATGCTTCTTCTGGCGCACCTGTGCTGGCATTTCTGGAATTAATTGCTGGGTCGTAGGGCATATGTGTTCACCTCTAGTAGATACTGCTAAACAGTTTTCCAAAGTGGTTGTACCAATCCGCATTCTTGGAGCAGTTCTAAAGCCTCGGGATTAGCTGACATCTGTGTCCCATACATACTGAGAGCGACAGGTCTGGGCTTCATGGAGAGCTGGGGCTTGTTAGCAGCTGCATCCTGGGTCCTGGGCCCACAGAGAGGGAAAGAATTCCCATCCTTCTCCTGTCCCCTCTCTGGTATTTGATTCTGTCCTGCCCACACTATCCTGAGCCTTCCTCTTTTAGGAATGAGTTTTTAATATCAACGTGTTTCCCTGCATCCCAGATGGACGAGTGTAGTCGAAGGCTTCGTTTCCACAGCACTGAGGTACCCCATCCACCCCTTTGGCTAGAGTCCTGGGGAGTTCCTGCTGCATGCGCTCATCTTAGCCTCAGGACTGAGTGGCCAAAGATGCCTTCCTGAGCTTGGCCAAAGCACTGTAAATGGATTTTCCAGAATTCCTGACTGTCCTCCACATTCTGAGTCAAAAAAAAAAAGCCTTTGTCCTGGCCGTTCTCAGAAAGAGGAACCCAAAGTAGGATGTGGTTTTACAACCAGAGGAAGTGGATCCCAACAGTGGTAACATGGTAGCACAGGGTGACATGCTGCCCTGCTGCTTAGAGCAGCTTCTGCATCTAACTGAGGGTGAGGCCTGGAGCCAGCTGGCAGAGCCACCAGAAGAACAGCTCTCTCAAACTAAACACTTCCTTTCAACTATTTTAAAAAGTCACTTAAATCTCGGAGGATGTGACCCTAGGGTAAGGAAGTATTTGTCTAAAGAATAAAAATGATAAAACATGAAGGAAAAAGATTTGCCTACATCAACATTCAAAACTTCTGCTCCTTAACAAGACACATAAACAAAGTGAAAAGATGACTCAAATCAGATATTGCCAACTCACTCAAGCAACAAAAGAACTGAATCTAGAGAATGTAAGAAACCCTGCAAAGCAGTAAGAAAAAGACAACCCCACAGAAAAAATGGGCAAAGTTTATAAGCTGGATATTTGCAGAAGGTAAACATTTTATGGATAATCAGAGAAATGCAAATTAAAACAAGAGAGCATTTCACGCCCACCAGATTGGCAGAAATGAGTAAATTTGACAGTACCAAGTGCTGGCAAAGATACGGAGATTAAAAAGTTAAGGATATGGTTATACCTGTCGTAGGTTATACGTATGATCTGACAGTTCCACTCCTAGGCATATACCCTCTACCTGCACTGCCCAGTATGGCAGCCACCAGCCACATGTATTTCTTGAGCACTTGAAATGTGGACAGTATGATTGAGGAATGGAATTTTTAAACATTTTATTTAATTTTAATTCATTTAAACATAAGAATTCATACTCGATTTGGTTATTGGAAAACTTTTTAGTATATTTGGAACAACTTGAGTCTGTGAACCTACTTTTTTAACCTGTTAATTGTATGAAATCTACATAAGATGAAATACTTCTGATGAAAACCTAGCGTCCGAATTGTCCTGTAAGTGTAAAATACACACCAGATTTCAAAGACTTAGCACCAAAAAAATGTAAACTATCTTGTAATTTTTCTGTACTGATAACATTGAAATGACCATAGTTTGGATATATTGAGTTAAATAAAATAGATTACTAACTGAATTTTATCTGTGTCTTTTTACTTTTTAAAAATGTGGCTACTGGTACCTTTGACATTCCACGTGTGGCTCACATCATATTTCTCTTAGACAGTGTTCACCAAGACTCTCACTTGTACACAAGGAGATGTGTGCAAGAATATACGTTGCAGCATCATTTGTAATAACCAACATGATAGACACAAACCTTGAGGTCCCTTAGCAAGAGAGGGGGGTAAATAAATTGTGGTGTACTTACACAGTGAAATATCTCCCAAGAGTTAAAATGAATGAACTAGAGCTACATGTATCAGCATGGATAAATCTAGATTGCAGCGTTGAGTGGCAAAAACAAGGGCAGAAGACTCAGTAATCATACAATGCTTTAAAGCATGGAAAAATATCAGGAATTGTTTGTGGACACATTTTAGTATAATAAAAGGATAAAAACATGCATGGAAACTATAAACAACCAGAATCCAGGTGGTGGTAACCCTGAGTGGGAGAGAGACTCAAAGACCTCTTATTGTGTCTGTAACATTTTGTTACTTACCGGGCAGTGGGTTTGGTATGGCTGAGATAGTTCAACAGCTTGTTTGATGGCTAAAGCCATTTTCAAGCCATTTGGTTTCTGGTCAAAAAGTTTCAAAGAACGTCGGCCTTCGCTCCCTCTCAAGTCTGGGGTTGTCTGCCCAGTGATCCTGCCATTTTCCATCTTTGCCGGCTGGTGGCCATGGTGAGGTCTCCCACGTGTGTGTGTTCCTGAGAAAAAATGACTTGGCATGGGTTTGTTGGTGGTTTAAACTGGGGGCACCGCCGTGAAGGATGCAGACGGAGTGCCTGCAGCTCAGCCTAGACAGTGGCCTGGGGCAGCAGGAGGCACAAGCCACCTCCCGGCTGGGACTCCATCCCAAGCTTCCTGCTGACAAAAGTGCTGAAATCCTGTTTTCCAAAGGGTCCTACTAAAGGACTCAGCCAGCACACCTTAGGGCCTCACTTTGCCTTTGCTTCCTTTGCAGGACGATTGGTATCCGAGAATTAAAAGAGCAGGATGCCCCCCGGGGTTGACTGCCCCATGGAATTCTGGACCAAGGAGGAGAATCAGAGCGTGGCTGTTGATTTCTTGCTGCCCACGGGGGTCTATCTGAACTTCCCTGTGTCCCGAAATGCCAACCTCAGCACCATCAAGAAGGTACGATCTTGACCTTAAAACTAGTTCTCAGAGCTTGGAACTCAGAGAAGCAGACAGATGGACTCTGCAACTCTCAGATTTGAGATCCTCAGCTATGAATTTTAAAAGATATGGGGGGGGGGCTTCCCTAGTGGCACAGTTGTTAAGAATCCGCCTGCCAATGCAGGGGACATTGGTTCGAGCCCTGGTCCAGGAAGATCCCACATGCCACGGAGCAACTAAGCCCGTGCGCCACAACTACTGAGCCTGAGCTCTAGAGCCCGCGAGTCACAGCTGAAGCCCGCGCACCTAGAGCCCGTGCTCTGTAACAAGAGAAGCCACCACAATGAGAAGCACGCGCATCGCAACGAAGAGTAGCCCCCACTCGTGGCACCTAGAGAAAGCCCGCACACAGCAACGAAGACCCAACACAGCCAAAAATCTTAAAAAATAAAATAAATTATAAAACAAGTAAATTAAAAAAAAAAAAAGATATGGGAATTCCCTGGAAGTTCAGTGGTTAGGACTCCACGCTTTCACTGCCCGGGGCCCAGGTTCAAGCCCTGGTCAGGGAACTAAGATCCCGCAAGCAGTGTGGCGCGGCCAAAAAAAAAAAAAAAAATTAAAAGATAAAAATAATGTCCAAGAATTGTTTAAAAACTCACAGTTGAAATCCACCTAGCTTTCCAAATTCAGCTCCCGCCTTTATCATGGCACGTTTACCCTTCCTAGATTCCTGTGAAAGCTTCAGGGTGCTGGTTCCCAGGGTGAACTTTCATCCTCTCCATGACTGTGCCATCACGTTTGAAACCACACCCCATGCATGGCCGCTTGAGTTCTCCCGGTCTTTTGTCTTCAGAGCTGTCATCATAGTCAACATCATCTTTGCAAATGGTTTTTGGCTTTGTTGAATAATTTTCATCGTGGATTACTGAGTCAAAGGATGAAATATCTGGATGGTATTTGGTACATCTTGTCTTGTGACCTTTCAAAGGGCTTATCCCACTTGCAAAGTGTGGGATTTAATGGGTCATGGCAGAGGACAAGGCCTTAGCCCGGAATTTGAAAAGCTATACTTGGGAGCAGAAAAAAAAGGAGAGAAGCAATGGACCATACTTGAGTTTTGTTTTGTTTTGTTTTGTGTTTTAATCTTCCCTTCCTGGGTGTTTCTTTAAAAATGAAATTTCTTTTTTTCCATTTCAAAAGTACTATGGACACATTGAAATTTAGGAGAATAAGAAAAAGTAGAAGGAAAAAATTACCCATGATCCAGCCGTATGAGACAAGCACAGTTAACACTTTGGCTGTTTCCTATTTTCTTTTCTATGTAGTGTTTTTTGGTGATAGCTCTGATTATGAATTTTTATTTCTTTTTTCTGAGTTAACATTGTAACATCCTTTTCATGTTATTAATCTTGTGTAAATATCATTTTAATCTTTTTCCTCACAGGGCTCTACATGCATATTATTAAACTTCCAAATACCACAGAAATATAAAACACATCGGTCTCAGCAGTCTCACCTCATATCCCAGTTCAATTTCAATTTCTTTTTTTTTTTTTAAGATTTTTTTTGATGTGGACCATTTTTAAAGTCTTTGTTGAATTTGTTACAGTACTGCTTCTGTTTTTATGTTTTTATATTTTTTGGTCGAGAGGCATGTGGGATCTTAGTTCCCCGACCAGGGATCGAACTCACCCCCTGCATCGGAAGGCAAAGTGTTAGCCACTGGACCGTCAGGGAAGTCCCCAGTTTCAATTTCTTAATATTTTAATTTATACCAGGGACCAGACAGTTAATATTCTAGGCTTTGCTGGTCATATGGTGTTTGTCACAACTACTCAACTCTGCCGTTGTAGGCCTGAAGCAGCCATAGACGGTGTGTAAGTGAATGGGTGCGTCTATCTTGCAGTAACTTGGCAGACTGTAGCTTGCAGTAGTTCATACGTTTATCATCGTTTTTATGGGAATGAGCTTGAATTACAACTGCTGTTCTATAGCTTGGGGTCTTTTCCCACTTAATGCTGTATGTGGGAGCCCTGTGTGCATTGGTACAGGTATCCTTAGATTCTGGGTCACACGCCTGTGCTATCCGTTTGCATTGATGGAACGTAATTATCCATCCCCCGTGGAAGAAAAATAGAGCTGTTCTCCTTTTCCATCTTCTCTGTGACTCAGCGGTGAGCACCTTTGCACTAACACTTGGTGCTCCAGTGGCGCTCCTGTGATCCCTGGGGACTCCTCACCCCGAGGCCACGTACTGGACACAGCCCGCGGAGGCGTTTATGGCCCCCTCGGTGTGTGAAACTTTTCTGAATTACTTGCCATCATTTAAAGACCAGGGTGATGAACCAGGAACGATTCGCTTGGTGCCTGGAGGTCAAGTCTGGATGGCCATCCCTCAGGGTAGCCTACAGGGGAGACCGTAGGACCCACCGCTCTGCTCCAGGTTTAGAGCCTACCTGGCCCCGTTCGTAGAAGGGCAGGGACGGCGACTCCCAGTGACCCTGTGGTCAATGCTCAAGGGACGGAGAGAGTAGTGGTCCTGGGATCTTGCCTTTGCCCCCTTGTCAGGGTCGTGAGACCAGCCTCCACCCGCCTCCCGGCTCCCTGGGGCCCCGCCCACCGTAGGGGAGGAGCTGACCGGCCACTTCCCTTCCAGGTGTTGTGGCACCGAGCCCAGTATGAGCCGCTGTTCCACATGCTCAGTGACCCCGAGGCCTACGTGTTCACCTGCGTCAACCAGACCGCGGAGCAGCAGGAGCTGGAGGACGAGCAGCGGCGGCTGTGCGACATCCAGCCCTTCCTGCCCGTCCTGCGCCTGGTGGCCCGCGAGGGTGACCGGGTGAAGAAGCTCATCAACTCGCAGATCAGCTTGCTCATCGGCAAAGGTGCCCTGCCGAGGCCAGGCCGTCCCACCTCCACCGGGCCTGCCCCCCCGCCCCCGCCCCGCCCCCGAGCCCCACGCTGACCCGGCTCCCCTGCCCCTCAGGCCTCCACGAGTTTGACTCCTTGCAAGACCCGGAGGTGAATGACTTCCGAGCCAAGATGCGCCAGTTCTGCGAGGAGGTGGCCGCGCACCGGCAGCAGCTGGGCTGGGAGGCCTGGCTGCAGTACAGCTTCCCCCTGCAGCTGGAGCCCTCGGCGCGGAGCTGGGGGCCGGGCACCCTGCGCGTCCCCAACCGGGCCCTGCTCGTCAACGTCAAGTTCGAGGGCAGCGAGGTGAGCGGTGGCTCACGCCGGCCCGTGTGCTGCATGCAGGCTGCCGTGTCCACGGGGGACACTTCCCCGTGAGACTCCCGGTCACCCACCAGCCTCCCCAGTTCATCCTCCTCCCAGCAACATCGGGTGGTATTTGTAGGGTATCCATTGCATACGAGGGGCTTGGCCAAACGTCCCACCCGGCGAGTTCCACAAGGCAGAGTGACCAAGAGGCTTTGGTCCTCGGTCCACTCACGCATCCAACAGGTATTTCCTGGTGTCGGCCACGTGCCATCCTCAGAGCCTGCCGTCGTGGAGCTCACATTCAGGGGGCGAGGGGCGCCTAATACTTGCAGACGGGCCAGCCCACCCGCTGTGCCCCAGAACCCCGTGGGCTCTTCGCAGGCGTGGAGAACTGACCCTCCCTCCTCCCCCTAGGAGAGCTTCACCTTCCAGGTGTCCACCAAGGATGTGCCCCTGGCACTGATGGCCTGCGCGCTCCGGAAGAAGGCCACGGTGTTCCGGCAGCCGCTGGTAGAGCAGCCCGAGGACTACACACTGCAGGTGAACGGGAAGCACGAGTACCTGTACGGCAGCCACCCCCTCTGCCAGTTCCAGGTGAGGCCTGGGGTCCGGGAGGGGTTCCTGGGTTCCCTGCAGTCCTGGCCTGGGGCCTGGGTTGGGGCGGCGGGGGGGCGGGAGCTGGTCCTCGGCCCCTCTCGAGCCCGACAAGCCAGACCTTGGGGGTCACGGTGAGAGTGCGCCCTTGCTGGGCTGGCTCTCCCCGTGAGCACAGGGAGGTGGGCGGGGGCAGGAAGGGCCAGCAGGAGAGGCCCCAGAAGGCCTGGCGTGGGCAGCGGCCAGCGTGGGGCATCCCTGGGTAGCCGGTCGTCCAGGGAACAGTGGAGCCACTCACCCCACCCCCCATCTCAGTACATCTGCAGCTGCCTGCACAGCGGGCTGACCCCCCACCTGACCATGGTGCACTCCTCTTCCATCCTCGCCATGCGGGATGAGCAGAGCAACCCCGCCCCCCAAGTCCAAAAGCCACGCGCCAAACCGCCCCCCATTCCTCTGAAGAAGGTGAGCTGGCGCCCTGCACTTACCCTCCCCTGCAGCCCTCCTTCCCACCTGAGGTCCAGCCCTGGTGCCTATTGGGCATCGCCCTGGACCAGCCATAGGTCCAGGGGTCCCTTGTCTCATGCCTTCTGGTTGCTCGGGATTGAGAGTTGGGCCTCTGGGCTGGGGTGGACTCCTGGCTGGACTCCTGGGGCAGCCTCCAGGCCTGGCGCTTGGCTGCCTGCCCCTCCTGTCTCCCGTGCTGTAGGCAGAACTCCATGCCCTGCAGGGCTCGGGGGCGGAGGGGGGTGGTCTTGGGCCCCCTGGGGCGCCTGCACGGCAGGTTTTCTGGTAAAGGATGGCGTTGCGGGCAGGAATCTGCAACAGCCTTGCCGCCGCGGTGGCCACGCGCCCCGGCAGCGGCCGGGAGCGCAAGCCTCCCCTGAATTCCCCTGCTTTAACGCCCCCGCTTCTCCCCTCCACCCCGCCCAGCCCGCCTCGGTGTCCCTGTGGTCCCTGGAACAGCCTTTCTGCATCGAGCTGATCCAGGGCAGCAAAGTGAATGCCGATGAGCGGATGAAGGTAGGGGCTCCTGGGCCGGGAAGGGCCCGGGGAGTGCGTGTTTTTTGCACAAACACGGTGGCTGTGGCCTGGAGAGGTGGCGGAGGAAGAAGGAGGGGGGTGTCACACGAAAGCCACCTGACCACATTACCCAGCATCCCTGCCGGGGGTGGTGATGAGCTGCTTCAAAACAGGAAGGGGGGAGGGGAGCAGGCCAGCCGGCCAGAGAGGACAATTCAGAGAAACCGGGCCCAGCGAGTTCTGGGTATTGACTTTGGTGGAGGTAGTGGGGCCAGGCCCAGCCCAGGGATAGAGGAACCGCAGAGCCTGGGAGGTGACAGGCGCAGAAGGGGAGCCGCTCCAGCTGGGCCGGGGCCAAGGCCACGGCCACCTCTGGGTCGTTCACACGCCCACCTCCTCTGGCCTCAGGACGGCCCTGTGAGGTGCAGGTTTTCTTGTCCCATTTGCAGGACGGGGAAACCCGGGTCCAAGGAGGTCAGGGCTCTTTGGGGAGCACTTTTTGGTTGGGGTAATTTCACAAGCAGGGCAGGCGTGGGCTCCCATGGATGAATCCTGGAGGGCTGCATGGGCCAGCTTTCTGGCCGGGCCATGAGGAGGCAGGGCGAGATGTGCAGGCGGCATTAAGTCCTTCCCTGCCTACGGGCGCTCATGCCCCTTCTGAGCAGCGGGGGCAGCCTTGGGTGCTTAAGCTAGAAGGGCCCCTGGAGTTCCCGAGCCCTGATGGGGAAACTGAGGCCCAGAGCAGGGAGCCAACACGCCCCAGGGTCCCGCAGTCAGTGGGGAGCACAGCCCACGCCGCCCTCCCCTTCCCCCCAGGACCACACCTCCCCCTCAGGCAGCCAGCCCTCCCTTTTCCGGACCACCTTCAAGCACCTGGCGGGGGAGGGTTCAGACCCACGTGAAATGAGGACCTTTCAGGAGGAGATTCGAGGCTTAGGTGGGAGGGACACCCGGGCGGGAGAGGGAGTCTGCGCCTCTGCTGCCTGCCACCCGCACCGTGCCTTCCCCAGCTGGTGGTGCAGGCCGGCCTCTTCCACGGCAACGAGACGCTGTGCAAGACGGTGTCCAGCTCGGAGGTGAGCGTGTGCTCAGAGCCTGTGTGGAAGCAGCGGCTGGAGTTCGACATCAACATCTGTGACCTACCGCGCATGGCCCGCCTCTGCTTTGCGCTCTACGCCGTGATCGAGAAGGCCAAGAAGGCTCGCTCCACCAAGAAGAAGTCCAAGAAGGCGGTGGGTGGGGCCGGTCGGGAGGCACTCCGTGATGGGCCCAGTCCAGTCCCGCAGCCCGCCCCGGGGCCACTGCTCATCCCGTTCCCAGCATCTCAGCTGGCACGCAGCCTGGGGATGGGGTCCAGGAGGGCCTGTGAACCCCAGCCTCTCCACACCGCGCGTGCGCACACAACACACACACACACACACGCACGCACGCACGCACGCACGCGCACGCACGCTAGCCACCACCCCTGCCTGCCATGTGATGGTGCTGGGTTCCTGGGCTTATGAGCACAGTGACTCGGAATATCTGGGCCTGGGCCTTTGGTCCTTGTGGGAACCTGGAGGGAGCTCCCTGCCCTGGAAGGACAAATGCAGTGTCCTTGCAGGGGGCGGGGTGGCCTGAGTCAGCAGCCAGTTGGAGACAGAGTGGTGGTCGAGCACTGAGTCACTGGGCCCAGGATGTGACTGACCACCGAGCCACCCTGACTCACTCGTAGCTGAGCTGGGCCAGCTCCCTAGGGCCTATGTGGTTTGTTTGAAGCTTTCTCAAGAAGCCGAGAGTGGGATGCATCCGGGAGCAGAAGGGAGTCGAGGGGTGACTGACTCTGCCAGCTGCTTCACAGGGAGTCTGGGCAAGGGTGGGAAGCATGGTCTGGCTGGGCCCATCCTGCAGGTGAGCAAACGGAGGCTTTCTGGCGGCTGGCTGTGACCTGCCCGGTTTCTCTCCCAGGACTGCCCCATCGCCTGGGCCAACCTCATGCTGTTTGATTACAAGAACCAGCTCAAGACCGGCGAGCGCTGCCTCTACATGTGGCCCTCCGTCCCAGGTTGGCCCAGGCCAGGAGGGAGAGGCAGAGGCCAGGGGATTGGGGAGGTGGGTCCCACACGTGATGACATTCCCCTTGCAACTCCGTCTGTCCTTGTATCCAGACGAGAAAGGGGAGCTACTGAACCCCTGTGGGACCGTGCGGAGTAACCCCAACACTGAGAGCGCAGCCGCCCTGGTCATCTTTCTCCCTGAGGTGGCCCCCCACCCTGTATACTACCCTGCCCTGGACAAGGTCAGTGAGGGGGCCCTCGCCATTTGGGGTCCAGGACCCACCCTGCCCAGAAACCTCGAAGCTAAAGGTTAACTGTCCTGACCCTGCCTCTGGGGCTCCCCAGGACATGGTCCCTGCACCCCGTGAGTTGCCCAGGCTGGGAGCTGGGTGCCCACACACGCTTGGGGGCTTCCTTGACTCTCTGGAATCCTCATGTGTCCTAGAGCAGTGATTCTCAACCGGGGGCCGCTTTGCCCCCCAGGGGACTTTGGGCAATGTCCAAAGGCATTTTTGGTTGTCACAACTAGTGGGAGAGATGCGCCTGGCATCTCATGGGCGGAGGTCAGGGATGCTGCTAAACGCCCTGCAGCACGCGGGAGAGTCCCCACCACTGAGAGTCACTGGCACACAAAGTCAGCAGTGCCGAGGTGTTGACGCCCGCCCCGGGGGCCCCGCAGGCCAGGCTGGCCCAGGCCCCGGGGTTGCCGCTGACAGCAGGGTCGCTCTTGCAGATCCTAGAGCTGGGGCGGCATGGGGAGCACGGGCGCTTCACGGAGGAGGAGGTGAGCTGGGGGCTGTGGGCGGTGGGGCGTGGACCTGGCTGCAGCCCTCACCGCCCCCCCACCTCCACCTGTGCCCCTCAGCAGCTGCAGCTGCGGGAGATCCTGGAGCGCCGGGGGTCCGGGGAGCTATACGAGCACGAGAAGGACCTGGTGTGGAAGATGCGGCACGAGATCCAGGAGCACTTCCCCGAGGCGCTGGCCCGGTTGCTGCTGGTCACCAAGTGGAACAAGCACGAGGACGTGGCCCAGGTGGGCGGCAGGGCCGGGGCCGGGGGAGGGGGCAGAGTCTGGAGCCAGACCGCAGCCTGCGCCCCCTGCCCTGACCACCGGCACCCCCCAGATGCTCTACCTGCTGTGCTCCTGGCCCGAGCTGCCCGTCCTGAGCGCCCTGGAGCTGCTGGACTTCAGCTTCCCTGACCGCCACGTGGGCTCCTTTGCCATCAAGTCCCTGCGGAAACTGACGTGAGTCCCGCGGGCTTCCTCATCTTCAGAGGGCGGCTTTGCCCCAATGGCCCGGGTCTAGCCACTGGCTGGGGACCTCTCCTGGGGGCCTGCTCAGGTGAGGCTGGCCTCCCGCCCCTACCCTGCCCCCTCGCCAGCTGCAGACCCTCTCCCGAGCCGTGAAGCTCCCAGCCCCAGCCAGCCTCCCTTCTCTGCAGGGACGACGAGCTTTTCCAGTACCTGCTGCAGCTGGTGCAGGTGCTCAAGTACGAGTCCTACCTCGACTGCGAGCTGACCAAATTCCTGCTGGACCGGGCCCTGGCCAATCGCAAGATCGGCCACTTCCTCTTCTGGCACCTGCGGTAGCTGCACTCACCTGGAAGGCCACGGGGAGGAGGGGCCTCTTGCCTGCGGGCCTCGCGTCTCCGCCAGCCAGCCCAGCCAGGGTGTCCTCGGTGGCTGGGTCCTGCCGGTCTGGGAGGGGCTGTGTGGCCCCGCCTGGCGAGGCGAGGCTCAGCCCCTTCTTCCTCCCTCCAGCTCCGAGATGCACGTGCCCTCGGTGGCCCTGCGCTTCGGCCTCATCATGGAGGCCTACTGCAGGGGCAGCACCCATCACATGAAGGTCCTGATGAAGCAGGTGAGGCTCGGGGCCCCCGCACCCCTGCCTGGGCTCTGCTTTGGGGCAGAGTTGCCCCGACCCCTGTAGAACCGCGTGGGCCAGGCCGAGGCTCGGAGCCTGCCTCTCCCAGCCGGCCCACGCTGCCCTCCCATCCTCCTGGCCAGGGGGAGGCGCTGAGCAAGCTGAAAGCCCTGAACGACGTCGTCAAAGTGAGCTCCCAGAAGACCACCAAGCCCCAGACCAAGGAGCTGATGCACCTGTGCATGCGCCAGGAGACCTACCTGGAGGCCCTCTCCCACCTGCAGTCCCCGCTCGACCCCAGCACCCTGCTGGCCGAAGTCTGGTGAGCCCCAGGCCCCAGCCGGGGCCTCCCCACCTCCTCCCCTCCCCGCAGGCCCCGAGGAGGGCCCGCTGCTGACTGCTGTCTGGTCCGGCAGCGTGGAGCAGTGCACCTTCATGGACTCCAAGATGAAGCCCCTGTGGGTCCTGTACAGCAATGAGGAGGCGGGCAGCGATGGCACCGTGGGCATCATCTTTAAGAACGGGGACGGTGAGCAGGCTGGGCCCCGGGCAGGGACCCGCTGAGGCCTTGGCTTCCCCTCGCCCTGCCATGCTACCCTCGGCGGGGACACCTTGCAGTGGGGGCCAGGGGCAGATCTCCTGGAGGGCGAGCTGACGAAAACACAGAGTCTTGGGACTCCGGGGCCTGGGCATGGCTGGGATTGGAGAACCCACCAGAAACTCATGCCTTTCCTCCCCGGGGGCGGCTGCACAGACCTCCGCCAGGACATGCTGACCCTGCAGATGATCCAGCTGATGGACGTTCTGTGGAAGCAGGAGGGCTTGGACCTGAGGTTAGAGGCCCTCCCGTCATCCACTTGTGCCTGCACCAGGCTTAGGACCATACCCCGTCGGAGGGGTCCCCTGTCAAAGCTGACATTACCACCCCAGCTGGAAAAAAGACTGGCTCTTCTAAGAAGAGCAGGGACCAGTTTGAAACTTGGGGTCAGGGAGGCGATAGGGCCGCAGGATGAGGGTGGAGAAGGCCAGCCCTGGCCCTTTGCACTGTCTCCCTCCATTGGTCCCTTTGCCTCCAGCATCCCTGGCTTCCTGCCCCATCATCTTCCAAGACACCTGGATTTTTCTTTCTGAGCAAACATGAGTTCAGCCACGGTGCCGACTCTTCCTCTCTGCATCTTGGGTGCTGGTGTGGCCTCTCCAAGGAACCTTCCCTGGAGCCCTGGGAGTCAAGGGCTCGCCCCTAGTACCTGCCTCCTTTTTTCAGCAACTTGAGTAGCATCTCCTGCAGCCTTTTTGGGTTAAGCTCCTCGGGGTCAAGAAGCCCCTGGGACAGCCCTTGACCACTGTGTCCACCTGCCCCTCCTCCCACCTGGCTAGGATGACCCCTTACGGCTGCCTCTCCACCGGGGACCACACAGGCCTCATCGAGGTGGTGCTTCACTCAGACACCATCGCCAACATCCAGCTGAACAAGAGCAACATGGCGGCCACGGCTGCCTTCAACAAGGATGCTCTGCTCAACTGGCTCAAGTCCAAGAACCCTGGGTAGGTTTCAGGCCCAAGGGACAGATGCCCTCTCCTTCCCAAGAGGCAGACCTCGGGAATCAAAGGCAAGGAGGAGGGACCTTGACTGTCTCTGTGGCTTCTTGGCTCAGCTGAGGGCCATCCCATAGATGCTGTGGGGTGGGGGGGTGGGGGAGTGGGTCAGGTCTCTGTTCCCACATGTATCAGTTAGTTATTGCCGCATAACAACCAGCCCGAACTTAGGGGCCTAAACCACAAATCTGCAGCTTGAGCTGGCTCAGCTGAGTGGTTCTTCTGCTTTAATCACTCACACAACTGCTCTCACCTGGTAGTTTGACTGGGCCTGGAGGATTGCACGTCTGGGGCTTCTCTCCACGTGGCCTCACATTCTAGCCTCAGTTTCCTTCCATGACAGTAGGGGAGGTTCAGGAACTGCAAGGCGTCTTAAGGCCCAGGCTCTGGAAGGTGCCCAGCATCACTTCCTCCATGTTCTGTTGGTCCAAGCAAGTCACAAGGCCAGATTCAAGGGCAGGGGACATAGACACCACCTCTTGGTAGAAGAAGCTGCAAAATGGTGTGGCCGTGGTTTCCATCCCTGCCCCCCAGGGAGGCCCTGGATCGAGCCATTGAGGAGTTCACCCTCTCCTGCGCTGGCTACTGTGTGGCCACATACGTGCTGGGCATCGGCGATCGGCACAGCGACAACATCATGATCCGGGAGAACGGGCAGGTAGGGGTGGTGTGGGGCTGCCGTGAGCATGGTGCCTGCCGCCCGGTGCTGGCCCGCTGGCCGTTCTGCTCTGCACACGGCTGCTGGCAGAGCCCCCTATCCAAGCCCTTCCAGCTCCCTCTCCCTCCCCAGGCTCCTCTGGGTGAGGCACCCTCCTTCTTGACTCCTTTTGGGTCTTTGCTCTTCCCTCCCCTCAGCTGTTCCACATTGATTTCGGCCACTTTCTGGGGAATTTCAAGACCAAGTTTGGAATCAACCGTGAGCGAGTCCCGTTCATCCTCACCTATGACTTTGTGCACGTGATCCAGCAGGGGAAGACGAATAATAGTGAGAAATTTGAAAGGTGAGGGTGCCTCAGACCCCCGAGATGCCCCTTGGTGCCGGGGGCGGTCAGTCAGAGGACGCTGGGGCTTTGTGGGCACGGCTCCTTCCAGGATGAGGGCGGGCTGGCCGGCTGGCTGGGGTGCGGGGGGACGGGAGGACCCAGGGCCCGCTCCCTGACCTCCCACTACAGGTTCCGGGGCTACTGTGAAAGGGCCTACACCATCCTGCGGCGCCACGGGCTGCTCTTTCTCCACCTCTTTGCCCTCATGCGGGCGGCAGGCCTGCCTGAGCTCAGCTGCTCCAAAGACATCCAGTACCTCAAGGTAAACGCCAGGGCAGGGCCCCGCCAGGCAGGAGACCAGGGAGCCCCAGACTCCTCGAGGCACCACCCCCCCCAACCCCCGAGCGTGGTGGACCCACAGGGCCCTCCTGACTCGTGTGTGTTCACACCGGCCTGGGACCCGGGTCTGGCAGGAAGCCACCGGCTCTGGCCCACCCTCCCGTCCTCCGCAGGCTGCGGGCGTTTCCACTTGTACAAGAGGGTTCCCTCCATGGTTAAAAACTGTCTTTCCTTCCTGCGTCTTTTCAGTTTATGAGACGCTGGGGCGGGGACTGAGGTGGGGGGGCCATGGCCCCCGAGTTCCTGGGAAGAAGCTGCTCCCTCCCTTCTTCCTCTTGCCAGCTTCCAGTGGAGAAGGCCAAGCCGCCTGCCTTTGGGGCCAAGACCTCCGGGCTCAAGTTGGCATCTTATTTTGAGGATGGGGCGGGGCAGGGGCCGCCTTGGTTGGGGTCGGAACAAAGAGCTCTTCCTGGGGGAGGTGTTGGGTGGCGCCCTCCTGGCTCCCCTGGTGCAGTTCTCTTAGGAGGGAGCGTTACCTGCCCAGAGAGGGTGGAGGTGCAGGGAGACGGGGCTCCCTGCTGAGCAGGGCCCAGGCCCCTCCGTGGGACGCCCATTGCTTCCATCTTGCCTCAGGATTCTCTGGCATTGGGGAAGACGGAGGAGGAGGCTCTAAAGCACTTCCGGGTGAAGTTTAACGAAGCCCTCCGGGAGAGCTGGAAAACCAAAGTGAACTGGCTGGCCCACAACGTGTCCAAAGATAACAGGCAATAGCAGCCCGTCCAAGCCCTGGGCCTGGAGACAACCAAGCTGTCAGTCTTGGGAGCCGGGCACCCTCGGCCACCCTCCGGGACCTGAAAGGCTGGACGGCATCCTTGGGAAAGAACCTACACAACTGCCTTTTGTTTACACTGGTTATTTATTTATGACTTGAAATGTTTCGGGAACTAAACAGCCATACATGGAAATGTACCCTAATGTGGGGAGGGGCACCTCCTCCCACTTCCCCATCCAAGCCCTGGGCTTTGATGGGAAGACACTGTGAACCCGGCACCTCGAGGCCGCATCTCGCCGAGGATCTGTGACCTCAAGTCTTCCAGCTGGTGGGTCTGGAGCCGGCAGAGATGATTCTCCCGTCCGGGAGCTGCCTCCTCCCCAGGCTCCTGCCGTGCTACACCGGTCCTGGTGCCTGGCAGTGACCCGGTACCTGCTGTCCAGACAGGGCACCCACGCCTGTTCACCCCCTCCACCTGCGTGCCCTCCACTGACTGAGTTCTGGGCAGCCCCCAGAGGAGGCCTGGGTACCCTCTAGATTCAGGGATGATTGCTTTCCACTTTTTTTTTTTTTTTTTTTTTTGCGGTACGTGGGCCTCTTACTGTTATGGCCTCTCCCGTTGCGGAGCACAGGCTCCGGACGCGCAGGCTCAGCGGCCATGGCTCACGGGCCCAGCCGCTCCGCGGCATGTCAGATCCTCCCGGACCGGGGCACGAACCCGTGTCCCCTGCATTGGCAGGCAGACTCCCAACCACTGCACCACTAGGGAAGCCCTGCTTTCCACTTTTAAAGCGACTCCTGGGTACGGAAATTCATCTCTGCTGTAAAGTGATTTTGTTTGCGGGTGAGAAAAAAAATAGCCAGACTACTTTACTGAACCTCTACGGCTCGGGAGAGAGGCCCCAGCGCCCATCACATATAGTGCACGCTGGTCCTCGAGACACATTAAAAAGGTCTGAGCTTGATTTAGCTCATCCTGGTCATGGATCAAGACACAAGCAGGTGCGAGTACTTTGTGCAATTGTATGTAACCTCCCTCCTCCTAAAGCAGGTTTTAGGTCATGAAAGACCTGATCTCCTCTCCACAACGCTCACCTTTGAGAACCTGCTCCCAGTACCCAGGCAGCAGAAGCGTGAGAGTTAGGGGTGTGGTGGCATCTTTTCCTCTGACGGTACTTAGCTTGAAATGATTCAGGCTCAGCCTTAGGTGCGTCTGAGGAGCTCGAGAAATGCAGGTTCCCGGGCCTCCCTCAGCCTTCTGGAGCCAACTCTGGAGATGGGGCTAAGAACCTGGGCTTCTGGAAGCCCACAGGTGAGCTTCATGTATTAGCAGCTGACTCGGGACCCACAGGGGCGACACCACTTACCTCTCAAAAGGCTTTGCACGGCTCAGCAGAGCCAGAAGTAGCTGCCCTGTCAGCAGCCTGGTGCACGGCTTCCAGAAGAGTCCAGGTGCCAACTCTGTTTCTTGGTTCACGAGAGGTGGCCGAGAGGCACTGCCCATAGCAATCCATGCCACCCACAGAGCCCCACTGACCAGACTCTGGTTCCCAACTAAGTGCTGAATTCATCAGACCCATCCACCTGTTTGGAAATAGGAAAAGCCGAGTGTATGTCTACTTGTTATTTATTTGGACGAGTCTGTGCTTCGTGGTGTGGGCAGCACACTGCATATACACAGCAACAGCCGGTTGCGTGCATGGCCTGTGTGCCTGACGAGAAGAGTATTTTCTATTTTTTTTAAATCATTTGATGTTTCTGTATGGGAAAGGTGAGTTCAGCGTAACTGATGTAGGTTCAACAGTCTGAAACCTTGAAATGAGAGGTTAAAAAACAGATTAAAAGAAATAAAATCCTTGGTATGTTATGTTCTTGGCTCAGAAAGAAACAAGAGGATGCAGGATTAAGATGAAAACAAGACCAAAAACAAACCGCTCTCCCACTGGAGTTAGAACAGACTTTATTGTATGTATACACTTTCTGACCTATCATCAATATACACATCTGAAAAGTGATACCACGGCGGCTACAGACAGCGCGGAGGGTCCCGTCTACGCGTTAGCGTCTATCCATGGTCTAAACAGCGACGGTGACAGTACATGGAGGGGTGGCCACACACGACACAGGACAGCTGGCAGTGTCCTCGAAACTAGCAGTTATGATCACAGAACAGTGTTCAAAATTATTTTCCCCCAGTTTTAGAAATCTAAAAATTTACACGTAAATTAGAAACCACGTGCTGTAGGGGTTTTTGCTCCTGACTGCGGTTCTCTCCCTTCACCACCTACTGGGCATGGTTTCACCCCCCGGGGGCTCTGGGGAGGAGGGGCGCAGGTGCTCGGGGAATCGAGCACTGCCTTCAGGCCATTGGGCGTCATTTCCGCCAGGTTCTGAGTACGGATCCCCCAGGCCTGTTGCTGTCTCCAGACCAAGCGGTCAGAGGGTCTGCACCATCCACATGATCGAAACATACTCTCACCGGCAAGGAAACCTGCATCTATTCAGTATGGACCCCAAGGCTGCACCTGAGTCCAGGTTCCTGCATGAGGAAATGCCAGTCCTTGAAGAAGGGAGCAAACATGGCCAGGGACCCCAGCTCCCCACAGCCCTCAATGGGTAGAATCCCAAAGAAAAGACCTGGCCGTTTCCAGCCTCCAAAGAGGGGTCCCGGATCCGGTCCCCTCCTGCCGGGCAGCAGATCAATGTCTGTGCTCCTTTCTCCTCATCTTGGGGTGGGGTGGGGGGCGGGGTGGGATGGGCAGGGTCTCTGGTCCCTGCCCTCCCACGCTCAGTGTCTCCGCTCCACTTTGCATCCAGCCCCGGATTATGCTAGCACAAAAGACACGAGGAATCCCAATTTATTTACAAAATATTAAAAAGTCAGTTCATCATCTACATATTAACCCCATTCTGCCATTTTATACATGCACTAGTTTGGAAAAAATAAAAACTTTTTTTTTAAAAAAAAAAAAAGAAGAGGACTACCAGGTAGGAGTGAGCAACTCTAACCCTCTGTCAAGGAGTCCAGTCACTGCAGCTTTTCTGGAGTTGACATCAGCCACAGAGCGAGCGTCAGCTCCTCACATAACTTAAGAGCGAGCAGGGCGGACGAAGGGAGGGAGCAAGGGGGAGCCTATGGCCCTATACACCAAGCGTGGGCGGAGATCGGCGACGGGGAGGCTCTGCAGACCTACTGGCCAGGATGACTCTGTACATCGTGGACCCTTGGGGTGGGCACAGGGATGACAGCAAAGCCTCCTGAAGCAGGAAAGAAGGCGACGGCGGGCGGGCACGGCCGCGGCTCAGTAGCTGAGGGTGGAGTCGTCCCACTCCAGCTGCTGCTGCCGGCTCACAGTCTGCCGGTCGCCGGGCTCCACCCCCTCCTCCTCGCTGCTCTCCGACTCGGCGCTGGTGATGTCATCCTCCTCGTCCCCGGCGTCGCTCTCCTCCTCCTCCTCCTCCTCCTCCTCTTCCTCGCTGCTGTGCTGGTCCTCGTATGTCTGACAGAGAGACACGGCGACCAGGCGATGAATCCAGCCCCTCCCCCGCCCCAGCTGGTGACCCAGGGTTTGTCCACCGGCTGGAAGCCACATCCCACGACCCAGCAAGAGGGGCTGGACTAGGCTCCTCACCAAAGACGAAGGGAAGCACAGCTCCGGGCACCAGCCACAGCCGGACCGTGACCCTAAAGCAGGCCCCCGCAGGCCTCAGTTTGCCCACGCGGGGTCATGGTGCGGACCACGCAGAGCATGTGAGCTTGATGGTTAGCTGAGCTTCCCTGGGGCCCTGGCCTGCAGGGGTTCTCAGTCGGGGCGTCACCGCCCTCGCCTACCTCCATGGGGTTCACGGTGATGGTCAGGGCAGAGTCGTCCCAATCCATCTCGTTCTCTTTGCCGCTGTCCTGGTCCCGCATGGTCCTCTGGTGAGCAGCCCGGATCCGGAACACTCCCAGGATGATCATGAAAACCAGGAAGCTGACGCACACCACGATGACGACGGTTGCGGTGCTGGGGACGACTGCGGGGGAGAGGAGACAGGACGGCTGTGATGACGAGACCCGACCCGGCCCGCCGTGTGCCCTCGGCCTCCACTGCTTGCTCCGTCCACCCCCAGAGAACGGGAGGAGCTCCGAGAAAAGGCTCAGCACGGGTTCAAGTCTGGGTTCGGGCCCCCACCGCCCCGTCCATGCTCCGGTTTCCTCGTGTGACGTGGAATAACAGCCAGGCCGCTGGTGGCTGTTCTGAGCGGCGGTGGGGGAAGAGGGGGGCTGAGCTCACGGCAGGAGCCGGGGAGGGGCGTCCCAGGCCTACCTGCGAACGGGTGGGGGTTGGCCAGGTTGTGACCTGAGAGGTCAATGAAGGAGCGGTGCTCGGGGTGGACGAACTGCGGCTGCGCGGCCATGTGGCTGGCGTGCTCCACGGGGTTGGCCGTGTGGATGACGTTCACCTGCAGCGGAGACACAAGGGCAGCCTGAATGTGTCCGCGGATGGAGTGGACATGCACTTGACCAGCACCACCGAAGTGGGCCCTGGACCGGTGCTGGCGGGCAGAGAGAAGAACAGAAGCGGCCAGGGAGGCTGCTGTGACCACGTGACGCTGTCACACAGCCAAGAACATTCTGCTGTTGGAATAGCTCACTTTTATTGTATCTAATAAAATAATTCATCCACCACAGACTGGAGAAGACACAGCACCACCACTGGCCCTTCACCACGGGTGGTTCGAGAAGCCCGGGCACACCACATTGCCCCTCTTTTCCCAAAGCTACAGCCACGTGAAAGAGAGCACAAATCAGAGCCTTTATTTCCTTTCAAATCTGCTACCCTTCGGCTCAAAGAAAACACTCATGGGCTCTTCAGCCCTGGGAGTTTAATTCTGCTGCTACGGGGTCACAACGGAAGCGTTCAATTGCTGAGAGTAACTTTGGGTCCATTTCTCCAGGGCACAGAAGCTCCGACTGATACGAAAGGTGTCCCAGCAGGACGAGTGCCCTCTGGCCATTGCGGCCTAAGTCCCCACGACCACGTTCAGTGGAGAGCAGCCCTGCCGGTGCTGGCGGCAACCCTCGCCCTGCGCCAAGGATCTATTCACGGCAGGGCCAGCCATCTGCAACGAAGCCCCGGCTCCCCCGGTGAAAGCAGTGTCAAATCTCAAGAAACAACCTTGCCCCTCAGCCCGAGGCACAGACCGCCACTCGGTCCTGACCGCCTCCCTCCAGAGGCCCCTCTGACTCTCAGGCTAAGGCAGCCTGTGAAGGGGGGGCACCGTGCTGGGCCCCAGCCCACCCCGTGTATAACCTGTCCCCCCAAACCTCTGCAGGTCTAATGGGGAGCAGTCCCCCGGCTGGGAAAGGCAACCCACCCCAGGATGAACCTAAACAGTTGCCACCACGAATGCTCTAAAAATCGGCATTGGCAAACATCAGGGCCGTGAGCGAGGCACCCGGTCACCACGCTGCTGCCCTGCTCAGCACAGCCCGGCACCCACCTCCACCTGGAACTCGTTGCTGACGTAGCGACCATTCAGCTCGGAGCAGACGAGCTTGAACTTCCGGTCAAGCAAGGACCTGGTGTGCCAGTTCCGGTAGCGCAGGAGGTGCAAGACCTCCTCGTAGCTAGCCATGGTGTCGACACCTGCGGGGAAGACAGCAGGGCTGAGCTTAGGGACACGGGCCGAGGGCGAAGGCAGGCTGCAGGCGGGCCCCAGAGCCACCCGGCCGCGCGTCTGGCTTGCCAACTGCGGGGGCGTCGTCCCCTGATGAGGGGCAGGTACCACACACGCCCAAACTTCCACCCGTTATGAGGACTGGACACCAGGCAGAGCTGTGCTCCCCTTCCCGTCTGGGAGAAGGTGCGTGGCCACCACTCATCCTTTCCCACCTCCTCCAGGACTCTCTCTCCAGTTGCTGAGCTGGGAGGAGGTGGGTGCTGAGCTCTGAGCCTTCACTCTCCCAGTCTGGGGTCTGGCCTCTCACCTGTGAAGACCACACCCAGGTCAGAGCTGCTCACTTCGATGCCCTTCTGCTGCAGGCGGGCCGTGTCCACTTCTAGGCTCTCCTGCTCTCGGTTCAGTTCCTCTCCCTCCACCGTGACCTCGCAGGTGTCTAGGTCGTGGACAATCTCCTCTGACACCAGTGACTCTTGAACTGCAAAAATGGCCCAACCGGAAATAGCAGAGGCTGTGGAGCCCAGGGAGGTGCTCACAGCGACAGCCTGTCTGCTCATCCTCCAACTCACAGAGGCCTTTTAGGGACCACGGATGGAGGTACGGGACAGTCATTTTCAAGAATTGGGGGTGCTTTATGTGTCTAGGAGGACTGGCCACCAGGAAGGCCCGAGAATGGGGGGCCAGCCAGCAGGAGCACCCCCACAGCAGCAACCCCTGCCCTCTCACCCCACAAGAGCCATCCCAGATACTGACGTCAAGCTGGAAAAAAGATGAAAGGACCCTCTAGGTGGGTTTCCAAAGATCATAATGAGCTCTGGCCCACGGGTCCGACTCCAGAAGCAGACCCAAGAACAGCATTAAAACATTCAGGTCTACAAAATCACAGAGGAAAAGGGCCAAGGAATAAGCAGCAGCAGGGGGGTTTCAGCCGCCCACTTCTGGGCGACGGGTCTAGGCTGTCACCTGTGGGGTCCTCGTCCCCTTCTCCTTCGGGCTCCACCTCTCTCGTGATGGTGCTGATGATCCGAAGCTCGGGGAAAAGGAAAACCCCCTCCGCGCTTTCAAATTCGGAAGCCGCTCGGGCGAAATGGTGGATGCCACTCAGACTGATCTTGGGCTCTTCCGGCTGCAGAACCATCACGTAGCCATCCGACGCGGGGAC
Organism: Orcinus orca; assembly: GCF_937001465.1. Classification (NCBI taxonomy): domain Eukaryota; kingdom Metazoa; phylum Chordata; class Mammalia; order Artiodactyla; family Delphinidae; genus Orcinus; species Orcinus orca. Next base: position 205,366,510 of record NC_064559.1, on the reverse strand, counting down.
TGAGAGGCAGGCGGCCTCGTTGAAACACCTGCCGACAAGGAAGGGGACGGAAGGGTCAGGGCTTCAAGGGGCGGCTTCTCAAGCCACACGGACAAAGGCGCTCGGAGGCGGACCACAGGAATCCACGACCACCTGGCGGACAAGACGCCGGCCGCTCCCAGAATGTGCTTCCAAACGTCACTTAAACTTTCTGGTAACGAGGGACAGATCACCTTTCCTTACAGAAGGGAGGCTGGGTTGACTTAAAAACCTAAATACACACATTTTCTTCTCAAGGGTCACTGAGCAAAGACAGGTTTATTGTTAAAAGTCAGCACGTACTTGACCACGCTGGTGATTTTGAGTCTTCGGATCCCGGGTGTGGGGAACTGTCGTGAATTCAGGTAGGAAATGTGCTGCATGGCCTTATCCAACTCCGCTACGTCCTCTCCCTCCAAGGTCAACACTGACTGACTGGGGCTGGCTTGGATCTGAAATGGCACCAAAACAGAGAGACAGGAACAGAATAAGGTTCTAACGGCAAGACGCTGAAACCACAAACACTCTGACGAAGAGGATTAGCTTGGGACTGATTCGAATTGGTGACTTGGAGAAGAAAAGCTCACATAATTCCAGTGACTGTGATCCTATTATATGATGGTAAATATCTAAGGCACAGACAGATCTGTGACATAATACATATATATTTGGTCTTTGTCCCTGGTTTCTGGCACAGAGCTCCTAAAACTTCTGGAATTTCCTGACGGACAGGGGCATCTTTTTTCATTCCTAATAAGCCCCTTTCAGCCGCCCCCAGAATTTACCTTAATGAGGTGACTCTTGGATGCGGACTGGTTGCCAAAGAAACCAACCACGTGATTACACTGGACCTTCAGCCTCACCCCTAAACTCTGGGGAGGGGACAGAGACTGGAGATTGAGTTAATCAATCAACAGTGGTCAATGATTTGGTCAATCATACCTACATAACAGACCCTCCACAAAAACTTCTCAACGACAGGGTCTGGAGTGCTTCTGGGCTGGTGGACACAGCGAGGTGCCGGGAAGGTGGTGCACCTGGAGGGGGCGTGGAAGGCCCGTGCACCCTCCTCCACTCCTGGCCCTGGGCCTCCCTTCCACCTGCTTGTTCCTGAGTTGTATCCTTCATGATAAACCAGTAATAGTAAGTGAACTGTTTTCTGAGCAGTTCTAGCAAATTATTGAACCTGAAAAGGGTGAGGGATTGTGGGAACCCTCGACTTTTATCAGCCAAGTGTGGGTACCAGAGGCCCAGATCCTTGCAGCTGGTACCAGAGGAGCAGGCATGTGGGGGGCAGTGGGGCCTGGTGCCCACTTAGCGTCAGGACTGAACTGGATTACAGGACGCCTGGGGAGTCGGGGTCCAGGAGCTGGAGAACTGGTGTGAGAAAGACACCCCACACGTGTAGTGTCGGAGATGCTGTGAGTAAAGGCAGCTCAGGACCAATCACCGTTGGTCCTTACGCCAACAGCCTCCGCACCTGTGCCTGAGGAAGTCGTGGGTGCTGGTGTTACCTTGACACCGCTGCCGCTGCCTTCGGGGATGTGCAGGTCTAGCCCCTCTTTGCAGGTATACAGACAGTCAATCACTTTTTTATCTGTGAGCTTCCCGGAACGGATCGTCAGGCCAGCCAGATTACCTCGGAAAAACTGAGTCATGTGCAGGTCACCACCTGCAGAACACAGGGGTGGAAAAGCAGAAGTTGTGAGTGCAGCCCAGGGCCTCCTGCTTCACTTTTCAATGTGATGTTACCGGTGGTGGCAGCCTGATGGGTGGACATGCGGGTTAGTTCCTACCAGATCCTGTTAGCCTTGCAATCGACATGGAAGCACAATGAGGAAATTAAATGGTTTATGGTCATGCACGTGGCCCGGAGAAGAGAGGAGCTGGGGGTCCCTCCCCAGAAGCCAAGAGGTCCCGTGAGTGTCCCCACACACGCGGCCACTTCCTGGTAAGGGTGGCCCTCGCTGCACCCGTCATCATGGTACACAAGTGATGTCCTACCAGCGCCAGCCTCTTCAACCACTGCCTGGATCCGGCGCTGGGTTTCTTTTTTTTTCTTTTCTTTTTTTTTGGCTGCACCGCGACCAGGGATCAAACCCCGGTCCCTGCACTGAAAGCGCCAAGTCCTAACCATTGGACCGCCAGGTAATTCCCCTGGGCTGCTTTTTCTAACTGAGCACACTTGGGGAATACACACAAACTTGGGGATGAACGTACACAGGCAGAAGTAGAAAGATAAAAGGAATGCTAAAATCCTACCCTGCACAAAGCCTAGTATCAAGTCCGGGCTATTTTGTTGAGTCCCAGTGTGCCTGTCTCCTACTACTGAGGATAACTGGGAAGAGTGAAGATGTTACAAGAAAAAGCCAGAAGGTGGCCCTTGACAGCCTGTAACAAGGAGCCAAAACCAGGAGGTACTAAACCCTGTTCTTACACTGGAGGAGGAGGAGAGACCAATTGTCAGCGGCATGCCTGGCTCCGGATAAGGGACGTTAGATACTGAATCGTCACTAGGGACCGAGATTTCTAAGAAACATTATTTAAAACTTATTATCAGTCAGGACGGAATATCTAGCCATGAGTCTTCTCCTGTCTCCTGGTTCAGACACACGAGAAGCAGGAGGTGACCTCCCAACCAAACTCAGCCTGTGAGATTTCAGCGGGGCGCCTCACGCAGTGGGATGGGTAACATTTGATGAGGAAAAGAAAAACCTCCCATTAGTACATTGCATTAATGAGTCATTTGTTCTCACTTCAACTGGGATCAGAATGGGCAGAAAAGGGAAATCCCATGATGCAGTGGGGTAGCGTAAGGCAAAGCAGCAGCTCAAAGAGTGCCTGGGACCAAAATGCAACTTGGGTGTCTCATGCGAAATGCACAATGAATGGATGTCTCGTCTTTAAATGAAACACAATAGTGAACCGTAGGCAAGGAAGTCCAGCAACCTGCAGAGGCCATAGGCACAGGCTCAGTTTCATTGTCATTTTCAACTCCTGAATACTCTGTAGAAAAGCAAGACAGACAATAGAAAAAGGACCAAGAGGTTAGGCTCTTCAAACTGGACCTTGAAAATTAGTTTTGAAAAGCTACCAAATACAAAGAGAAAAATTGCCCTCCCATCCCTCCTGGGGACACACTCCACACCTGAATGAAAACTGTACTTGATCACCTTTTCCCAAAGGGATATTTACCACTCCCGAGCTTCTTTCCATTCTTTATTTTTTTTTTAATTTATTTTATTTAAGTACAGTTGATTTACAATATTGTGTTAATTTTACAGCAAAGCGATTCAATTATACATATATATATTCTTTTTCATATTCTTTTCCATTATGGTTTATCACATGATATTGAATATATTGTAGTTCTCTGGGCTACACAGTAGGACCTTATCGTTTATCTCTTTCCATTCTTTTATTCCACCTTCCGGCAGCCTCCTTGCCAAAACACAGGTCAGATTCAAAATGAGATGAGTAACAGCTGTGCACTGAATTCACTGATCTCCTCAACCTGTCCAGGCAGGACACTGGGAGGTGGCAGCTGGCGCTGACGGCAGAGACGTACCTGGTGCAAAAGGCACCCACCCTGGACCACAGCGCCGGCCTTTTTAATGGGGAAGACACGTGTCAGCGTCCAAAGCCTGGTGTGTAGTGAACATGTATGTCTTTTTTGAAAGCTCAAAAGGAGTTCACATCGGTTCACACTTGGATGTCACTCACATCCAAGTGACAGACGAAAGAAGGCATTTTTAACCAGTTTTTCTGAACAGAAAGGGAGAGTCGGAGGTTAAGGAACTCACCCAGAGAAACATAATCGGTGATGGGCCTGGGGACATTGGCTGTGGTTCCCGCCCAGCGTTCTGGGTCGAGGCACCCGCCCAGCGACGGGGGACAGAATTTCCACCCTCCAGACCACGCGGTGGGTGCACTGCTTCCCTCTCCCCGCCCCACCCCACGGCGCAGGCCTCACCACCTTTCCTGCTGCGGCCACATGGGGACGAGGCCAGGTGTGCACAGCTGAGCCCCGGAGCCCACACGGCTCCCACGTCCCCCTAACACACAGTTACAACTGACGTTTCCGTTGATCCCATGAAGCGGGCCTCCAGCCCAGGCTCCCCACAGTGAACTTGAAGGGAAAGGGACTTCAAATCCCCTGAAAGGAAGAAAGGAGATCTTCTTCCCCCATTAACTAAAATTTTTAAAACTTGTGTTTGGTTTGGAAATTTATAGGCAGATTCTTCTGGCTGAGGATGCTGAGAGGGCTGAGGTAGAAAGAGGTGAGAAAGGATGAAAACTGATTGCCATCTGATGGCAGAGACACTGTGACATGAAGAGGAAGGCAGGGTGGGACTGGGGGGTGGGGGTGGGGGTGGGGTATTTTAACCCATGGAACAAAGTTTTCAGAATACAAAATAACATTTAGGTTCACACTTGTATTCTTTTAATATGTAAATATCATGCCTTTTTAAAACTTTTTATTTATTTATTTATGGCTGCGTTGGGTTTTTGTGGCTGCACACAGGCTTTCTCTACTTGTGGCGAGCGGGGGCTGCTCTTGGTTGTGGTGCACAGGCTTCTCACTGCGGTGGCTTCTCTTGCTGCAGAGCACGGGCTCTAGGCGCGCAGACTTCAGTAGTTGCAGCACGCAGGCTCAGGAGTTGTGGCTTGCAGGCTCTAGAGCGCAGGCTCAGTAGTTGTGGCGCACGGGCTTAGCTGCTCCGCAGCATGTGGGATCTTCCCAGACCAGGGCTCAAACCTGTGTCCCCTACACTGGCAGGAGGATTCTTAACCACTGCGCCATCAGGGAAGTCCCCACACTTGTGTTCTTATTCTTTGTTTTTTTTGGCCGCGCCATGCAGCATGTGGGATCTTACTTAGTTCCCTGACCAGGGATCAGTGGAAGCGCAGAGTCTTAACCACTGGACATCCAGGGAAGTCCCTTGTATTCTTATTCTTATTTTTCAAATCATTACTCAGAAATTATTGTTTAATTTGGGAAGGAAGTTTGAACTAAAATTTGAAGAGTAACAACTATAAGCTTCCTGAAATTTTAAGCGTAACAACTAAAAACTTTCTAATAATTTATTCCACATTCCTTGGTCTCACGTTCTACTTTCTCACAGATGGACTGTCACCAGTAATAAATCTGGGAATTTCCTGAAGAAGTTCACTGTGAAATACTGTCTTATTCTTTTTCATATGGAAGGATCTGCAGGAAAATTATGAAATTCAAATTCTCCTAAAAGCAGCAAAACTGTCTTGGCATTTAGGCTCTTTCACAAATTTCTAACCTAACTCAAGGTATAATGTTTCCAAAGGGAAGGAAAAAGAAGGCCTATTTAGCAGGTACATGTAGTGATGATGACGCCCTGAAGTAACACAACACACAGTCATGGGCAAAGTTGGGGGGGGCAAAGTTGGAGCCCATGAACCTTGAGAGCAGACCAAGGGGTCTGGGAAAAATCACATGCTTAATTTTTACTAACTTCTAAAATTTAGTTTTCCCTTTGGTTATAAATGTCAGCTGCAAATCACAGGAGTATTAGAAGAAACTATGACTGCGCCGCCAGGTATCATGTCCTACCAGCTGCTCTGCTGTAGGTACACAGCATGGTTACCAAGCCCCTCCTGCTCTGCCTCCCGGAAGTTAACGGAGGCGCCTGATCTTCGTGAGTTAATAAAGCGGCACAGGTGTTACTACTTTACAAATTTATCCTTTTAGTACTTTGACAACTGTATTTCAGTTTAATTGGTCGCCTTTGAAATCCTATGTATTTTATTTTGTTTCACAGACTAATAAGAAATTATCCTGAGAAAGGTCCACAGCCTTCACAGACCACCAAAGGACTCCGTGGCACAGAAAAGGGTAGCACCCCTGGTTTGGTGGGTCAGAACACTGGGCCTGAGTGCACTGGCTCCAGTGGTTCAAATCCTAGCACCACGTAACCAGCTGGTAACACAGCTCACTACTTCTCTGAGCCCCGGTTTTTCAGCTATGAAATAGGGATAAAAAGAGCTGCTGCCCCGCAAACATATTATTAGGATTAATGAGATAATGTATGTGAAGCCATTGGCACACAGCCTGCCACTCAGAAAACAAGAATAAAAGGTATCGTCTCGCTGGTGGCTGTCATCACATCCCGTCCTGGTCTTCCAGCAGAGACGGCCACGGACTCTCCCCCAGTCCTCACTGAAGGTGCTCCCGCCAGGTTATCAAGTGCTAATCACTCTGACGAGCCCTCCTGGCCGGAGCAACTCACGTGTCTGTGCCTGACGGTTGCCTCTCTGTTTTTGTAAACTTTCCAACGAACAGGTTAATTCATAAATAATTTATAAACAAGGTCCTCAATGACACTCTCCCTCTGCATATCTCTTCCTGGACCCCCGGGAAAGGAGTTCCCATCCTTTAACGCCTTCATCAAGCATCGTAAATAGAGCCCTCCTGGAGCCTGGCAGCAGCCGTGCCCCCCCCAGAAAGGCTACACCAGGCAAAGGAATGAAAAGAGAAAGGAGAGGACAGTAAGGGATGTGAGACTCTGAGAGGAGCCTGTTTCCACCAACAGAGCAGAGAAGAAGTACTGAATTCTCAAAGCCTGGAGGGGACGGGGTGCCGACGACCGTTACCTTGCCAGCAAGCTCCAACCATAAGCTGGGTTTCGATCTTGGACGCATGAAGCGGGTAGTCTTCAGTCACAGAGAAGGGCTTGTGAGAGACGCCGTCCACATAAAGAGTCACGTTTGGGATTTCCACGTTGAGGACATAGTGATGCCATTCCTCGTCACAGACCTACAAGGCCAAGGGGGTGGGTGGTTAAGTGTGAAACGTCCACCTTCCCTCTCACCCAAAGACGCAGCCATGAGAGCGACATAACTGGACACGAGAACAAGTCACCCAGAATGAAACTCTGTCTTCCTAAAAAGGAAAAGACTTAAAATGACAACAACAAAATACGTCTCATCCCACTGCATCTCACCCCAAAAGGTCAAGGTGACATTACCATCTCTAGGACGCTTCAGACTTGGGGGCGCTACTCATTCGTCATGTGACAGGACCCCAGACAGGGAGCTGCCCGATTCCCTTCTGCCAAGAGCATGACACCAGGAAATTCTAGTATCAGCAGGATGGACGCCACCCAGGGGGCTGGCCATTCCTTTTCTGGATCAAAATGAAAAACGTGGCACTTCCACATTAACCACTGTGGCGCGGTGGTTAAGAATCCGCCCGCCAATGCAGGGGCCACGGTTCGAGCCCTGGTCTGGGAAGATCCCACATGCCACGGAGCAACTAAGCCCGTGCACCACAACTACTGAGCCTGCGCTCTAGAGCCCGCGGCCACAACTACTGAGCCCACGTGCTGCAACTACTGAAGCCCGCGCACCTAGAGCCCGTGCTCTGCAACAAGAGAAGCCACCGCAATGAGAGCCCACGCACCACAACGAAGAGTAGCCCCTGCTCACCGCAACTAGAGAAAGCCCGTGTGCAGCAACGAAGACCCAACACAGCCAAAAATAAATAAATAAATATTTTTTTTTAAATGAAAAATGCCTCCAGTTTCTGAACAAGGCCCACTACAGCACATGTGCTTTCTTTTCCGGTTCAAAGGTGATGGTCTAAATAAATACGAACATACAGCTCAGATGGCCAAATTCAACTGAGCTCCTCTCCTATCATGAAGGAGCAGCTCCCCAGTATCTCCCCTGTTGTCACGTGGGGTGCTGGTCTGCAGTCTCCAAGGCCTGGCTGGTCTGGCATTCCCTGATTTCTGGCTTTAGAGGAAGAGGCAGACATGCAAGAACAGGGACAGGCAGAGAAGGAGACGCTATGGGATGAAATTTCTAAAACTGTATTTTTAAAAAGCCTGCCCAGGGACTTCCCTGTATGGTCCAGTGGTTAAGAAATCTGCCTTCCAATGCAGGGGACGTGAGTTTGATCCCTGATTGGGGAACTAAGATCCCACACGCAGCAGGGCAACTAAGCCCGCACACCACAACTACTGAGCCCGCACACCGCAACTAGAGAGAAGCCCCTGCATCACAACTAGAGAGAAGCCCACGTGCCGCAACGAATAGCTCGCGTGCCGCAACTAAGACCCGACGCAGCCAAAAATAAATATTTAGAAATAATAAATAAATAAAAAGCTTGCCCAATTTACCTTTAAATTCTAAGAAACTGAACCAAGGAGAAATCAAGAGCTAAAACAGACCAGAAACATCAAAATAAATGAAGAAATGACCAAAGATTATCCCCAAAGAAAAGCAGCTGCTCTTGGTAAGTCTGAGGAAAAAATTCAAATCTCTAATATCGTATATATGTTTCTTATATACGCATAATGTATGTGTGTATAAATGTATAATCACATATTTCTAAATAAAGAAATTGCACAGGGCTTCCCTGGCGGCGCAGTGGTTGAGAGTCCGCCTGCCGATGCAGGGGACACGGGTTCGTGTCCCGGTCCGGGAGGATCCCACATGCCGCGGAGCGGCTGGGCCCGTGAGCCATGGCCGCTGGGCCTGCGCGTCCGGAACCTGTGCTCCGCAGCGGGAGAGGCCACAGCAATGAGAGGCCCGCGTACCGAAAAAACAAAAACAACAACAACAAAAAGACACTGCACAGTAATTCACTTTTGAGACAGATAAGATCTTAATTTTAGTTTCTTTATTTAAAACAAGTTCTATAATATATGCTGCTTCAGAAAGTAATTTATATTACACCCCCAGTTTTTAAAATAGTATGGGTTTCTTGGGAAATACCATGAGCATATTCTGAGAAGAGAGTAGAATTAGTATCATTTTTTAATTTCCTTGAAAACACGGTGATTAGGGTAGTAAAACCCCAAACCCCAGACAACACCCACGACAATACTGGGGACAAGTGACTACATGAATGCTGAAACAAGTCGGGGGGAGGAAAGCAACAGGGCTTCTGATCCAGGTGATACCAGAGTGTGCGAAGCCACATTTTTAAAAAAATACTTTATGAAAACAACAGAAGGGAGAGATCAAACCCTAAAGCTAGGGAAAAAAAAAAAAGTCATGCTTTTCAAAGTGTAGGAAAGCTAATTTCATGTAAAATTGAGGGGGGAAACATGATCACGACTCAATCCCAGAAAGTTTTTAAAAGAAAAAAAAAAGACAACCAAAGGGAATAACCTCCCTTCAGATAATGAAACCATACCTGAAAGACATACCTAACAAAAGAGATGAAAATGATAATCTGTTATTTCAAAACACGCTAAAAGACATGAGGAAAATGACAAAACAGAAGAACATAGTTTGTAATTAGAGCAACTCAAAAATGAGGTGACAAAGCACAGGAATGATTTAAACAAAAGGGAAAGATACAGAAAACAGGTAAAGAATATTGACAAAAGATAAGAGGAGTCCCCAGAGAGGAAAACCAAAGCAATAGAAGAGAATACTAAAAACTAGAACAAAAACTTTCCTGAAATACCAAAACGTTTGAAACTAGATACTAAAAGGCATACCACATATTTGGGAAAACAGACCTAAGACAACCAAGACATATCTGTAAAATTAAATGACCTTAAAGAAAAGAAGAAGAAGGAAAAAAAAAAAACCCACACATCCCATGGTCATCCAAACAAAAAGACTGAGTGTTTTTCTTTTCTTTTATTTTTTTGCGGTATGCGGGCCTCTCACTGTTGTGGCCTCTCCCGTTGCGGAGCACAGGCTCCGGACGCGCAGGCTCAGCGGCCATGGCTCACGGGCCCAGCCGCTCCACGGCATGTGGGATCTTCCCGGACTGGGGCACGAACCCGTGTCCCCTGCATCGGCAGGCGGACTCTCAACCACTGCGCCACCAGGGAAGCCCAAGACTGAGTGTTTTATAAAGGAAAGAAAATCAAGCTGTTGTCAGATTTTAACAGCAACATTTTACATCAGAACTCAATGGAGAGACAGATTTTCTGTTCTTGGAAATCTTATCTCGGAGCCAGAGATGTTATATCCAGCCAAAGTGACCTTCAGTATAAAGGCCACAGACAAACTATTAAAACAACACGTAAGAACTCATGAATTAACTGTTTCCATGAGCCCTTCCTGAGAACACACTTCCTATGACCCAAGTGACCAGAGATCAAGTGCCACAAGGGTGGTGACACTGACCACTGACGGCTGCTTAAATCACAAAGAGAAACAACCCGACGGAGCTTAAACAGATCAGAAACATGCAAACCCCATTCTGATCAAGCCTTTACAGCCCAGTCCCAATTTACAGGGTATAAGGAAGAGAGAGGAGTGTGGTAAATGACAGCACAGAGAGACAGCACATGTTCTGTCACCAAAGAAACTCCAAGAGAGAAGAGGAAAATCTACAGATTAAAATAAACTCAAAAGGTCTATCAGCCAATCCCCATGTATGGCCCCTTATTTGGATCCTGATTCAAACAGACAAATTTGTAAACACGAAAACGTCTATGAGACAATTTGAACAAAATTTCTTAATAGTGGAGGTAACAATGAAACAAGGTTGACCAAGAGCTGATAATTATTGAAGCCAGGGTGTGTGGAGTTGTTCCTTACACTAATCTGTCCACCTTTACCTATGTGTGAAATTTTCCACGATAAACTTTCTAAAACATGTCATCAGAAGAAACTGAATATCTAAGTGTAGACTGTGGTTACTAAAACAGAACTATACCTAAAATGTCTACCTACATTGCAACATTTTTTTCTGTATGATACCTTTCTTAGTTTCTTGAAAAAACTGATGACAAAAGTTTCCGAGAAAGAAATGATCTATGTAAATAAAAATTACACCAGTAAGAGATGAACACTGCCAACTTGACAGTCACTTCATCTTTCCACCATCACATACTTCTTTCCTTTCTCATATGTGCTCTTATGTATCTATCTTGTAACTGTGTCAGACAATGTTATATTTTACCAACTACAGGCACATATAACACTATGTCAGCTCTTATCCACAAACTCCACGAGGCAAATAAATTAAGCTCAGGTTTCCTTCTTGCCCCAACTCTAACTCACAAGAGGAAATGAGCTGCTGTGATTTTAATGAAAAGGCTTTCTCAGTTTACAGCATCTCCTCATTTCCTGTAACACATTGATTCTTTGCACATGACACTTGATTTTTATCACAGCAACTGTTAGGAAATCAGCTTTGCAAAGATATGACATCATCACAAGAAGTATAATGTGCTCTAATGTTGAAACTATAAATTCCCACGAGCTAACAGTTCATGTGGTGCCTGAAAGATGTCAAGATTGCTGGTTCCTTGAATATTTAAAATATCCCATCGCACCCCCGAATCTGCTGAGGCACCCAGGGTCCTTGGCACAACTTGGGAGGCAAGGCCTTAAATAATAAACAAATACAAGGACCTCAATCCCAATTTTGAAGCAAGTGCTGGCTTATCTCAATAAATTATAACACGATATTTGGGATTTGAAACATATCATTTCTTTATACAGGCACACCTTGGAGATATCACAGGTTTGGTTCCAGACCATACCAATAAATCGAGTACCACAATAAAGCGAGTCTTACGAATTTATTTTCGTTTCCCAGTGCATATACATTTATGTTTACACTATACTGTGGTCTATTAAGTGTGCAACTGCGTTATGTCTAAAAAATAACAGTGTACATACCTTCATTAAAAAATACTGCTAAAAAATGCTAACATCATCTGACAAGGCAGGGTTGCCACAAGCCTTCAATTTATAAAAACTGCAATTATCTGTGGAGTGCAATAAAATGAGGTACGCCTGTATTAATATTTTATGTATAAAACACGTACAGGTAAAAAAACAAACTTAGGCTTTCAGTAACAAGGAGTTCAGTGGATTTAATTTGCTGTCCTATTAGCCACAGACACAGAAATCATAAAATCGTAAATAAACCCTGCCCATAAACAGCCGGTCCTGTTCACGGTCGCAGTGCCCGTTTAATCTCTCTGAAGAACACCCAGAGCAGTGAGTTTTCCATGCACTCACCTGATTCAACTTCCAGTGGAATTCTGCAGGTTTGTATTTCTTCTCTTCTGAAGGATCCTGACGGAGGAGGAAAATAAGCCGGCAGCCGTGGACATAGAGTGAATAATGGTGTCGGTTCATATCTGCGAAGAGTAATTCTACTAGTAAACTGCCGACTTAAGACCCAAAGGAGAACTAAAAGCTATTTCTTGAATGGATCTTGAAGACACAGTTTTATCAGCACGGGTGAACTCTCCACGGTGGGCCAAGGCAGGGTTTAGGAAAAACTACGCTTGGGCTTTACTGAGAAGAGGGGCCCAATCCACTGAGTAAAGCTAGCAAACGCCCAGAGACCAGTGCAGTGTCTTGAGCACAGAACAACGTGTGTCACCAAGAGCATGTGGGAGCCTTTAGGGTTAGAATAAGGTGCCCACCTCCAGGCACCGCTACAGCGGACGCCCCTTACAGCGAAGCTCACCCACCTGTTTTGTCTGAGCTGCAAAGGACCGTCTCCTTCTTCCTGCCAAACGGCCCGTGCCTCATCCACACAGAGATCGTAAAAGGCTCCTTGGGGTTGACGGAAACGACGCCATCTGGGACCCTCACCCCTTGAGTGCCATTGAACTCGAAGACCTGGTCGCTGTCGTGGCCATTGTCAGTGGGGAGGCCGATGGTCCAGTTCAAGGAGCCGCCCGGGGAAGGGAGCAGCTCAGCTGTGCCAGACGCAGCGCCTAAGCAACATGGAGACACTCACTATGCATCATGCGACGAACTCAAATGGGATAAGCATTTCAAAGCCACACTAAGGTACTGTCTTTGTTTTTTTGTTTTTTTTAAATTGAACTAGAGTTGATTTACAATGTTGTGTTAGTTTCAGGTGCAGAGCAAAGTGATTCAGTTATACATACATATATAAATATATATATTCTTTTTTTTACATTCTCTTCTGTTATAGGTTAGTACAAGATATTGAGTATAGCTCCCTGTGCTATACAGTAGGTCCTTGTTTATCTATTTTATATATGGTAGTGTGTATATATTTATCCCAAAGTCCTCATTTATCCCTCCTCTCCCCACCTTTGGTAACCATAGTTTGTTTCCTATGTCTGTGAGTCTATTTCTGATTTACAAATCAGTTCATTTGTATAATTTTTTTTAGATTCCACATATAAGTGATAGCACATGATAACTGTCTTTGTCTGACTTACTTCACTTAATATGATAATCTCTAGGTCCACCCATGTTGCTGCAAATGGCAATATTTCATTCTTTCTTATGGCTGAGTAATATTCCACTGTGTGTGTGTGTGTGCACGCGCACGCGTGTGTGTATACATATATACACACACACACACACATATATATATATATATATACATATCTTCTTTACCCATTCATCTGTCAATGGACAGTCAGGTGAGTTCCATGTCTTGGTTATTATAAACAGTGCTGCTATGAACACTGGGGTGCATGTATTAAGGTACCACTTTTATCTTAATGGTTATACAGTTTGCTAGTTCCAGTTTACTTTTCCTCAAAAATAAGGGTTTTTATTATTAAAAAGATCCATAAATAATAACCATGGATTTTTTTTTAAAGGAAGAAAAAAGAGGAGTATAACCTTTAAAAACTGTGAATCACTATGTTGTACAGCAACTATACTTCAATAAAAAAATAAAGAAAAGAGAAAAAAAAAGAAGCATTACTTGTGATCCCACCCCAACATACCCACTATTAACATTTGGGTATAAACACTTCCAGTCCTTTCTTTATGAATGTACACATATTATTAAAATATGTATAATACGTATGAATATATGTCATAAAATATGTATAATATGAATATATTATAAAAATGGAGTCCTGCTATGTAATACCTACATATATTCCCAGTAATATTCTTTACAGCATAATTTAAAATGTCTGAATAGCATTTCACTGTATAGAATTTGTGCTGTGATATATTTAACTGATCTGTCCTGTGCACATGGAGTTGTCCCTATTTTTTCTCTGTGACAAACCTTGCCTTGACGAGGACTTTTGTGTGTCTCCATGATTATTCCCTTAGGATAAACTCCTAGAAATGGGATACTAAGCCAAAGAACATGAAACATTTTCACAACTTTTGTTACACGTTGCCAGGCTCGATTTTCTTTTAAATTCATCCACAGAAGATTTTGCAGCCACTGGGCCCTTGACTTCTCTATTCCTAGGGGCAGCATGACTTGGCTGGGACAGCCTGGTCTTTTGAGTATCATACGATCTTGGTCCAAATCCCAGCTCGGCCACTTCCTAAAAGTGTGACCTTGGGCAAGCGACTCAGCCTCCCTCGGTCTCAACTAATTCTTCTGTAAAGACGAGGCCAATGCTACCACCTTTGTAGGCCTGATGGGAAGATTAAATGAAATAACACATGTGGAAGGACCTAGCTTACAGTAAGCACTCAAATAGAAAATTCTTTCTACCTTTAAACTGTTCTGCTGAGAGAATGTTCATTTAATACCATAAAAAATAATGGCATTACGAGAAAGTACGTTTTTTACACTATACTTACATAGTATAAAACAGGAAATATTCCAGACCTCTTTACTTACATACATTTAGGTACATGATTATGAATATTTGGATTCAGAATCAGGATGAGCCACAGAGAATATACTTTTTCCCTTTTGCTTATTCTTCATATGACAATTTCCAATTATGAAAGAAAACTGGTTGCCTAAATCTGACTGTCATTATCACTTAGTGAAAAGACAGACGAGTACTGGAAAATGCTCCCTACGAAAGGCCCTTCCGAGCATCAAGACGCCACTGAAGTTACTGGTGTTTTACCACCGGCCAAGCGGAACATTCCTCCTCAGCATCTTCCCCAAGAGGCATCCATACCTCACCTTTACCTCATTCAGACAGACCAGGAAAATATCCAAACTGACGGTGAAGATGGAGAACTAGCCTTGGGTCAGATCTGCGATCATTCTGTCTCTCAGCTGCTCCACACCTTGTTTGTGGGACATAGACTATAAATTTGATGCAGGTTTCCTTAGTTTCCATTTTCTACTTCACGTTTGCCAAAAGCTATTGCATTACCTATAGTTTTTTTTTTCCTTCAGTCCTTACATAAACGTCTCATTTCATTTAAATCTCACTCCATCCGCCTGCCGATGAAGGGGACACAGGTTCGTGCCCCGGTCCAGGAGGATCCCACATGCCGCGGAGCGGCTGGGCCCGTGAGCCATGGCCGCTGAGCCTGCGCGTCCGGAGCCTGTGCTCCACAATGGGAGAGGCCACAACAGTGAGAGGCCCGCGTACCGCAAAAAAAAAAAAAAGAAAAAGTTTGGGATTTAAAAGTGAGCAAAAAAAGAGCTCACTCCACTTATAGAATGCCTATTTTGATGATTCTCAATGCATGTTAGAGAAATACTTGCTTCAAATCAGTGGTTCTTAAAATGCACAGACACACACACACACTCTTCTGAACAGACTTTTAGGGGTTCAGGGTCCCTCTCTCGCCTCCTTACCACAGAGCCGGTGGAGGGACTTCTCGGAGTAGGTGTCGCGGTCACAGCCCTTCCCTATGTGGCTGGTCTCCAGCTCCACCGTCACCTGCACTGAGGCCACCGATTCACCACATGTCTCCAGGTGGATGTTTGGGAAGAGCGCCAAAGCACCAGTGCCAGGCTCGTACTCGACCCTCTTGTTCCATCCTGTGTGGGCCCACACACAGACGGCGGGGGGGGAAGAAAACTCCTGTTAGGTCTCCGTGGTGAACAGATTTTCAGAGCAGGTGTGACAGCAGCAGAGAGACAGTGAGGCTCACCTTGCCACCCAGGGGTGCAGGTGGGCTTGATGCTGATCTTCACCAAAGCATCCTCTGTTGCCCTCTTCTTCCCGCAGTCGTAGGCCGTGACTGTCAGCTTGTACTGTTGCTCTTTCCTGGAGTTCAGCTTCTCTGTGTTTTTAATATAACCTTCCAAGAGGAAAAACAACAGTGAGAACCCAAACCCATTCTGCTTCTCTCTTCTGACTTTCTTTTTTAATTAACGTAGAGTTGATTATGTCAGTTTCAGGTGTACAGCAAAGTGATTCATATACATATATATATTTTTTCCCCCCGATTATTTTTAAACCCACTGTTTTTGACTTCTGTCGTCCTATGCCGAAACACAAAATGCACGTGTTTCAGCCCTGGAAACACTGACACAGAAATAAACTGATGCTTGAGGTAATTAACATTCATGCTTTCCTGAGCTTGAACGCACACTAAATCCACCTTGAAGGATTATTTAAGCAGAGGAATGAGCCTATAGAATTCAGCCTCCATTTACTCTTATAGTTGTATTTGGTTTTATATTTAAGATTTAATAGTTAACATGTAAGAGAATAAAAGAGACAAAATAATTCAAGTATTTCAAATATTAAATACAAGATGGAGGGCTTCCCTGGTGGCGCAGTAGTTAAGAATCCGCCTGCCGATGCAGGGGACACAGGTTCGAGCCCTGGTCCAGGAAGATCCCACATGCCACGGAGCAACTAAGCCCGTGCGCCACAACTACTAAGCCTGCGCTCTAAAGCTCACGTGCCACAACTACCGAAGCCTGTGCACCTAGAGCCCGTGCTCCGCAACAAGAGAAGCCACTGCAATGAGAAGCCGGCGCACCACAATGAAGAGTAGCCCCTGCTCGCCGCAACTAGAGAAAGCTGGCACGCAGCAACGAAGACCCAACACAGCCAGAAACAAAAACAAATAAATAAATAAATTTATAAAAATACAAGATGGAGCTGCATTAAATACTTCTTGCTAAAAGATTTACTTTGTTAGAGAGAGATTTCCTACCCTCAGCCAGTAGAACAGAAGCCTGCTTTTTGAACGTGAGTGCAAATGTCTGCAAAGTGTTTGCAATGTCCATCATTTCATCGAAGATTCTGGACTATGCATTAACAATGGAGACACCATAGCATCATCAAGAAGCCATAACCTAATAAAGAAGCAGCGCTCCAGAATAAGTTAATTCTAGTCAGTTACTAAGGATGGCGGGGTGTCTGGCAATGAGGTATCAACCTTCATCTTCAAGACGAGGCAGAAAAGCCAAATCTGATGGAGAACAGAAAACGAAACTTACTAAGAGGCAGTCTCATTCGGATGCACGCTGACTGAAAGGTAGGGAGATAAAAAAATAAAAACACCTTAGGTGGGGGATTTTTATTAGATTTTGGTGGGAAAGGAAATAGAGGATCACCCTACAAGAGAACACAAGATTTGGTGCCAGAAAAGAGGCTTTCAGGGGACAGAGTAAAAACTTAAACATGACCTAAATAGACACTTCTCCAAAGACACAGATGGCCAAAACGTACATGCATGAAAAGATGCTCAACATTGCTATTTATTAGAGAAATGCAAATCAAAACTACAATGAGGTATCACCTCACACCAGTCAGAATGGCCATCATCAAAAAGTCTACAAATAATAAACACTGGAGAGGGTGTGGAGAAAAGGGAACCCTCCTACACTGTTGCTGGGAATGTAAATTGGTGCAGCCACTGTGGAGAACAGTATGGAGGGTCCTTAAAAAACTAAAAATAGAGCTACCATATGATCCAGCAATCCTACTCCTGGGCATATATCTGGAGAAAACCACAATTCAAAAAGATACAGTGCACCCCAATGTTCATTGCAACACCGTTTACAATAGCCAGGACATGGAAGCAACCTAAATGTCCATTGACAGATGAATGGATAAATATGTGGTATATGTATACAAAGGAATATTACTCAGCCATAAAAAAGAATGAAATAATGCCATTTGCAGCAACATGGATGGACCTACCAGTTATCATACTAAGTGAAGTAAGCCAGACAGAGAAAGACAAACATCATGGTATGCCTTAAATGTGGAATGTTTAAAAAAATTATACAAATGAACTTACATACAAAACAGAAATAGACCCATAGACATAGAAAACAAACTTATGGTTACCAAAGGGGAAGGGGGGGAAATAAATTAGGAGATTGGGATAAACATATACACACTACTATATATAAAACAGGGCTTCCCTCATGGCCCAGTGATTAAGAATCAGCCTGCCAGTGCGGGGGGCAAGGGTTTAAGCCCTGGTCCGGGAAGATCCCACGTGCCACGGAGCAACTAAGCCCATGTGCCACAACTACTGAGCCTGCGCTCTAGAGCCCGTGAGCCACAACTACTGAGCCCACGTGCCACAACTACTGAAGCCTGCGTGCCTAGAGCCCGTGCTCCACAACAAGAGAAGCCACCGCAATGAGAAGCCTGCGCACTGCAATGAAGAGTAGCCCCTGCTCACCACAACTAGAGAAAGCCCACACACAGCAACAAAGTCCCAGAGCAGCCAAAAATAAATTAATTAATTAAAAAAAAAAGTTAAAAAAAAAAAAGATAACCAACAAGGACCTACTGCATAGCACAGGAACTACAGTCAATATTTTGTAATAAAACATAAGGGAAAAGAATCTGAAAAAAAAAAATATATATATATATATAAAACTGAATCACTTTGCAGTATGCCTGAAACTAACACAACACTGTAAATCAACTACACTTTAACTAAAAAACAAAACAACTTAAATGTGAGACAGACACACCAAGTTAGGTCTTGCTACGGACTGAATGTGTGTGTTCCCCCGAATTCTTATGTTGAACTGTTGACTCTCAATGTGATGGCAGTAGGAGGTGGGGCCTCTGGGAGGTGATGAGGTTTAGACGAGGTCATGAGGGTCCTTACAAGAGAAAGAGACTAGAGCTTTCTCCCTGCCACGAGAGGACACAGCAAGAAGCAGGTCCTCACTGACGTTCGGCACCTTGATCTTGGACTTCTCAGCCTCCAGAACCGTGAAAAGTAAGTGCCTGCTGTTCCGGCCCCCCAGGTCTATGGTATTTTGTTAGAGCAGCCTGAATGGACTAACTGTGAGTTTCACCGAAGTGCAGACAAAGTTTGGGTTAGAAGCCGATTGGCACAGAGGGGCTGCCTACCCCATCTCCCCCGCAGTGAGGAAAGAACGCTCCTGGGTGCTCACCATCTTTGTCGACAGCAAATGGCACATCCGGGGTGACAATCTCATAGCTGCAAATCTGGCTGAACTGGGGGGAGCAGTCTGCGTCCACTGCCTCCACCCTCAGGATGCTGTCGTACTGCTTCCCCTCTACCACCGTGGCTTTGTAGGACTTCTCCTTGAATACAGGTGCATACTCGTTCACGTCGTTCACCTGAATATGGACAGTGGCTCTGGAAGAAGGGGGAAGGAGAAAGGCTGTGTGTTTTGCTTGTTTTTTTACCCCAAGAATAAAATTCCGCCCTATTCTTAAATTTCCTTTAACTTTTAAAGTTAAAATAGGAATCTGGTTGATTCTTCCAAGTCCTAGCGAGTAAGAGAGCTGGTACAAAGGCAGTAATATGAAATAAGAGACTTGGGATTTTCTTGACAACGTGTGGCAGGGCTGGCAGAAGGGAGATAAACTATATTAGACGTCTGTTTGCTCTCCAATCAAAAAGTTAAAAGAAAAAAAAAAGTTAAAAATGTTTTGTTGCAAAATCTGGAAAAAAATTAGGAAGAAGGGTTAAGAAGTACAGATAGAAGATGGGAAATTATGAGCATTAAAACAAGTTCTGCCCTGCTTCTAAGGAATAGAGACCATCAGGAACCCACTGCTGGGATAGCATCCACTGCTGACCCAACAAATCAAGGACCTCTACTTGCCCTTCCTGGTTCCATGTCCCATCTCCCCAGCCCGGGCACAAGAAAACTAGGGCATCATCAGACCAGGCTACAAACAGAAAACGGTCAGTCTCACGTGCTACTGACCAGGGTATGTTTCTGAATCAGACAAGGTCCCTGACTGAAATGAGGTCTTTTTCAGGGAAAATGATAATATCACATTTTGTAAAAAGGATGAGGCATGCAGCACTCCCACTGCTCACCAAGACCCTCCACACCCCAGTGCTACCCGTCCATCCTGACCCTCACAATGGGTTACACGACCTCACCTCACCTATGTGTCCTCCTTCCTTAGCCAATACACTAAGGAGAAACGACAAAATTAAATTTGCCTAATGTCGAAGGGCTAGTAAGTGGCGGAGAAAAGACTAGAAAAAGGCTAAATCCAAGTCTTGTTCAATCTTCTCCGTTACACCAGTAGTTCTCAACTGGCAGGAACGATGTGAACACACCCAGGATGGGGTGCAGAAGCCAGCTCTCTTCCACCAGCTCAAAAGTGTTTCATGCCCTTTAAATTTACAGAAAAAAAAAAGATAAACGTAACAACAAAATACCTTCCTCTGGGTAAAAGTAGGCTTTTTGAATTTTCAATGTAAGGCCCTAGATTCTTTACTAGAGTATCTGGTGGGATAAAATTACTCATGTATTCAACACCTACTATGTGCCAGGCACTTGCTGGGAGCCATACACAAGGGTAAACAGGATACCTGCCCTCAAAGAGCTTACAATCTCACTGGGGACAATTGGGAACTAGCCTCTGCCTCATGTTTCAAAAACAAGAAGTCTTGGGGCAGCGGCAACTGTCACCACTTTCCTTACACACACACGCTCTCTGTCCAGCTCACTTACTTATGAGACTTTTTCACGTTGGCCCCGTCAGGCCCCTTCCCGCAGTCGTAGGCCTGGATGGTGAATGTGTAGTCCTTCTGGAGTTCACAGTCCAGTTTCTCTTTTGAGCGAATGATTCCCTCGCCAGTGGATTTATCCACCACTACTGCATCAAAGGGGACATTCTGCCCATGAATTTTAAATCCACAAATCTCACCTAGGGAGTCAAAACAGCACGGGTTAGAGTTTCCGCCACACAAACAACGGGCACACTCCCCTCCTCCCCCAAAGAAAATAAACAACGACAATTTGGCAGCCAGGGCTTTAGGGGGTCTGTGAACAAAGCCAGGGCACTTGTGCTTGGACAGGGGGTAAGTTCTGGGGCTTTAGTAAAAAGGAGCATGTTCTGGCTTTCCAAGCAACTTGTTTAAACTTTGCATCCATTCATGCAGGAATACAAAAGAGAAAGAGAAAAAATATAGACAGGCATTTCACAGGAGTACTTAAGAGAGCTCCAGGGCAAAGTAGTTTCATTAGCAAACAGCCAAGGCCTGATAACACGGAGACTGCCCAGCTTCCTGGGAGGGCTGGGTAGCTATTTTGATTTGGACCAGAGAGGAGGCTAGAAGGCACAGTTAAGTGTTGAGAGAGGAAGAAGCAGTGAGGCATAGGTTCAGCACCATTATTACAGAAAGTCTGTCAAAAAAATATATATATATCGAAGAAACAAGTCTTCCTGTGCAATGAGCCTGGCTAAAATTAGGGAATCAAAACAAACTACTGAATGAGAAAACGGTAGAAATACCAACTTTTCAGGCATCCATTTCAACAGCTATCAGCTACAATTAAGATACAGTTTCCATTCTCGGGAG
The DNA here is from genome assembly GCF_937001465.1 of Orcinus orca. Lineage (NCBI taxonomy): Eukaryota > Metazoa > Chordata > Mammalia > Artiodactyla > Delphinidae > Orcinus > Orcinus orca. The sequence goes on along the minus strand of NC_064559.1, from coordinate 205,345,087 downwards.
GGATTTGCTAGACTTGCCTTGTTTCGGACTTTATCCTATCAGACCTGAAAAAGAAGCCTGCCTGGGAACGTAAGCACATCCAAGTTGGTCTACAAGCTTATTTAGGAGTTAAAACCTAGGTTTCCATTCTGGCCCATGGGAGAATATATATAAATACTTTGATGTATGTATAAAACTTCACAGAGTATATTTCACATAAAAATAAAACTGAACTCTTCCAAAATTACAACTAGTAGAAAATGGTTACAAAGTGAATCCCTTAAATCCAATTTTAAAAAAAGGAACAGGATTATCCATATAGTTCAAATGGATGTCTGATTTCCAGATATTTCTAACCAAGGGTCTGGTTACATACAATTTCCATCAATATACTTAAAAATAGAAATAAAGTAGGAGAATAAATAGGGGTAAGAGAACATGACAGTTTCTTCTGTTTAAGGGCTGATTCCCAATTTTATAAACAAAGTTAGTGGGTTAATGTTCATAAGAGGCATAGAAAGAACCCTTTATCACCTTCTTTGGTGACTGTCACCTCAAAACTCTCTAAAGGGAGAAAAGATAAACCCATGTCAGTAATACAGGAAAGAAGGAAGCCGAAACAATAAGGAAAAAAAAAAAGTCAAAGATGCACATATTACACAGAAAAGCTTGACATAATTTAACAACAAATTCAGTAGCCAGCTTTAGCAGAACTGCATCTTCAGTAACAAAACATCTCTATGAATCCAACTTACCACAGATTACACTAGCCTAGTGATGAAATACCGCTATAAAGTCTCCTCACACCCTCAGGTGTCATGAGGATTTTTCTCTCCATGACTGCTTTGATGATAACGGTTTCTAAGTAAGTCTAGTTGTTATTTTACAGTTTTCGGATTTTCATTTTCAAGCTAAGTTCTCAGTGGCTAGATGGTAACTTTCAACTGGTCCTTAGATTTAACAGAACAGTTGGAGGAAAGGGTTTTACTTTAACCCTTTGTTCTTGAGCTGAATAACAATGTGTTCTCACCTAAAGTACCCAACCAAGGCAACAAACACAAAGCTCTCTTCTAATGCAACATATACTTAAATGCGAACTGAAACCAGATTCGGTAGTAACTGTAGCGATGCTACAACGATCATGGCTTTTATTTTGTGAAAAGAGCTCTTCTCCCAAGTCAATATAAATCCTGCTCACCTCACCCTGCGACCCCTACGGAGCAGAAACGAGACGATCAGGAGTCCCTCTCCCCGGACGCAGCGTGGCCTTGCCGGGGAAACCGTCCCTCCAACCAGAGGTTACACAGCCTCAATTCCCTGTTTTTTGTGGGTTTTTTTTTAATGGTTTTACCACATATTTGCATATCCCTCAACAGTGTTGTTTCATTTTGTTTATTTTTGAGTTTCAAAAAATGGCCGTCATATGGTGCGCGATTTTTGTGACGTGCTTTTTCACTCGACCTTTTCCAACCGTGCGTGTCTGAGATGCCTTCGTCCTCGTTGGCATATGCAGTCACATAGTTCACTCCCTCTCACCAGCACGCACAGGGAGAACCCAGCGAGTTAAAACATAAGCGCTTAAAACATTGCCCGGCACAAAGAAAGCGCTCCGCGAACGTCTGCTGTCACTGTAATTATTTCCCATTGTGTGAACACACCGTAACTCCAGTGTTTTGCTGTGTATGAACAAGGCTACGGTGGGTCCTTCTGTCCTGCTTCCTGGGCACATACACAGGCTCTCTCCAGATCTGTGCTGCCCCGTACCGGAGCCACTAGCCACATGGGGCTGCTAAAAATTGAACTAAAATTCATATTTTAGTGCGAGATATTAAAAACTCAGTTCCTCGGTCGCAGTGGCTGCATTTCAAGGGCTCAACGGGCACACGTGACTAGTAACTACTGAATGGAGACGTGGACAGGGAATCCCACCACCATCACAAGCTCTACGGGACAGCACTGCTCAGAGTGGTGGGGGCAAACCCGCAGGTCAAGTCCAGCCAGGGCCTGCGAGCTGAAAATGGCTCCTGTGTATCACTTCAGGACACGAGAAAATTACATGAAATTCAAACTTCAGTGTCCACAAGTAATGTTTTATCAGGACACAGACCTACTAATGTCTTGTCTAGGGCTGCTTTCCCCTCCCCCGATAGTGGCACAGTTGGGTCACTGCCAAAGAGACCCTGTAGGCTGCAAAGCCTCGAAATCTCACTACCAGCTTTTGACAGAAAGGCTGGCTGATCACTGCTCTGGAATCCACCATGAGCACAACTGCTGGGTACCAGCTGCGTCCAACTGTTTTCCAGAACGCTAGGTCACTAGCTTGCATTCACACTTTTCGGGTGTATCCTAACACAGCGTAGTACACATTAAGGTACCAACACAGCATAGTACACGTTAAGGTACCAACACAGCATTGTACACGTTAAGGTAAATCAGGTTGCCCTGCTTGAATTCACAGGTAACGTCTCGGTTTTTGACTTGGAGTTTGCTGTTCCGAAGAGGAAACGGTGAGGCCGCCCCACATCGCTCACCGCGACGGCACGTGCTTTGCCGACAAGGCGGCTGTGTAGGGAAGTGAGATTTAAGACCCTGGGACGAAGCGTCTGACCTGGGTGATGCCGCCTACTTGGTGCATTGCTGAGTAAGAGTTTAAAGACACTCATCATTCAGGCAATGTCCTTGAAGCTGTTTCTGAGATTATGAGGAGAGTGGAACTGTTTGCCAAAAGCTGAAACTCCCTCAGTCACTCCTTCAGGCTATCAGGCTAGGAGGAGGGGGAGGGAGGTCTCCGAGGGTAGGAAAGCACCGGGGTGTTTCCAGTCGATACTTCAGGTGTCCGGGGAAGGCTGCATTGATAAGGTAACGTCAGAGTAGAAACCAGAGGAAACTAAGGGAGCAAACCACATGCTCATCTGGGGAAGAGTTCCACAGAGAGGGAACAGTGAGTGCAAAGGTCCCGAGGCAGACCTGGGCCTGGCCCGGCTCAGGAACAAGGAGGCGTGCGCTGCTCAGTGGCTGAGCACAGGGGAGAACAAAAGATGAGGTGAGATACAGACAAGCAACCTGAAGCTACGGCAGCTACTACACAATTGCTGCTTCTCCCCCAAGTGAGGAGGGCATGACTGGAGAGTTCTGAGCAGAGAAATAAATAAATATGGCTCATAGTCTGAAAGAATCCATCTGACTGCTGTGCCGAAAATACGTCTGTCAGAGGGCAAAGGTGGACGCTGGAGTGACCCAGGCAGAGATGCTGAAGGACACAGCAGGGAGGACACGGGACGCTGGGAAGTGGTCAGATGGGTTTTGAAAGTAAGGCCAAGGCTGAGGGATTCTGAGTGAGAAACTGCAAAGGATGAAGTTGCCTTCAGCCGACATGGGGAGAAACCATGGAAGGAAGGTCCGGAGGGAGGAATGGGGGGTTGTACTTGCGCTTTGAACACGTGCCTCTACCACGATTTGTTACGGAATAACACCTCAAACAGATGATTATCAAATCTAAGAATAGACGTTATTCTGAAACTCATGTATTTCCAGGCTGCTCTCTAGAAGACAGGAACTATTTACAACGAGAACAGCAAAAACGTACATGTGTTACCTTCGCCACATACCCCACCGATTGTACCTAAGTCACTCTCAAATGGGCTACATCATTAGGACCTGGTGCCTCAGATCCACGGTGCTCATTACACAGCTAGGTCAACTGGGGCCTTTTGCCTGGAATGATTTAAAAACCATCTCGCCGGCTGGCAGCCTGATGCAACAGGAGCAGCATGAAGTTCACCCCGGGCAGACCTGGGCTTTCCGTACCACCTGCGTGGCCTTCGTGTCTCTGCTGGGTCTTCTAAGCCATCGTCTGCACACTGGCCAGTACACGCATTTCTCGGGGTCCATCTACTCGTCCAACCGGGGACCCCAATTCTAATGAGGAAGACGGATCCGACTGGAACAGGCGAGGGGCGAGTGAATGAGTGAAAGCGACTGCAGTATTTCAGATGAGATCTGATGAGGGCTAGACTAAGGCGGTGTCAGCAGGAAATATTTAAGGGATTTCAGGAGGATGGACAGGACTTTGCAGCCCACTGGGCAGAGAGAGTGAGAGGGTTGGGAGGAACGCCCGGGTTTTCAGCTGATGGTGCCCTTTAGGGAACTGAGGTGCAGAGAAAAGAGGAGGAGATTCACGAAAAAGGTGTTCGGCCTGTTTATCCCAAGCAAACTTCTCGCTTGTTTGTTTGTTGGAGGATTTTAAAGCCCCACATTAATCTCTTTCATCCATACAACATTCACTGGATGCAGATAAAGACCTTTCTCTTTAACATAACTACAATCACATTACACAGCCAACAAAATGAACAATAATCCCTTGGATATTTTCATAGGGAGTATCCTACTGCCTCTCGTTCAGTTTATGATTTTCCTCCTCCAAACCAGGGACCAATTTCTGTCAATAATTCTCCTGGGAGCTGATCTTTCTAAACTTTCAAGTGGTCGTTGATTCATTCTTCTCCCCTCTCCTTCACACTTGTGCGTACAGTTCTAGTGACACATGTATGATCGTTACATATGTGTGGTTACGTGGGAGCCGCATGTATCAGGTGGAGCTGTACCATGGTGATGACACAGAAAGTGCACCTCTGCCCTCTGCATCCTCAGGCTGCTCTCCCAGACTCAGCCTTCTCCCAACCTCAGCAAAGAAGGACCCCTCAAAATCAACTCTCGTATTGTTTTCTTTCTGTCCTGTTCCTTCCCACTCAATCCAGACCACGTACCATTGCTCCGCTAGATGAATCCCGTCATATCTGAAATGCCCCACCAGGTTTCCTGGACGACCCCTCTAGCTGTGATGGCCTCAGAATGCACCAAACCCTCCCCTGTCTCTCTCCACTCTTCATTCCCTTTAGATCATCTAAAATAGTCAAAAGAATTTTTAAAAAGCAAAACATAAAAATATAACAATGGGTGAACCCAGCAAAGTAGAGATAGGACTTCTCGCCATCCAGCTGCATCCAGGTTCTTGGCCGAGTGTTTTCTCTTCTGTCCCTTTGGTTTCTGGCTGGCCTGGCATTCTTTCTCCATCTTCTTCCAAATCTGAATTTGGTCTCAAACTCTTCCCCAAATGAGAGGGGTGTCTCTAGAGCCTCTCCTGCAGCCTCACCAGCTCTGGTGCCGTCCTGCCCTCACACCACACTGCTAATGGAGATCATGGGCGCCACTCCAACGCTTAGGGCTTGGGGAAGCCCCTGGAGGTCCAGTGGTTAGGACTCCACGCTTTCACTGCAGGGGAAAGCAGGTTTGGTCCCTGGTCAGGGAATTGAGATCCCACAAGCCGTGACGCGGGGGAAAAAGAAAAAAAAAAAAAAACCCACTTAGGGTCCTCTGGTGACAACAGATATCCATTCCAGCTAACTCAGCGAAAGGGCCTTCACTGAAGAGCCACTGGGAACTCATGGAATTGACTGCAGGCCAGAGAAAGGGACTTAGGAAACTGTCAGAAACCAAGGCAGCTTGAGAGACCAGCAAAGAGGAGCCACAACAGTCCCAGAGCAAAATGGTCTGGACAGGAATGAATGTGACCACACCTGGTATCAGCGCCTTTGTCCCTCTGCTCAATATTCACATCCCAAGAGGGAGCATCTGGTCGGCCCTGCTAGGCTCATGCGTGTGCCTGGCTGGGGAAAGCAGGGTGATGGGCTGTAGAGCCACCTACCTGGACCCGACAGGAAAGAGACCAGGGGCTGTTAAGGGAAAAGGGACATTTCCTGAGCAGCAAGTGTCCACTACAACGTCCCCGCTAATCCAACTCTCCTCCCTAACCCACTTCTCTCTCCTTGGCGTCTCTCCACACCCACCAGCTGGACATCCAGGCTGACTCTTATTTTATGGCGACTTTTGACTTGTTTACTGGTCCAGGCTTGTTTCTAGAACAAGCTCACGCGTGGCTCTAATCAGAACAGGTTTTCAAGATACCTTAAAAGTACAAAAAGCATACACCCAAGGGTTACGTCCTCCAAGCTCCTCAGACTACCGCAATGGTTCTCAAATTTCAGTGTGCCAAGAACTGCCTCAGAAGCTCGCTGAAAATGTAGTCTGCCAAGTCCCATTCCCAGAACTTCTGACTCAGCAGCTCTGAGGCAGAGCTCAGTAATCCAATAAGCACTGCCAGGTGGCTCCAATGCAGATGGGCTGCAGTGCGTACTTGAGAGACTGGCCCATCAGTGGTTTCCAAACCTCACGGGCTGGTTACAGATTTCAACTGTGCTCCTGCAAGTACAGACGCACACAGGCAAGAGTAGAACAGGGGAACCTGCACTCAACGGATGGGCCCCAGGACCATCTAGATGAATGTATTAGGTTAAGCCCCATGAATACGCCATTTTTGTATGTTGAAAATGTCAAAATATTTGAGAAAATGGAATGTCAGAAATTTTATGTGATTCAGCCTGGTATAAGGCAGTAATCAGCTGAGTAGCCGTTTTAAATAAGTATGGATCCAATGTCAGGACACAAACTTGATTAGAAAACCACGTGCAAGGTAACACCCCGTCCATTCAACTTAACAACAGAAACCGTGCAGCCCTGAGCTCACTTCCAACCCTCTGCTCCTCCACAAGCCACACGAGCTAACTATTCACCCACCTCTTTGGAAGCCCTGCCAGCTCCCACCTCTGCCCCAGCCTCCCCTCCGCCCTTCACTGCCCTTGGACCTCCTTCCCATCCTTGACAGGAGCTCAAGCCTACCTTTGGAAATCACCTCCTTTCCTTTTTTTTTTTTTTTAATTTATTTATTTATTTTTGGCTGTGTTGAGTCCTTCATTTCTGTGCGAGGGCTTTCTCTAGTTGCGGCAAGCGGGGGCCACGCTTCATCGCGGTGCGCGGGCCTCTCACTATCGCGGCCTCTCTTGTTGCGGAGCACAGGCTCCAGACGCGCAGGCTCAGTAGTTGTGGCTCATGGGCCCGGCCGCTCTGTGGCATTTGGGGTCCTCCCAGACCAGGGCTCGAGTCCGTGTCCCCTGCATTGGCAGGCAGATTCTCAACCACTGCACCACCGGGGAAGCCCCCCTTTCCTTTTTTAACCCCCATCACCTTGCCTTTTCATGAACTCCAGTCCACACCGCTCTGCCTCTCTCACCTGACACTGAACTATAAACATCCTGGCAACCCTGCTTAACTCTCTGACAATGCTGGTTTTGCCTTCCCACCTAGATGATCAGTGTTTTGAGAAATGCTTTTTTGCATTCTCTGGAAGACTTAGCAAAGCTACCTCATATCTAATGATTATTGATCTCAAACCTTTCCTGGAGGCAAATGCATCCAACATGAGTTCACTCTAGTCAGTAACTGTTAATAAGAAGTTTCTGTCCTGACATCTGGATCCTTACCTAGTTAAAACTGCTACTCAACTGATTATTGCCTTACGCTAGGCTGAATCACATAAATTTTCTGACATTCCATTTTTTCAAATATTTTGACATTTTCAACATACAAAAATGGCATTTTCATGTGGCTTAACCTAACACATCCAACTCATTGCTGCAAACACAATGCCAGCCCAGCTGCACACGCTGAAAAAGCAAAACTGGGCAGACGTGTGGTCATGAAGCCCTATGGCGAAAAGTAGCACAGATCTGAGCTGGTTCTAACATCAACAAAAGTAAACTTCCCGTTCTCACCCTGAAATTTCTTTTGGATTCCATTCGTATCGTAATTGTTTTAACTAATCTTGTAGAATGTCTGTACTCAGTCTAGGAAGGCAGGAAAAAGAATGCTTCTGGAACCACCTACTAAAGGGAAGAGCTTCAAAAAGGGGGACGGGGGGCTTCCCTGGTGGCGCAGTGGTTGAGAGTCCGCCTGCCGATGCAGGGGACACGGGTTCGTGCCCCGGTCCAGGAGGATCCCACATGCCGCGGAGCGGCTGGGCCCGTGAGCCATGGCCGCTGGGCCTGCGCGTCCGGAGCCTGTGCTCCGCCAACGGGAGAGGCCACAACAGTGAGAGGCCCACGTACCGCAAAAAAAAAAAAAAAAAAGGGGGGGAGGGGGGTGGGGAGTGCAGGGTGTTCAGCTTCCGATACAGGCAGTGAAGAAGGGGTAACCGTCAAAACAGCAACAACGTGGCCTGTGAAGTGGTCCCAGCTTTTAGCTCCCCATTAAATATATAAAACATACAATACACGTTCTTACCCTCACCTCTACTCAGGCTTTCAAGCAGATTAAGGAAAAGGGGCTGAATAAGGAATTGAGTCGTTTCGATTTCCTAAAATACATGACAAACAGCAAGACTTTATTCTCTTAGTTTTACCCCCAATAAAACAATGTGGGCCAGACCCTGTGGGCTTCACATGAATGTCTGATGAGTGACAACTTACAACACACTTTGGTGACCAGGCTTCCCACATTACACAGGTATTTATTTCGGAGGCTGCATGAGTAATCTCCGGTGGTTACCCACACACAGGTCCTGTGATGGGATGAGACTGTGGACCAGAATGTTTACAACGTGGTGAAGTCAATATCACGAGAGCTGACCCGGTGAAACTAAGAATCACGCTGCAGTCTGACCGCCTGGCTCGAAGGCAGCGCGGCTGTTTGTGAGCTGTGCAATCTTGGGCAAACTCACTCGTTCCTTCTACAAATATCTATGGAAGTGTCAACTAGTCCCAGGTGCTGGTCTAGGGACCAGGGATTAAATGGAGAATACAGTAGCCATGCTGCTGCTGGGCATGCTCTGAGTCTGCGTTTCTTCATATGGAAAATGGGGGCATGAGAGTACCCACCGCGTGAGATTGCTGGAAGGAATCAGACAGAGTAACTGTGCAGAGCCCTGAGAACACCCTTGGCCACGCTGAAGAGCTCAATAAATGTCAGATGTGCCCGCTGCCTCCACCACCACCATCATCATGGTGTCAAAATAAACTCAACGTTGCCACCAAAACCAACCTAAGATCAAAATAAGGCTCCAGACCTAGCCTCTGCTTTACACAAAAGTTATTTAAGAAATCAGTGAGAAAATGGAACACTATGAAGACTACTAGAGAAAGATGGAAAAACAGTTCTCACAGAACATTAAGTAAAGAAATATTTTTAAAAGATTCATAACAGCAGCAGCAAACACTGTACACAGTACCTACTACACAGCAGGCATTGTTTTAAGCTCTTCATATTTATACATAAATAAGTTAATATTCCCCAAACCCTGTAAGGTATGTGATATTATCCTCATTTTACAAGAGATGAAAAGTGAGGCACAGAGATTTTACGTAATTTGCCCAAAGCCACACAGCCAGTAAGTTTCAGAGCCAGGATTCAAGCACAGGCTGCTGGCTCTAGGGTCTGTTTTCCTACGTACCCGTCTGCTACAGCCTCGTGGGGGCAGTGTTCTGTATAGCAGCTGGATGGGTAGTTGGATGGGTACCATGGCAACAGAAGAGGGAAGGAGACAGGTGTTCCCTTCCCTGGACTGTGCAGCTACTCACTTTGGTAGGATGAGGACCATGCTTCAGGAAGAGTAGATGAGCATCAGTTCCACCCCTGGGTGTATAGCCAAGAGAACTGAAAACTGATGTCCACACAGAAACTCGTACACGAATGTTCACAGCAGCATTATTCACAATCACCACAAAGTGGAAACAATTCTGATGCCCATTACTGATGGACGAATGAATGAAATGTGGTCCATCCGTACATCGAAATATTATTTGGCAATAAAAAGGAATGAAGGGCATGCCACAACACGGGTGAACCTTCAAATCATCATGCTAAGTGAAAGACGCTAGTCACAAAAAGCCACATGTTGTCTTTATATGAAATACCCAGAAAAGGCAAACCCATAAACAAGGAGTAGACTAGTGGTGGCCAAGGGGAGTGATTGCTAGCAGGTGCAAGGGCTTCTTCTGGGGGAGATGAAATGTTGTGGAACTAGCCAGTGGCTGATGGCTGGACAATCTTATGAATATACTAAAAACCAGTGAACTGTACACTTTAACAACTGCATACATTATGGTACATGAATTGTATTTTTAAAAATAGAATATAAGAGCAACTGTGCTCCCCTGTGACAATCTCCAGAAGGAAAATGCTTACTTTTTCTGTCCACTACGGCAACTACAATCAAGTCACCACTATACTTGGCTCTAAAGTGCTTCTCTATATCGTTTTTTAAAATCCCAATATGTAACTTTGGCACACCAATAAAAAAATACCTGAGAATCTCTAAAAACACAAAACTTTATCAGTACTATTTCATTCACAGTAATACATTAAGTTTTGATAAATGACCCAATAAAATTAAATCCAACGAGAAAGAAAAACTAAGTAACTTTATTAATATGACTTCAAAGTTAGCATTCACTGTACATTTCATTTCCTACTTCCCTTCCTTTGTACCTTCCTGTGGTGCCACATACAGCACCAGAGCGAAGAGCCATCCTGCCTGGGCTGGAATCTGGCCTCTGCCACACACTAGCTGTGTGACCCAGAGCAAAGTTAGCAGCTCTGTGCCTCGGCTTCCTCTTTTTTTAAAACAGGGGTGGCAGGAAGCATACTTACCTCAAAAGGTTGCTGTGGATTAAACACAAATGCGTATTTGTAAAGCACTTACAACAGTGCCTGGGACACAAAACGCTTTATAAGTGTTATATATCACGAGTGATGTAATGGGACAGAGCTCCACCAGCAACAGGACTGGACACAGATGAGAATTCATAAAGAGAGGCCTGGGGGAGTAAATACAAAACTCCTGACAGCAGTCACTTCTCAGAATGTGTGAGATTTCAGAGATGTACAAGTCCCCTCAGAAACATGAGCTAGATAAGCCCATCAAGGTTATTTACAAGGCACTGAAACATCACACCCATAAGGAGGAACTGCATATAATAACCAAAGGTGTTGCATGCAAAGTGTGTGTATATATGTATATGCAAACACTCAAAAATCTAGCTATTCACAGAGGAAACCACTAGGCAATGCTAAAAATGATTTTAAATCGGGGGTGGGGGGGAACAAACAAACAAAAAAATCCCCTTGGCTACCAGACAGACACTGTACGCCTAGCACAGAGCGCTTCCTCTACCATCCATCTAACTGGATTTCTGTCTAAAAACCAATAAACAAGTAAAACTAACTGGAACTGACTCCAATACCATAAGCTGCTTCTCGGGTTACTTTCCTGGAAATGGGATGTGGCACTTGAACGGAAAGAAGAACAAATTCATTTTTTAAATAGCTCTTCAGAGGCAGCCTCACATCACTGCCGCCATTTACCATACGAAATTTAACGTACGGAATGATCTACAAGAGCTACTGAATTTTTCTCATTTGTCCCGAGGCAAACAGAACAAACAGAAATTTTGTTCTGGAGAAACATCATGCAGAAACTGCTCTTTAAAAATTAACTTCGCGACGTCAATTCTGACTATCAGAATTGACAGTCAATTCTGACAAAGAAAGGGTGAAGCAGCCCGTTCCTCCACCAGTTAAGGAAGTTACTATGGCCCCGACGTAAAGCAAGGACAGTTCTGATTTGCAAAGTGCTACTGAATGCTGGCAAAGCAGCAAATCTCCAAAGCAACCCTAGAGATTTGTCCCTATAAACACTTAGCTGACAATCTTATGAAGTAACTCACGTTAAAAATTTACTGAAAGTAAAATCTAAGCCCAAAGAATTCATTTATAAAAGATTGCTCAATGTCTTTAAATAAGTCTTTTCAGGTAACTGAAACCTAGGCAGTGCAAGGAAAATCTTGAGCCGTAATTACCTAGATCCTCGCCGTGCATGGACCAGTAGCACCAGGGAACAGGTTAGAAAGGCAGAATCCCAGGTCCTCCCAGACCCACTGTATCTAAACTTGCATTTTTTTTTTTTAAGGTTGCATTTTAACACAATCCCTGTGCTCTGCATGAATGCTGAAGTTTGAGATGCACTGGTCTAGATGCTCTCTCTCTGGTTACATCCAGACAAGGAACGCAGTGATGCAATTAAATATTTTGCTTTTCAACAAGTACCGGCTTTTGGGGGGGGGTCAGGTACCCCAACTCTTAAAATTAAAAGGAAAAAAAAATGGTGCGTGGGGGCCACACACAACCCTTCGCTATCAAGACATTCTCAGAAAGGCTCAGAAACAACCCAAAGGGGATGTGTGAAATGCTTCCCACAAGCCCAAGTTCATGGGGAGTGAACAAAGACACGCTGGTACCTGCAAAGCGCAGAGGTGCATCTTTGTCCAGGGCGATCAGTGGCGGGTCGAGGAGCACGGTGCTGTCACTCTCCGTAACTAAGCCGTGATACGTGGGCTCCAGCCACGGCTTGTGCTTGTTGACTGTGTTCAAAAACAGAAAAAGCAGAAAGGACACAGGCCAGGTTAGAATTATTATTTTCAACTCGACTGCTTTTGAAGACACACATCCATTATTAAAACAATATAACTCTCATGAGTTCGGAAGGCCACGCTGCTATTTTTTGTGGCCAAGTTTGGTATCAATGCCCAAATGGGATGAAATTCTAAAGTGATGTAGAAATTATCTGAGGCCATGAAGCAACCAAAAATAAGAAATAAATTGCTCTAGAAATTGAAAGAAAGAAAAAAGACTGATGGTTATGGACGGTATCATATCTTACTATCTCTGTTTTCTGCCTCTCTTAGAAAAGTTACAAATAAAATATGTTGTTTCTTGGATTAAGAGATACAAACTAAGCAAGGTCCTACTGCATAGCACACGGAACTATATTCAGTATCTTCTAATAAACTATAATGGAAAAGAATCTGAGAAAGAATAATATATTTGGTTGGACAAAAAGTTTGTATGGATTTTTCTGTAAGATGTTATGGAAAACCCCGAATGAACTTCTTGGCCAACCTAATATATAAAGAATATATATATAAAAGAATATATATATACACATTTTATATACATATATAAAAAGACAGAATCACTTTGCTGTATACCAGAAACTAACACATTGTAAATCAACCATACTTCAAAAAAAAATCTTTTTAAAGACATACAAACTACTACGTATAAAATAGATACGCAACAAGAATATATTGTACGGCACAGAGAAATATAGCCTTTATTAGGTAAAACTTTATTTATTTTTTATGTTTTTAAGTTTATTTATTTATTTTTGGCTGCTTTGGGGTCTTCGTTGCTGTGTGCAGGCTCTCTCTAGTTGTGGCAAGCAGGGGCTATTCTTCGTTGCGGTGCATAGGCTTCTCACTGCGGTGGCTTCTCATGGTGGAGCACGGGCTCAGCAGTTGCGGCTCGCGGGCTCTAGAGCACAGGCTCAGCAGTTGCGGCACACGAGCTTAGTTGCTCCACAGCATGTGGGATCTTCCCCGACCAGGGCTCAAACCCGTGTCCCCTGCATTGGCAGACAGATTCTTAACTACTGCACCATCAGGGAAGTCCCTAGAAGTGTAATCTTTAAAGGAGTGTAATCTAAAAAATACTGAACCACTATGTTGTACACCTGAAACTAATATTGTAAATCAACTATATTTCAATTTAAAAATGTTATTTCTTTATAACAATAATAATACATTATTTATTTAAATTAGCATTACAAACAAAAACATAAAAGAGGTGAAACAAGACTTATGAATATAAAATTACAAATATGAGGTATTAAAAGAAAATGAGGGCTTCCCTGGTGGCGCAGTGGTTGAGAGTCCGCCTGACGATGCAGGGGACACGGGTTCGTGCCCCGGTCTGGGAAGATCCCACATGCCGCGGAGCGACTGGACCCATGAGCCATGGCCGCTGAGCCTGCGCGTCCGGAGCCTCTGCTCCGCAACGGGAGAGGCCACAACAGTGAGAGGCCCGCGTACCGTAAAAAAAAAAAAGAAAAAAAGAAAAGAAAATGCAAAATTTCTGAAAAACTTGACTGAAAACGCAGTGTTCAAGAAAAAACCCCTTTCGGGATTTCCCTGGTGGCACAGTGGTTAAGAATCCACGTGCCAATGCAGGAAACACCGGTTCGAGCCCTGCTCCGGGAAGATCCCACATGCTGCGGAGCAACTAAGCCCGTGCGCCACAACTACTGAGCCTGCGCTCCAGAGCCCGCGAGCCACAACTACCGAGCCCGCGTGCTACAACTACTGAAGCCCCCGCGCCTAAAGCCCGTGCTCCGCAACAAGAGAAGCCACCGCAATGAGAAGCCCGTGCACCGCAACGAAGAGTAGCCCCCGCTCGCCACAACTAGAGAAAGCCCGCGCGCAGCAACGAAGACCCAGCGCAGCCAAAAAAAAAAAAAACAAAACCACCACCCCTTTGGGATTGGGCCAGCCTGCACTCAGAGTCCAGCTCTCCTCTGTTATTTGCTGCGTGACCTGGAGCATATAACTGACCTCTCCTGATCTCAATTTCCTCTTTTATGAACCAGGGACACCCCACAACCCACAGGGCTGGGGTAGATAATTGGAGAAGTGTTTTTCCTACTCAATTAGGCACTAGCACTGTTACTTTTGTTTTTAAGGTAGGAACATCTGCTCTGGCAGTCTGCTTACCTGAGAAAATGAATTCGTAGTTTCTGTCCATTTCGTTCTGCCCCGGGCTTTGCCCCCAGTGGGGGTCTGTGCTGCGACTTTCCCTGGTTGTGGCCACCAAGCCCCTCCCCGGGTTCCTATCTCCACCAGCTTGTTTTGGGCTCATCTCACAGTTGGAACCTTTCCATTTTCCTTTTACTGTCACCTTCTGAATGTTCACATTATAACCTCAGGCTATGTAGTTAACCACGGGAACCACTCCTGAAGCTGATCTGATTAAAAGGGATGTTACGAAACTTTATTTCCACATAGTTGGTGCCTATTTCTTGAATTAACTACCCAGATTCTCTTCCGTAAGTTTAAGTCAACCCAGAAGTAACTGAAAATAAATTTAAATGTTTAACCATCTTTAATACAATGTGACCATGATGTGATACTACTTTTTTTGCTGTTATGTGATGATGGGAGAAGGTGAGGGTCAGAAGCACCTGAGCCTCACCTGCACTTAACTCCCTCGTGACCTATTGGAGGAGCAGTGCGCTCACATGTGAAATCCCGAACGGGCAGACGTGTGTAGGCCTATGTCTGCAAGGCGGAAAAAAAAGCTACCATCTCTCTGCTTAATGACGCATCCACCAGACATTTTACACACGCTGCACCCAAGCCAAGAGCAAATCCTTCCGCCTTCATTTTCAAAGTAAACCCAGACCCACGGGGAGTGGGTTAAAGGGTAGAGAGTTTCGGTTTTGCAAGACGAAAAGAGTTCCAGGAGTTGGTTGCACAACAGTATGAAAGAACAAACTCAAAACTACTGACTTGCACACTTAAAAATGGTTACAGGGCCTCCCTGGTGGTGCAGTGGTTGAGGGTCCGCCTGCCGATGCAGGGGACACGGGTTCGTGCACCGGTCCGGGAGGATCCCACATGCCGCAGAGCGGCTGGGCCCGTGAGCCATGGTCGCTGAGCCTGCGCGTCCGGAGCCTGTGCTCTGCAATGGGAGAGGCCACGGCAGTGAGACGCCCGCGTACCACAAAAAAAAAAAAAGGTTACAATGGGAAATCTTATGTTACGGGTATTTTTCCACATTCTTTAAAAATCCACACCCACAAAATAAACCCAGACGCAGCCATTTCTCATCCTCTCTGCTGCCCACTTAGATCTACTACAAAAGCCAAGTAACCGCTTCATCCTTGCCTCCTGCACTGACTCTTCCTTCCCACGGTGGCTGGGGGACCGCTTCTCACACAGGCCTGTGCTCTCAGAACCTGTCTACACCAAAGGTACTGAGGACCCCAAACAGCTTTGGCTTAGGTGGGGCCCATCTATCTATCAGTATTTACTGTGCTGGAAGTTAAAACTAAGAAAAATGTTAGTATTTATTAAGTCATTAAAAAAAAAACCCACTGTAAGTTATCATAATATTTTAATGAAAATAACTATTTTTTAAAACAGAGTTTACTAAGAAGACTGGCAATGTTTTACACTTTTGCAAACCCTTTCACCTTCTGGCTTAGTAGAAGACAGCTGGGTTCTCACCGCCACTCCTGCAGCCAATATGCTGCTTATAACACATGCAGCCTCTAGAGAACTCCGCTGCACACTCATGAGAAAATGAGGAAAAGGCAAGTCATATCTTAATATAATTAAAATAGCTTTGAGGGCTCCCCTGGTGGTGCAGTGGTTGGGAGTCTGCCTGCCGATGCAGGGGACACGGGTTCGTGCCCCGGTCCGGGAAGATCCCACATGCCGCGGAGCGGCTGGGCCCGTGAGCCGTGGCCGCTGAGCCTGCGCGTCCGGAGCCTGTGCTCCGCGGCGGGAGAGGCCACAACAGTGAGAGGCCCGCGTACCGCAAAAAAATAATAATAATAAAATAAAATAGCTTTGACCTCTCAAATGCCCTGACAAGGTCCCTCGCTTCAGGCCTCTTCAAATGTTTCCTCCTCCAGTTATAACTGCATCTGCTGCTCTGCCCCCTAGCCCCCCACTTCCTTCTTCTTTTCTCTGCTACTCCTCCCGACCACAGGCAGTCAGCCTGGGACGTGGGGCAGATTACCTGGCTTCCCTTGGCCTCAGTTTCCTCACCCGTAAACTGGGGACAGCAACAGTACCCACCTGGTAGGTTCCTGTGTGATCAAACCAGTCATGTGTAAAATACTCAGGACAGTGTCGGGTGCTCAGTAGATGCCACAAGGGGGTTGCGTTGTTACTTCTCCTGCACACAGACCGGTACAAAACCAGAGATTCCAGGAGGGTGTGACCTTTGTTCTCTGCTAATTCCCAGTACCTCGGGCCACAATAGCATCTCACTCCTCAGGAACTAGCTGGTAAGTGAGTATATAAGGAACCCCATGTAGAGTACAGATAAAATCAGTGCCCTGGTTTATAAATTCTCTCACAGAGAAGAAAGTTTTGGTGCTGAGGATTTTAAAAAAAAAAAAAAAAAGGTACAATTTGGTGTTTCAGACATTGGGAAGATGTTTTTTTATTTTTTGTTTCTGGAAGGTGGATGTTCTAAGCAAAGGAGACAAGAATCCGAGGCATCGCATACATCAAAATACCGAGGGGTCTGCCTGGAAAGTAAGCTGAGCCCAAATCCAGGTCACAAGGGCCAAAAGTTTATAGTGCCTCTGGAAAACATCTCCCCTCACAAGAGCTGCTCCCGGGACAAGAGGTTTGGTGGAGAGAGTTCAGCTGGTTGTGGTACACCTGCCCTTCTCCTTCTGAAATACCGCCCAGGACAGTGGTAAGTTAACTGGCACAGTACTCTGCACGGGCCGCACAGCTGGCTGCAGCCTTTGAGCTGAGAGGGCTCCAGTGAGCACAGAAAAGAGCCTCGCTTTGCAATCAGGTTGAATGTTTTCCCTAACTGCTGAAAGTTCCGTCCTCTCCAGGCCTTGTTAAACTATCCTACGAGAAAGGCTGGAACACTGCCTGGAGTTACAGACCTAATACAGATAAACAGGCCATTTTAAAGAAAGTACTCCAAAAGTAAAGGAGCTGTTACAGTGGAGGATTCCTGGACTGAATGTCAATATTATGACATAGTATGAGCGTGTTTCGTGTTTGGTAATTGCAATCATTGTTGATTCTGTAGTGGTCATCCATTTACAATGCTTGGCGTCAGTTTATTTATCTCTTGTAAAAATAAAATACAGTGTGTGTGTGAGTGGTGAAAAAAAAAAAGACCATCAAAGAAAACTCCAAAACCTCCGCTGTTTGTCACTAATTTTGAAACAGAGAGGCTATTAGTTCAATTCACTATTGATAATGTACTATTAACAGCAATATTCAATTCCAATTTATTTTCACGTTTAAGATTTTATTAATAAAATTATAAGCACATCAAATAAAACTGAAGAAGACTATTCCAATATGTGAGTCCATAAAACCCCTGAGACTTAAACTAAGTGGATTTATTTAGCCTAGTAGGAAAGTAAAAATATTAGGCAAAGCGAATTGCAGAAAACCTGTGATGCATTTCTGCCTACCCTAATGGAAAGGCCTGCAGCTGAAAATGGCTAATGGTTCAAGGGGAATAATAATTGAATAGCTGGTCCCCGTTCTTTTATTTTTCCCCACTATTCTAATTTTATAACTCAAAATTTCTAAATTGCTCCTGGAGCTGAGAGTAGAATGAAGAGATTTGGCCAGTTCCATTGACTGAGCTTTTAAATATTTAATAAATGATATTTTTAATATTTCATCACATTCAATTGGCATTATAAAACATTTATGGAAACAAATGACTGACGTTCCTGTAATCATCCAAAAAAAGTCATAAAGAAAGACATGAGACTACAGGCCATAAGTCTAGGAGCAGGTCACCCATGTTCAGAGTCTTTACCCAATTCATTTCATTACATTCTAGATCATAAAAAAGCCAACTAAGTTTTGAATGGCATAGCATTAACCAAAATCACTGAATAGCAAGGCTAAACCATATGATCATCTCAGTAGATGCAGACAAAGCTTTTGATAAAATTCAACACCCATTTATGATAAAAACTCTCCAGAGGGCTTCCCTGGTGGTGCAGTGGTTAAGAATCCGCCTGCCAATGCACGGGACACGGGTTCAAGCCCTGGTCCGGGAAGATCCCATATGCCGCGGAGCAACGAAGCCCGTGTGCCACAACTACTGAGCCTGCGCTCTAGGGCCTGTGAGCCACAACTACTGATCCTGCGTGCCACAACTACTGAAGCCCGCACGCCTAGAGCCCATGCTCCGCAACAAAAGAAGCCACCACAGTGAAGCCTGTGCACCACAACAAAGAGTAGCCCCCACTCGCCACAACTAGAGAAAGCCCACGCACAGCAGTGAAGACCCAACACAGCCAAAAATAAATAAAAATAAATTTAAAAAAACCCACCTCTCCAGAAAGTGGGCACAGAGGGAACCTACCGCCACATAATAAAGGCCATATATGACAAACCCACACCCACAGCAAACATCATGCTCAATGGTGAAAAACTGAAAGCATTTCCACTAAGATCAGGAACAAGACAAGAATGTCCACTCTCGCCACTCTTATTGTATTGGAAGTCCTAGCCACGGCAATCAGAGAAGAAAAAGAAATAAAAGGAATCCAAATTGGAAAAGAAGTAACACTGTCACTGTTTGCAGATGACATGATACTATACGTAGAAAATCCTGAAGACGCTACCAGGAAACTACTAGAGCTCATCAATGAATTTGGTAAAGTTGCTGGATACAAAATTAATACACAGAAATCTGTTGCATTTCTATACACTAACAACAAAAGAACAGAAAGAGAAATTAGGGAAACACTCCCATCTACCATTGCATCAAAAAGAATAAAATACCTAGGAATAAACCTACCTAAGGAGGCAAAAGACCTGTACTCAGAAAACTAAAAGACACTGATGAAAGAAATTGAAGATGACACAAACAAGATGGAGAGACATACCATGTTCTCGGATTGGAGGATTCAATATTGACAAAATGACTCTACTATCCAAGGCAGTCTACAGATTCAATGCATCCCTATCAAAGTAACAAGGCTAGCAATCAACCCTATAAATGTAGGCTATACCTGGGGAACACACCTATCATTTTAGGACACGGCTAGTTTCGGTGGCTGTGGTAGACTTTAATCATTAGAAACGGCCACCAATTTAAAAATCAAAATGAAAAGAATGTAAGAGTCAATTTCAGGATTAACTTGAAATATAAAACTTTCATCTCCCTAAGTACATCCCAACTCTCTGGACTAAAGAGAGGATGGCCCCTTACCCAGGACACACAAATCACAGACTCAGGCAAGGCGGTTCCAAAGCCTGTGTGCAGTGGCCTTGACATCAATCCAGTTTGCCCCTCCGCATTCCAGAACACTTAGCTTGGTCATATCGGGCCAATATTGATATCATAAAAAATAATGACAGGTGACTTAGTTTTAAGGGATTATAGGCATTTTGCTGGTATATCTTAGATGCTGTTCCATGTTTTGTTTGCAGATTCAGTGTTTAACCTCAATCTGCAATTAAGGAACACTGACACTAGGTGGCGACAGGTGCCTCCGATTCCATGCTGCAAATTACCGGGCTTCGATTAAAAATCTAGCTCTTTACTTACCAAAGGAGCAGAATGTAATCTGAGTCAGCAGGCCCTTTGTTAAAGATGATATGTATAGAAAAGTGTCTTAAATTATATGCGTATAAAATCTCCAGCCGATTTTTTTCTCGAAAACTATAATAAAATATTCACAGGGCCCAAAGCAAAATATAAAAAGGCATACATTCTCTGGGACTCTCTCAGTACTGTCCCGGTTGAATACTCTTATTCAGAGCTGACCATCCCTGATTCTTCAAAGCAGCTTAACATCAAAGGTCCTTTCAGCTTCACATCACCACTGACTTGGAGTTTGTTCCAAGAGATCTTCCCTGAACACCTGCTATGCGTAAGCACACGGCAAGGTGCTGGGCTCTCGGGGAATCGTGGCACAATCTCTGGAGAACACAAACATGTCAAAGACCGTCTACATTCTAAATGATGTGGCTACAACTAAGGGGTTATGAGGTGTGCCAGGAACTTCACCAATCAGCAGGGACCAAGATGACCAAGGAGCCACCATCCCAAATGTGGCCACGCCCCTTGCCAGAGGGAAAGAGAGAGCTCTGGAGGGTCTCCCGGTGGGAGCCGAACCTTCCACCCAAAAGGGACACAAGTCACTTTTGCTCCTAATTCATGGCCAGAACTAGTCACACAGCCTCACCCAAATTCCCCAGGGTGGGGGAGTGCCATTCTACGTGTCTGGAAAGAGAGCTGGAAATATCTGAGGTCAACTCTAGGGACTGCCAGAAGCACAAGTGGAGACCGCCCCAGGGACACCCCTAAAAGGGTAAGCGAGGTTTCTCAGCTGCGAGGGAGCATTTTAAACAGAATACGAATACATATAAGCGTTTCTTAAAAAGCTAAAAAGAGAGTTGCCATATGATCCGGCAATCCCACTCCTGGGCATATATCTGGAGAAAACTCTAATTCGAAAAGATACAGGCATATCAATGTTCACAGGGCCACTATTTACAATAGCCAAGACATGGAAGCAACCTAAATGTCCATGGATATGTGAATGGATAAAGATGTGGTGTATATATACAATGGAATATTACTCAGCCATAAAAAAGAATGAAATCATGCCATTTGCAGCAACATAGATGAACCTAGAGATTATCATATTAAGTGAAGTAAGACAAAGACAAGTATCATATGCTATCGCTTATATGTGGAATCTTAAAAAATTATACAAATGAACTTATAAAACAGAAATAGATTCACAGACATAGAAAACAAACTTATGGTTACACCAAAGGGGAAAGAGGGGAGAGATAAATCAGGAGCTTGGGATTAACAGATACACACTACTATATATAAAATAGATAAACAACAAGGGCCTACTATATAGCACAGGGAACTATATTCAATATCTTTTAATAACTTATAATGGAAAAGAATCTGAAAAAGAACACACATATATATATATATAGACACACACATACACACACACATATATATAACTGAATCACTTTGCTGTATACCTGAAACTAACACAACATTGTAAATTATACTTCGATTTAAAAATAGTTATAAAAAATACATATAAGGTAGAAAGAGAAAGATGTGGCTCATTCTGGGACTAGCAAGACTGTGATGAACGCATGGCTCTAAGCGTATAAGGAGGTACAGCTGGACGGGGGCTTGGTCTGTGATTTTAGGGTAACATGGGGAGCATCCCTCTTCTGTGCTACACCAATGAGCTCTCTCAATTCTTTAGACAATAAGAAGCTGTTAAAAGCTATAAACAATGTGGTCTGGTAGAAAAGGCAAGAACTTTGGGATCAGACAGAACTTAGTTAATGAATAAATTCTGTTTCTCACTCCCGCTGTAACTAGGGGCAGATTATTTAACCATCCTGTGCCTACTTCTTCATCCTAAGTGGGGGATGAGACCACCTTCCATAACTTTGTTTGGAGGATTATAAATGAGGTAATTGAAGGGCCCACTCTATGCCTGACACACGGGCGTTCAACAAATACTTGCTGATAAGTTAATCAAAAGCAATAGCTATGTTTTAGAAATAACTGCGAAGGCAGAAAGACCAGAGTTTAGGAGACTCAGGAGGTGTTTCCATGACAACCTCCCTATCATCATCTTTCTGAATACAACCTACAGCAAAAGGAGATTCCCTACAGCCTCAGACCCTGCATTGGCCTCATTTTATCCTCTTTATTTGGCAAAAGAAAAGAGAGAAGTAGCATTATACAGAGTGATACTGTTAAGTATAAAACAAAAAGCAAACCAAAAACACCTGGCACTTTTTTTTTTAACCAAAAAAGGAAACTTTTTAATCAACCAAAGTTACACTGCATGAAATTTATACACAGCTCTCCTTTTCAGCTGAGGTTATTCCTGGTAATGGTTTTAGCTAATACAGCATTAGTTTCCTCTGACTTTGTAAAATATATTTTGTATTACTCTTAATTTTTTCTAAAACTGAATACTTCCCTGGAGAAAACCATAATTTGAAAAGATACATGCACCCCAATGTTCACTGCAGCACTATTTACAATAGCCAGGACATGGAAGCAACCTAAATGTCCACTGACAGAAGAATGAATAAAGAAGATGCAGTGTATATATACAATGGAATATTACTCAGCCATAAAAAAAGAACGAAATAATGCCATTTACAGCAACATGGATGGACCCAGAGACTGTCATACTGAGTGAAGTAAGTCAAAGACAAATATCATGTCTTTGACATGAAATATCATGTCTTTGACATGATATTTGACATGTCTTTGACATGTACTTGTATGTGGAATCTAAAAAAATGGTACAAATGAACTTATTTACAAAACAGAAATAGAGTCACAGATGTAAAAACAAACATGGTTACCAGGGTAAAATGGGGGAAGGGAATAAATTGGAAGATTGGGATTGACATATGCACACTACTATATATAAAATAGATAACTAATAAGGACCTACTGTATAGCACAGGGAACTCTACTCAATATTCTGTAATGACCTATGTGGGAAAAGAATTTTAAAAAGAGTGGGTATATGTATAACTGATTTACTTTGCTGTACAACAGATACACAACAGTGTAAATCAACTACACTCCAATAAAATATTTTTTAAATAAATAAATAATTAAAACTGAACATGTCCAAAGAATCTCTAGACAAATTCTGTAAGCAGGCTTAAGGGCCTCTTCATCGCAATCCCAAATAAATTTAATGTCAAAGTGTTGGAAAAATCTATATGCATTAGATATTGTTTAGATCAGGGTTTCTCAACCTCAGCACCGCTGATATTCTGAACCAGATACTTTTCAGGTGTGGCCCATTCTGTGCACTGCAGGATGGTTAGCAGAATCCCTGGCCTCGATCCACTAGATGCCAGTAGCACCTCCCCAGCTGTGACAACCAAAAATGTCTCCAGACTCTGCCAAGACTCCACTGGGGGCAAACACCCTCCCCAGCTGCCCTAGAGCCACTGACTTAGATCCACCACCTTAAGGAAAACCAAGGTCTTCCACATTAAAATCATTTGAGGACTTCAAAAGTAATCTGAATTATTTTCTATAGTTTGTGTATTTTATAATTCTATAATTTATGTGTGTTACATCAATGTGAATGGGGGGAGCCAATGCAGATGGAAGCAAAGGAGAGACCTGATGGGGCGCCTGAGGGAAGACCGCCTGCCTCAGGCTGGAGGTGACAGGAAGGGGCAAGAATGGAATCAGAGAAATCAGTAAAAGACGTCAGGACAAGATAAGAAACAGTAAATGGCTGAAGGGGCTGACCCAAGACTGTGGTTTGGTGTCTAGGCTTCCATAGCACATGGCTGATGGGACAGCTGTTCCCATCCTGGACTGACAGTTAAGGAGATGACAGCCTGGGGAGAATCCAGCAAAAGGCGCTTCTTTCTTTTCCCTTCCTTCTATCCACAGTCCATCCATCCATCATCCATCGTCCATCCATCCATCACCCACCCATCCACCATCCATCTATCCATCACCCATCTGTCCACTGTCCACCCATCCATCATCCATCCATCCACCGTCCATCCATCCACCGTCCATCCATCCATCATCCCATCCATCCATCCATCATCCAGCTATGCACCGTCCATCCATCCATCATCCATCCATCCACCGTCCATCCATCATCCATCCATCCACAGTCCATCCATCCATCATCCAGCTATGCACCGTCCATCCATCCATCCATCATCCCATCCATCCATCTTTATTGAGCCCCAGGTAGTCTTCTAAGTGCTGAGGAAATAATAGCGAAGAGAACACTCCCTGCCCCCCGTACAGCTTATGTGATGGTTGACAAGTTTTAAGTACATGCTGCAAAAGAATTCATTCATAGGGAGCAAAATTACATTTTCTACAATTCCAACTTTTCCAAGCTTAAAGGGAGCCTTCTATTTATTCCTCCAAATTCCAAATTTTTTAAATTGTTGTAAAATACACAACTTAAAATTTACCATCTTAACCTTTTTCAGTGTACCGCTCGATGGCATTAAGTACATTCATCTCCAGAACTGTTTTCATCCTGCAAAACTGGAACTCTGTCCCCATTGAACAATGATTCTGCACCCTCGTCATTCCAGCCCCCAGCAAATACCAGTCTACTTTCTGTCTCTTATGAATTTGACTACTCTAGGGATCTCACATAATCAGATATTTGTCCTTTTATGACTGATTTGTTTCAATCGGCATAATGTCCTTGAGGTTCACTGATGTTATATAGCATGTGTCAGAATTCCCTTCCTTTTTAAGGCTGAATAATATTCCACTGTATGTATATACCACATTTTGTTTATCCATTCATCCATCAATGGGCACTTGGGTTGCTGCCATCTTTTGGCTACTGTGAATAATGCTGTCATGAACATGTGTGTACATGTATCGAGACCCTGCTTTCAATTCTTTTGGCTACATACACGGAAGTGGGATTGATGGATCATACAGTAATTCTATTTTTAATTTTTTGAGGAACTGCCATCCTGTTTCCCATAGTGGCTGCATCATTTTACATTCCCACCAGCAGTGCACAGGTTCCAATTTCTCCGCATACTCACCAACACTTGTTACTTTCTGGGTTTTGATAGCAGCCATCCTAATGGGTGAGACGAAACAAGTTCTATATCATGTAATTTTATCTTTTTATATTATGTGATATAAAAGTACAGACTAGAATAACGAACCCCATGGAACCATGACTCAACCACTACAATTATCAACAAAGGGCCAATCTTGTTCGATTTATACACCCCCATTCCTATCACCAATTTCAAATATTTTGACACATATCCCAGACATCATATAACTTCACCCCTCAATACCTCAACATACATCTCTAAAAGATGACTCTTTTGGAAACCAACCATAATGGCACTATCACCTAAAAATTCACAGTAATTACTTAATATCATCAAATACCCAGTCAGGATTCATACTAATCTGTTTTGGTATCTCAAATAATTTAACTCAATACACCTCTCTGTCTGTGATGTTTCATCATGAATTTGACTGCTATGAAAGAAAAAAACTTTAAACCATTGATCACCCTTAAACAATAAAGCTTTCATGGTTTCCACAACCTCCCAATTTTTGTTTCACCATTAAGTATGTTTATTTAAGTAGGTTTTTTTGTAGATGTTATCAGGTTGAGAGAGTTCCCCTCTATTCCTAACTTGCTGGAGTTTTTACCATGAACGAGTGTTGGATTTTGTCAAATGCTATTTCTGCATTGATTTATATGATCATGATTTTTTTTAACCTGTTGATATGGTGGATTACTGATTCTTTAATGCTGAAACAGCCTTGTGCACATAGAATAAATCCCATTTGGTCATGGTGTATAATTTTTTTTTGTATTGATATACTGTTGGATTTGATTTCCTGATGTTGTACAGAGGAATTTTACTTTGTATTTGTTTATTGAGACTGTCATTAAAAATTTTTTCATCAATATATTTCAATTTGCTTCTGTTCTGACCTGAAAATTCTACTGGCTTGAATAGATCTAGTTCTGTAGATTCAACATCAAATACAACACTTACTTCCTGAGCACTGACTATGTGCCGGGCACTGTATATGCTCAATTTTACTCTCCACTGAGACTGATTTCCTAAAAGATGTAGGTACACAATGGGGCCGGAGACAGCAACAGTCACGATGCTGTTTTTGAGCAATCAGGGTGTGATGATCTCAAATGTGCTTTTAAAAAATTAGGATTAATAAAAAGCCAAGTGGAATTTCTGATATTAAATCTGGCTTAAACATAGCATCCCCACACACCTAAGAGACAAATAACTGAAGGTCTGTTAGTAAAGAGGCAGGTCCTCCTAAAACAACGTTCAGGACCTTTTCAGATCGTGGACTCAATTTTGAGAATCTAATGAAAGCCACGAACCCCCTCCCAAGGTAAAAATGCGAAAACACACGTGACACATGGCGGGAGGTTTTAGGGGCTTCATACGACTGCTGACACCAGTCCAGGTAAGAATCACTGTTCCCAAACACAGTGAAATCTCTATCAGCTGACCCTCAGAAACCTGGCGTCTTCACCTAGCACCTTGATGTAACTAGAAATCAAAGTGTAAAACTACATTTCTTTTATGCTTGTGGTTCTCAAATTGTACTTGTATTTCACAGTCTTCAGCAGCAATATCTTAATTGTTCATGGAGGGCCTCCCTGGTGGCGCAGTGGTTGAGAGTCCGCCTGCCGATGCAAGGGACGCGGGTTCGTGCCCCGGTCCGGGAGGATCCCACATGCCGCGGAGCGGCTGGGCCCGTGAGCCATGGCCGCTGAGCCTGCGCGTCCAGAGCCTGTGCTCCGCAACGGGAGGGGCCGCGGCTGTGAGAGGCCCGCGTACCGCAAAAAAAAAAACAAAAAAACTTTGTGAGTCCGCCTGCCGATGCAGGGGACACGGGGTCGTGCCCCAGTCCGGGAAGATCCCACATGCCGCGGGGCGGCTGGGCCCGTGAGCCATGGCCGCTGAGCCTGCGCGTCCGGGGGGAAAAAAAAAAAAAAAACAAGTTCATGGAAACTTCCCCACATGACCCCAGGAGAGAGCCAAGGAATTAATACAAATTAGGAAAGACACTTGCCGCATTTTTAAAGAAAGTAAAGGCTAGTGACACAGAGAGGCTGAAAGTAATAAAGAAGTTAATCTGAAGCTGAAATGATAGAGTATGCTTTGAATAATGGTGAAAAGCCCAAGTGATAAAGACAGAAGCCTTACGCTTTTATTGAGAATAATAAAAAAAAATAACTTCCAAGAGGGCTGCTTCCATCTTGTTCCCCTAATTAATTTTACAGAAAAGCATCTTTGTTACACTAGTCAGGAGGTTACATAATTAAACATTCTTACTTCACTGTTATGAGAAAGATGAAAAGGAAACTGGGTGGGTGGGTGGGCAGATGGGCAGATGGATGGATAGGCAATAGAATAAGGATATCCTTCTTTAAACAAGTTCCAGGTCTGCTCTCTAGATGGGTCCATGAAGATCTACATGTACCATCCACAACACAGTATAATAACCGATCCGAAGCCATTAAGGGAGGTATTTAGCATATTTTACTCACAATTATCAGGAAAATGTGAATATTTTAAAGCAGCCTCCAACAAATATTTTCTTAACATTTAAATAGGCTACCTAGGGACTTCCCTGGTGGTCCAGTGGTTAAGACTCCGCACTTCCAATGCAGGGAGCACAGGTTCGATCCCCGGTCAGGGAGCTAATAAGATCCCACATGCCGCACAGCATTGCCAAATAAATAAATGAATAAATAAATAAATAAATAAACATGAGGCTACCTACCCTTCAGCTGCCCATTATCTCATTTTTCTAGCACTCTGATTTTCAAAGTAAGTTGGATTTAACTCTCCAAAGTAACAATATCACATTCACAGATTTTCTAGTAAGCAAATGGAAACACTTCCGTAACAAGAAGTGAAATCAATTACTTTTCTAATCAAATTCTGTTTTACTCAATATTGAGATTTACCCCATCACATGAACAGGCCAGGTACCAACCTAAAACATAACCCGCAGGTCTAACTATAATAATGCCTGTGTTCCATTGTTGTCTCCTGAGCTTCATGGACAACTATCCCACATGCTGAGAGCCTCTCTTGAATGTCACAAACGTGACGCAACAGCCACTCCAGCGTGGGAGCCTCGTGTTCAGCTGCAACACAATTTCCAACAGCAAAAGCTCTTGCCCGACTCCTCCAGAAGTTCCAGGTGATGGGCGAGATGCACAGGGCAGACAGTCCTCAAACTTCTGGGAAGTCAGGGATCTCCCTCAGTGTTTGCACTGGGAGGGGTCCAGGCGGAAGTGCTCTGGGCTCACAGGATTCCTCCAGGGTCCTGGTCATGAATACTCTGCAGCCCCTTGTGCGGGGAGCCCTGCCTTCAGCTGCAGCATCCCTGGGAACGGAGGAGGCACCTGGCCCGAGTCCCACAATACCCCACAGGTGGGCGGTCTGCAGGGTGACATCCCCAGGGAACCTGGGGATCTTCTCTGACCAGCGTGGTGGGTGCTCGGGTTAGGTTCAGGGGGCCCTATGAGCTTTTCTTTTTTTTTTTTTTTTCCACGGTATGCGGGCCTCTCACTGTCATGGCCTCTCCCGTTGCGGAGCACAGGCTCCGGACGCGCAGGCTCAGCGGCCATGGCTCACGGGCCCAGCCGCTCCACGGCATGTGGGATCTTCCCGGACCGGGGCACGAACCCGTGTCCCCTGCATCGGCAGGCAGGCGGACTCTCAACCACTGCGCCAGCAGGGAAGCCCCCTATGAGCTTTTCTCATGCTCTGTTCCCTCTGGTGGTGACTATTCGTGCATGATTATTGAGATATCTCAGAATGCGGGTTTGTGACAGGAAGAAGAGGTGGGAAACTGGAGGGACTTCTTAAAATTTGTATCCTAACAGATGAGGGGAGCTCAAACCACAGAGGGCAAGGAATACACTGACTTCATGCACCACAGCAGTGCTCCATAACCAGGGTGCGGGCCGCATCTTCCAGACCTTGTCTCCTGGGCTGCACCCTGGAATCTGAGCCAGTCAGACTGACCTGGGGTTGGGCAGGTTTGGAACGGGACATTCTCCAGGAGATTCTGCTGCACTCCCCAACAATGCACGAACGAATCGTGTGAGGCTCATGAATAGAGGCATTCGGAGAGTTCTCTTTAAGAGAAACTGGGCAATTTCCACTTTTGCTCTCTTATATGCTTTCCTGCCCTCTGTACGCACCCCTACCCCACCTGATCCCCACCCCCAGAGAGCTATTTTGGGAGGCAGCTGTCTTTGGATTCGCTCTTCTAGGATACTTACAACTGGTACCACCTATGGCCACTGGTTTTGTCTTAGCACAAGAGCCCTCCTTAAGCAAAAGCATCTCATGCATGACTTAATTCGCTGAGACGTAATATACAGCATTTCTCACAGGCAATGCCATGCAAAATTGTGAACTTTATCTTCAGGTCACTCCACTGCCTTTCTGCACACGCAGGGTTACCAACGTACACACCTGCCTCGCTCCCCACCCCGCAGCCACCCCCGTCAGTGTGTGCTTCCAGATTTTCCTGACCTCTTCATTTGTACCAAATCTAAACTCACCTGCTCCAACTTTCTACTTCCTCACAATCCTGCTAGGACTGGCCTGCTAGTCTGAGAAACTAATTTGAGTTGGGTGCAAATGAAGGATAATGACAAGATAGCCACACTTGCACTGTGCCAAGGATTTCAATGATTTAATACAAAAGTAGAAACTAAGGTAAGAAACGCAGGCACCCTGCCAGCTGGTGGAGGAAAATATTTTTGGAACAGAGCCCTTTAACACCTCTCAGTTCATATCTTAAGTGCATGGAAGTTATTCAGAGGACATATATTTTTATGCAGTTTCCTACAGAATTAAATATACAGCATGGCAGGAACAAATCTACTGCCAAACCACTGTTAGAGCATTTCAAGTCGGTGATCTGTACACATCCATTTTTCAATTAACGCTTACAACGCAAGTCAATCAGAAATCTAGCTATGCAAAAAAGTACCTGTCATGATTTCCTTAAATTTCCTTTTTTTGCTATGTTACCAGAAAATACAGGCCGGGTTTGCCCTTTTCTTTCTTATCGTATCACATTTGTCTTGAATTAAAATAGGACAGGGCGCTGTCCTGAATCGTAACATAATAGTCCGGTGGCAATTTCCAAGTTCTGTTGTGTTTTTTTAGTCTCCTGACCTTCATATACAATGGAAAACTTTATCATATATAGTTCAGAAAAGGCCACACAGTGTTCAAGACCTTCTGACATTCACTATCAATACAACATTCTTAACAGCTGTTACCCAAAGTACTGTCATAAGTTGACTAGAATTGCCTAAAAAACACAACAGCTGACCGCAAAAATATAAAAATCCTGTCCTTGCTCCCCGATTTTTTGCTCCTTTATTAACTTACGTTCCTACAATACCAACGATAACAAGATAAATGCTTTTCCATAGAATTCTTACCCTATTTAAAATAAATGTAAAGGTTTTGTGATCAACACAGAAAATGAAACAGCTCAATCTTATTTTTCCACTGAGTCTCTCAAGAAGCACATTTACACGAAGAAGAGCAGAATCGGGACTTCCCTGAAGGTCCAGCGGTTTAGACCCTGCGCTCCCAGCGCAGGGGGCCCGGGTTTGAGCCCTGGTCAGGGAACTAGATCCCACGTGCCACAACTAAAAGATCCCGAGTGCCACGGCTAAGACCTGGCGCAGCGTAATAAATAAATAAAACACATAAATATTTTTTTAAAAAAGAAGAGCAGAATCAATATAATGATGAGACATGAAGGAAGACGACAAGGACATAATTCCCCTAAGTTATTCTGGATGTTTCAAACCCCAGAACATTGAGAAAACTTATAGATAGAATTGCAGGGGTGGCGGGGGCGGGGAAGAATGTCAAACCTACACTGTGGCTGACCTTTTTTTTTTTTTTTAAATTTTTGTCCGTGCCACACGGCTTGTGGGATCCTAGTTCC